>NC_064643.1:172844558-173158040 GCF_023864345.2 Schistocerca serialis cubense | reverse complement strand
CCACATTGTTAGACGGATGCCGTACGGCTCACTCAGCGTTAAAATTGCCATTAAACCTTCAAATTACTGAACAACCGACATGTAACATTTCGAAACACTCCGCAATGGCCAAAGTTTTAGTAGCATCAAAAATCATCATATGGGACGAATGCACAATGGCGCACAAACGCGCATTGGAAGCACTAGACCGAACATTAAAAGATCTGCGCAATGACTCGAGATGTTTTGGTGGTTCAATGATTTTATTATCTGGCGATTTCCGACAAACACTACCAGTAATTCCAAGACCTACTGCTGCCGACGAAATAAACGCTTGCCTCAAAGCATCAAATCTGTGGCGATATGTAAACAAACTTCAACTGTCTGTAAATATGAGAATTGCATTGTTGAACGATCTATCTGCTGATGATTTCCCGAAGCAATTGCTGACTATCGGTAATGGCCGTGTTCCTGTTGACGAATCGAGCGGTTTGATTTCATTTCCTCCAAATTTTTGCAATTTCGTCTCATCAAAAGACGAGCTTATCAACAAAGTATTTCCGGATATCACTGCTAACCACAAAAATACTAAATGGTTAAGTGAGCGAGCAATTTTGGCGGCTAAAAATAAAGATGTAGATGACCTCAATTTTATAATTCAAAATCAAATCGTAGGTACTCTGTATTCATTCAAATCTATCGACTTTGTAACAAACGAAGAAGAAGCCACTAATTATCCAACTGAATTTTTGAACTCCTTGGATGTGCCTGGTTTACCACCGCACAATTTACAACTGAAGGTTGGCTCGGTAGTCATCATGCTTAGAAATTTAAACCAACCAAAACTGTGCAATGGAACGCGTTTGGTGATAAGAAAACTGATGAGCAATGTGGTTCACGCGTCGATACTTAAAGGAAAATTTAAAGATGAGGAAGTTCTTATTCCAAGGATTCCGATGATCCCAACAGATATGCCCTTTGAGTTTAAACAAATTCAATTCCCGATTCGTCTTGCCTTCGCCATGACGATCAACAAATCACAGGGCCAATCCTTGACTATTTGTGGCCTCAATCTAGAAAATGCGTGTTTTTCTCATGGTCAATTGTACGTGGCATGCTCACGTGTCGGCAAACCATCGGCATTATTTGTTCTTGCGCCTGACCAAAAAGCAAAGAATGTCGTTTACCACAAGGTGCTTGAATGAAAATCCGATTAATGAATTAATCAGAGTGTATCCCAACCTGCACAACATAGTTTTCAATGATTTTTTTCTGACATGTGTTTGAAATACTTAATTATTATTATTTTTTAAATTTTTATTCTCATTCTGTATGTATTCATCATCATTCATCAAAATAAAATACTTTTATATTTCTATCTATATTAATATTATTTTGTATCATTGCATTACGTTCATCAAAGCCTAAATTAGTTCAGCTAAAAGGTAACACGACGTTCATTGACTGTTAGGCGGTACGAAGTTCGCCGGGTCAGCTAGTGCAGATGATAAACGGGTATTCATTGGACAAATATATTATACTAGAACTGACATGTCATTACATTTTCACGCAATTTGGGTGCATAGATCCTGAGAAATCACTACCCAGAATAACCACCTCTGGCCGTAATAACGGCCTTGATACGTCTGCGCATTGAGTCAAACAGAGCTTGGATGGCTTGTACAGGTACAGCTGCCCATGCAGCTTCAACACGATACCACAGCTCATCAAGAGTAGTGACTGGCGTATCGTGACGAGCCAGTTGCTCGGCCACCATTGACCAGACGTTTTCAATTGGTGAGAGATCTGGAGAATGTGCTGTCCAGGGCAGCAGTCGAACATTTTCTGTATCCTGAAAGGCCCGTACAAGACCTGCAACATGCGGTCGTGCATTATCCTGCTGAAATCTAGGGTTTCGCAGGGATCGAAAGGGTAGAGCCACAGGTCGTAACAAATCTGAAATGTAACGTCCACTTCAAAGTGCCGTCAATGTAATGAAGAGGTGACCGAGACGTGTAACCAATGGCACCCCATACCATCACGCTGGGTGATATGCCAGCATGGCGATGACGAATACATGCTTCCAATGTGCGTTCACCGCGAGATCACCAAACACGGATGCGACCATCATGATGCTGTAATCAGAACCTGGATGCATCCGAAAAAATGACGTTTTGCCATTTGTGCACCCAGGTTCGTCGTTGAGTACACCATCGCAGGCGCAAGGGTAACCGCGTCGAGGGTAATCACATCCATGGTCTCCGAGCTGATAGTCCATGCTGCTGCAAACGTAATCGAACTGTTCGTGCAGACGGTTGTTCGCTTGTAAACGTCCCCATCTGTTGACTCAGGGATCGAGACGTGGGTGCACGCTCCGTTACAGCCATGCGGATAATATGCCTGTCATCTCGACTGCTGGTGATACGAGGCCGTTGGGATCCAGCTCGGCGTTCCGTAGTACTCTCCTGAAATCACCGATTCCATATTCTGCTACAGTCATTGGATCTCGACCAACGCGAGCAGCAATGTTGCGATACGATAAACCGCAATCGCGATAGGTTACAATCCGACCGGAAACGTGATGGTACATATATCTCCTCCTTACACGAGAGATCACAACAACGTTTCACCAGGCAACGCCGGTCAACTGCTGTTTGTGTATGAGAAATCGGTTGGAAACTTTCCTCATGTCAGCACGTTGTAGGTGTCGCCACCGGCGCCCACCTTGTGTGAATGCTCTAAAAATCTAATCATTTGTATATCACAGCATCTTCTTCCTGTCGGTTAAATTTCGCTTCTGTAGCACATCATCTTCGTGGTGTAGCAATTTTAATGGCCAGTAGCGTATTATTATCAGCTTACCTATTAACGTTTCAAACTTCTTTCCAAAGCGAGGTGTGGATAATGGCATTCGATTTTCAGGACTGGTACGCCACACAACTTATTACGCACTGAACATGTTATATGGCCTACCTGGATTTCGTTTTATCTGTAGCAAACAGCTTGCAACTATGTAGCCTCACCTTATGACAGATCCACTGGACGTCTACAACGTCCACAAAGATTTTTTTTGGTCGCCAGCTCTGAAGGGGCAAGTTCAATACTTTATTTCAGTTTATCTTTAAAATGCCAGAAGTAAATTTACTTTAACGACTTTCGTGGCAACAAATTTACTCGAAAACAAGATGGAAGCAGACTGAGATATTCTTACATGGCTTAATGGCAGCCATCTTTACGTTGAGTAATTATGTAAAGTTAATTGTCTGATAAAGCAAATTTAAAGGTAAGAAATCTCATTAAATAGTACTTTACAATGACATATCAAAGCGGTCACACTTCTTGTCCCTTGTTTTTGAAAATAAACCATTATTATTGGAAGTTACTTTTGTATGACACTGCAAGAGTGTCATAACACCAATCACTACGACCCTTGACCGTGCAGAGTGCCATAAAATTTACATTTAACAAACTGACAGGTAACTGTGGATCGGTATAACTTTTACACAAAGATTCTAACAAATACTCTTAACAAAACTATATTAGAACTTCGGTAAACCATGGAGTTGACTGTAACATTCTGATGCACTGCTACAGACTGTTAATACGAAAATGCCTTGCCTGGTTCCCTGTAGTCGTATCGTTGAAGTTCGTGCTTGTTGTAGGAACGTTTGGATAGGCTCTTCACGTATCCAGAGATGGAATTAATTAATAACTACCAGCCACTTGCGGTTTGTGATATCAACTTTCTTTATCATCGGATCTATACACCACCACATAAAACCAGTCAGATGTTTTTGCTTTCCCACACGAAATAAACTGGACACTACTTCAGGAACTATAAACCACTGCCACATCAAATATTAAGCCCTCTCACTCAGAATCGTTATTGCTTAAGGATCACATCGCCAGACATAGCACACCACCATACATACACCATGAAGACTCGACTGCAACTCCTCGGTTTTCGATTCTTTGCCACCTTGCGGTGCTCGCCCCAAGGTCATCCTTAAGATTGGCGGTCGAAAACCCACAGTGGATTCCCTACCTTTATTATTTCGTTTGAACTGAATTACATGTTCTATTACATTTAGAATGTTACAGTCAGTGCACTTATAACTTACATTAATCTCTATAGTTTCTTTTTCGTAAAATAATTAATTTTTCACAAAATACTCCCTCCTTCCAACGAACATTTATCACTGACATTACAATTGTGCTATTGACATATTTGAAAAATTTGTAAAAATCTGCCAACTGGTTGCATACATTCTCTATTTACCTCGACCAGGTAAGGTAATTACCTGAACTGAATATGCCAGATAAAATATCTTATCTAATAAAAGTTTACATTAATGTAGACAAGTGTAAAAGAAATAGTACTTACATGAAGAACATATCGTCAAAGATATACAGTGATTTAAGAGCTGAGTTGCTCAAGTCATGCATTAAAATATAAGACATAATGTTCTTCAAAAAGTCAAACATTAAAACATAAGTAACGCCGGAGTGGTGTGATGATACCAACTGTCTGGCAACTAGTCACGCTGCCAAGTAAACATAATGTAGGGCGCGCCACAAGCCGGCCACAAGTAATGTGAGCAACACACTTTTGTCTATAACACATTTTCTGAAGTAAATTATACGTATAGCCAATATAACTTTCAACTAAATAAATTTTACAAATTATTGAGTAACATTTATAAAAGAGCTTTAAACGGGATAAAATAGTACAACGTTCGCTATGTTTTACGTAGCACAGGTAGAACCAAAGTTAAATACGACTGGAATTACATACGTAAACATCTCCAGCGGTAATTCTTTAGAATACCGCCCTTAGATTGTGCCATTCCGGCTCTAATCGAAGCGATAGGTTTTTGCAGGTGCCAGCCAGCCAGCCAGCCACCCTTCAGCGGTCCAGCAAGCACCCAGCAACCAACAGCAGTCCTGCCTAGCAGCCAGTAGCGGTCCCAGCCAGCAGCCGGCAGCGGTCCCAGCCTAGCAGCCACCAGTGCTCCCAGCCAGCAGCAGTCCCAGCCAGCAGTGGTCCCAGCCAGCAGCAGTCCCAGCCTAGAAGCCACCAGCACCCCCAGCCAGCAGCCGTCCCAGTCAACAGCGGTCCCAGCCAGCAGCAAGCAGCAGTCCCAGCCTAGCAGCCACCAGTGCTCCCAGCCAGCAGCAGTCCCAGCCAGCAGTGGTCCCAGCCAGCAGCAGTCCCAGCCTAGCAGCCACCAGCACCCCCAGCCAGCAGCGGTCCCAGCCAGCAGCGGTACCAGCCAGCAGCAAGCAGCAGTCCCAGCCTAGCAGCCACCAGTGCTCCCAGCCAGCAGCGGTCCCAGCCAGCAGCGGTCCCAGCCAGCAGCGGTCCCAGCCAGCAGCCAGCAGCGGTCCCAGCCTAGCAGCCAACAGCGCTCCCAGCCAGCAGCGGTCCCAGCCAGCAGCGGTCCCACCCAGCAGCCAGCAGCGGTCCCAATCCTAGCAGCCAGCAGCGCTCCCAGCCAGCAGCAGTCCCAGCCAGCAGCGGTCCCAGCCAGCAGCAGTCCCAGCCAGCAGCCAGCAACGGTCCCAGCCTAGCACCCAACAGCGCTCCCAGCCAGCAGCGGTCCCAGCTAGCTGCGGTCCCAGCCAGCAGCCAGCAGCGGTCCCAGCCTAGCAGCCAACAGTGCTCCCACCCAGCAGCGGTCCCAGCCAGCAGCGGTCCCAGCCAGCAGCGGACCTAGACAGAGGCGGTCCCAGCCAGCAGCCAACAGCGATCCCTGCCTAGCAGCCAACAGCACTCCCAGCCAGCAGTGGTCCCAGCCAGCAGCGGTGCCAGCCAGCAGCGGTCCCAGCCAGCAGCCAGCAGCGGTCCCAGCCTAGCAGCCAACAGCGCTCCCAGCCAGCAGCGGTCCCAGCCAGCAGCCAGCAGCGGTCCCAGCCTAGCAGCCAACAGCGCTCCCAGCCAGCAGCGGTCCCAGCCAGCAGCGGTCCCAGCCAGCAGCCAGCAGCGGTCCCAGCCTAGCAGCCAACAGCGCTACCAGCCAGCAGCGGTCCCAGCCAGCAGCAGTCCCAGCCAGCAGTGGTCCCAGCCAGCTGCCAGCAACGGTCCCAGCCTAGTAGAAACAGCGCTCCCAGCCAGCAGCGGTCCCAGCCAGTAGCGGTCCCAGCCAGCAGCCAGCAGCGGTCCCAGCATAGCAGCCACCAGCGCTCACAGCCAGCAGCGGTCCCAGCCAGCAGCGGTCCCAGCCAGCAGCCAGCAGCGGTCCCAGCCTAGCAGCCACCAGCGCTCCCAGCCAGCAGCGGTCCCAGCCAGCAACGGTCCCAGCCAGCAGCCAGCAGCCAGCAGCCAGCAGCCAGTGGCGGTCCTAGACAAAGGCGGTCCCGGCCAGCAGCCAGCAGCGGTCCCAGCCTAGCAGCCAACAGTGCTAACAGCCAGCAGCGGTCCCAGCCAGCAGCGGTCCCAGCCAGCAGCCAGCAGCGGTCCCAGGCTAGCAGCCAGCAGCGCTCCCAGCCAGCAGCGATCCCAGCCAGCAGCGGTCCCAGCCAGCAGCGGTCCATGCCAGCTGCCAGCAGCGATCCCAGCCTAGCAGCCACCAGCGCTCGCAGCCAGCAGCATTCCCAGCCAGCAGCAGTCCCAGGCAGAAGCGGTCCCAGCAAACAACCAGCAATGGTCCAGCCTAGCAACCAACAGCGTCCCAGCCAGTAGCGGTCCAAGCCAGCAGCCAGCAGCCAGCAGCCAGTGGCGGTCCTAGACAAAGGGGGTCCCGGCCAGCAGCCAGCAGCGGTCCCAGCCTAGCAGCCAACAGTGCTCCCAGCCAGCAGCGGTCCCAGCCAGCAGCGGTCCCAGCCAGCAGCCGACAATGGTCCCAGCCTAGCAGCCAACAGCGGTCCCACCCAGCAGCGGTTCGAACCAGCAACCAGAAGCAGCAACAGCCTAGCAGCCATCACCGCTCCCAACCAGCAACGGTCCTAGCCAGCAGCCAGCAGGGGTCCTAGCCGAGCTGCCAACAGCGCTCCCAGCCAACAGCGGTCCCAGAAAGCAGCGGTCCCTATCAGAAGCGGTCACAGCCAGCAGCGGTCCCAGCCAGCAGCCAGCAGCGGTCACAACCTAGCAGCCACATGCGCTCCCAGCCAGCAGCGGTCCCAGCCAGTAGCCAGCAGCGGTCCCAGCCAGTAGCCAGCAGCCAGCAGTGGTGCAGCCTAGCTGCCAGTAGCTGTCCCAGCCAGCAGCCAGCAGCAGTCCCAGCGTAGCAGCCAACAGCACTCCCAGCCAGCAGCGGTCCCTGCCAGCAACGGTCCCAGCCAGGTGCGGTCCCAGCAGGCAGCCAGCAGTGGTCGAGCCTGGCAGCCAGCAGCTCACAGGACAGCAGCGGTCCCAGCCAGCAGCCATCAGTGGTCCCAGCAAAGCAGCCAACAGTGCTCCCAGCCAGCAGCGGTCCCAGCCAGTACCCAGCAGCGGTCCCAGCCAGCATCCAGCAGCAGTCCAGCCTAGCAGCCAGCAGCGTCCCAGCCAGCAGCGGTTCCAGCCAGCAGCGGTCCCAGCCTAGCAGCCAACAGCGGTCCCAGCAGCAGCAGTCCCAGCCAGCAGCAGTCACAGACAGCAGCGGTCCCAGCCAGGAGCCAGCAGTGGTCCAGCCTAGCAGCCAGCAGCGTCCCAGCCAGCAGCGGTCGCAGGCAGCAGCGGTCCCAGACAGCAGCCAGCAGCAGTCCAGCCTAGCAGCTAGCAGCGTCCCAGCCAGCAGTGGTCCCAGCCAGCAGCGGTCCCAGCCTAGCAGCCAACAGCACTCCCAGCCAGCAGCGGCCCCAGCCTGCAGCGGTCCCAGACAGATGCCAGCAGCGGTCCCAGCCTAGCAGCCAGCAGCGCTCCCAGCAAGCAGCGGTCCCAGCCAGCTGCGGTCCCAGCCAGCAGCCAGCACCGGTCCCAGCCTAGCAGCCAACAGTGCTCCCAGCCAGCAGCGGTCCCAGCCAGCAGCGGTCCCAGCCAGCAGCGGACCTAGACAGAGGCGGTCCCAGCCAGCAGCCAACAGCGATCCCTGCCTAGCAGCCAACAGCACTCCCAGCCAGCAGTGATCCCAGCCAGCAGCGGTGCCAGCCAGCAGCGGTCCCAGCCAGCAGCCAGCAGCGGTCCCAGCCTAGCAGCCAACAGCGCTCCCAGCCAGCAGCGGTCCCAGCCAGCAGCGGTCCCAGCCAGCAGCCAGCAGTGGTCCCAGCGTAGCAGCCAACAGCGCTACCAGCCAACAGCGGTCCCAGCCAGCAGCAGTCCCAGCCAGCAGTGGTCCCAGCCAGCTGCCAGCAACGGTCCCAGCCAACAGCGCTCCCAGCCAGCAGCGGTCCCAGCCAGCAGCCGTCCAAGCCAGCAGCGGTCCCAGCCAGCAGCCAGCAGCGGTCCCAGCCTAGCAGCTAACAGCGCTCCCAGCCAGCAGCGGTCAAAGCCAGCAGCGGTCCCAGCCAGCAGCCAGCAGCGGTCCCAGCATAGCAGCCACCAGCGCTCACAGCCAGCAGCGGTCACAGCCAGCAGTGGTCCCAGCCAGCAGCCAGCAGCGGTCCTAGCCTAGCAGCCACCAGCGCTCCCAGCCAGCAGCGGTCCCAGCCACCAACGGTGCCAGCCAGCAGCCAGCAGCCAGCAGCCAGTGGCGGACCTAGACAAAGGCGGTCCCGGCCAGCAGCCAGCAGCGGTCCCAGCCTAGCAGCCAACAGTGCTCCCAGCCAGCAGCGGTCCCAGCCAGCAGCGGTCCCAGCCAGCAGCCGGCAATGGTCCCAGCCTAGCAGCCAACAGCGGTCCCACCCAGCAGCGGTCCGAACCAGCAACCAGCAGCAGCAACAGCCTAGCAGCCATCACCGCTCCCAACCAGCAACGGTCCTAGCAAGCAGCCAGCAGGGGTCCCGGCCGAGCTGCCAACAGCGCTCCCAGCCAACAGCGGTCCCAGAAAGCAGCGGTCCCTATCAGAAGCGGTCACAGCCAGCAGCGGTCCCAGCCAGCAGCCAGCAGCGGTCACAACCTAGCAGCCACATGCGCTCCCAGCCAGCAGCGGTCCCAGCCAGTAGCCAGCAGCGGTCCCAGCCAATAGCCAGCAGCCAGCAGTGGTGCAGCCTAGCTGCCAGTAGCTGTCCCAGCCAGCAGCCAGCAGCAGTCCCAGCCTAGCAGCCAACAGCACTCCCAGCCAGCAGCGGTCCCTGCCAGCAACGGTCCCAGCCAGGTGCGGTCCCAGCAGGCAGCCAGCAGTGGTCGAGCCTGGCAGCCAGCAGCTCACAGGACAGCAGCAGTCCCAGCCAGCAGCCATCAGTGGTCCCAGCATAGCAGCCAAAAGCACTCCCAGCCAGCAGCAGTCCCAGCCAGTAACAAGCAGCGGTCCCAGCCAGTAGCCAGCAGCAAGCAGCGGTCCAGCCTACCTGTCAGTAGTGGTCCCAGCCAGCAGCCAGCAGCAGTCCCATCCTAGCAACCAGCAGCGGTCACAGCCAGCAGCGGTCCCAGCCGGCAGCCAGCAGTGGTCCCAGTGTAGCAGCCAACAGCGCTCCCAGTCAGCAGCGATCCCATCCAGTAGCCAGCAGCGGTCCCTGACAGCAGCCAACAACGCTCCCAGCCAGCAGCAGTCCCAGCCAGCAGCGGTCCCAGACAGCAGCCAGCAGTGGTCCAGCCTAGCAGGCAGCAGCGTCCCACACAGCAGTGGACCCAGCCAAGTAGCCAGCAGCAGTCCCAGCCTAGCAGCCAACAGCGGTCCCAGCCAGCAGCAGTCCCAGCCAGCAGCAGTCCCAGACAGCAGCGTTCCCAGCTAGCAGGCAGCAGCAGTCCAGCCTAGCAGCCAGCACCGTCCCACCCAGCAGTGGACCCAGCCAAGTAGCCAGCAGCAGTCCCAGCCTAGCAGCCAACAGCGGTCCCAGCCAGCAGCAGCCCCAGCCAGCAGCAGTCCCAGACAGCAGCGTTCCCAGCTAGCAGGCAGCCGCAGTCCAGCCTAGCAGCCAGCAGCGTCCCAACCAGCAGCGGTCCCAGCCAGCAGCCAGCAGCAGTCCCATCCTAGCAACCAGCAGCGGTCACAGCCAGCAGCGGTCCCAGCCGGCAGCCAGCAGTGGTCCCAGCGTAGCAGCCAACAGCGCTCCCAGTCAGCAGCGATCCCATCCAGTAGCCAGCAGCGGTCCCTGACAGCAGCCAACAACGCTCCCAGCCATCAGCAGTCCCAGCCAGCAGCGGTCCCAGACAGCAGCCAGCAGTGGTCCAGCCTAGCAGGCAGCAGCGTCCCACACAGCAGTGGACCCAGCCAAATAGCCAGCAGCAGTCCCAGCCTAGCAGCCAACAGCGGTCCCAGCCAGCAGCAGTCCCAGCCAGCAGCAGTCCCAGACAGCAGCGTTCCCAGCTAGCAGGCAGCAGCAGTCCAGCCTAGCAGCCAGCAGCGTCCCACCCAGCAGTGGACCCAGCCAAGTAGCCAGCAGCAGTCCCAGCCTAGCAGCCAACAGCGGTCCCAGCCAGCAGCAGTCCCAGCCAGCAGCAGTCCCAGACAGCAGCGTTCCCAGCTAGCAGGCAGCCGCAGTCCAGCCTAGCAGCCAGCAGCGTCCCAACCAGCAGCGGTCCCAGCCAGCAGCCAGCAGCCAGCGGCGGCCCTAGACAGAGGCGGTCCAAGCCAGGAGCCAGCAGCGGTCCCAGCCTAGCAGCCAACAGTACTTCCAGCCAGCAGCGGTCCCAGCCAGCAGCGGTCCCAGCCAGCAGCCAGCAGCGGTTCCAGGTTAGCAGCCACCAGCGCTCCCAGCCAGCAGCGGTCCCAGCCAGCAGCGGTCCCAACCAGCAGCCAGCAGTGGTCCCAGCCTAGCACCCAACAGCGGTCCCAGCCAGCAGCGGTCCGAGCCAGCAACCAGCGGCAGTAACAGCCTAGCAGCTATCAGCGCTCCCGGCCAGCAATGATCCTAGCCAGCAACCGGCAGCAGTCCCAGCCGAGCTGCCAACAGCGCTCCCAGCCAGCAGCAGTCCCAGCCAGCAGCAGTCCAGCCTAGCAGCCAGCAGCATCCCAGCCAGCAGCGGTTCCAGCCAGCAGCCAGCAGCGGTCCCAGCCTAGCAGCCAACAGCGCTTCCAGCCAGCAGCGGTCCCAGCCAGCAGCGGTCCAAAGCAGCAGCCAGCAGCGGTCCAGCCTAGCAGGCAGCAGTGTCCCACCCAGCAGTGGTCCCAGCCAAATAGCCAGCAGCGGTCCCAGCCTAGAAGCCAACAGCGGTCCCAGCAGCAGCAGTCCCAGCCAGCAGCAGTCACAGACAGCAGCGGTCCCAGCCAGCAGCCAGCAGTGGTCCAGCCTAGCAGCCAGCAGCGTCCCAGGTAGCAGCGGTCCCAGCCAGCAGTGGTCCCAGGCAGCAGCCAGCAGTGGTCCAGCCTAGCAGCCAGCAGCGTCCCAGGTAGCAGCGGTCCCAGCCAGCAGTGGTCCCAGACAGCAGCCAGCAGCAGTCCAGCCTAGCAGCCAACAGCGCTCCCAGCCAGCAGCGGTCCCAGCCAGCAGGGGTCCCAGCCAGCAGCCAGCAGTGGTCCAGCCTAGCAGCCAGCAGCGTCCCAGGTAGCAGAGGTCCCAGCCAGCAGCGGTCCCAGACAGCAGCCATCAGTGGTCCAGCCCAGCAGGCAACAGCGCTCCCAGCCAGCAGCGGTCCCAGCCTGCAGCGGTCCCAGACAGATGCCAGCAGCGGTCACAGCCTAGCAGCCAAGAGCTCTCCCGGCCAGCAGCAGTCCCAGCCAGTAGCAAGCAGAGGTCCCAGCCAGTAGCCAGCAGCCAGCAGCGGTCCAGCCTACCTCTCAGTAGCGGTCCCAGCCAGCAGCCAGCATCAGTCCCATCCTAGCAGCCAGCAGCGGTCCCAGCCAGCAGCGGTCCCAGCCTAGCAGCCAACAGCGGTCCCAGCAGCAGCAGTCCCAGCCAGCAGCAGTCACAGACAGCAGCGGTCCTAGCCTGCAGCCAGCAGCAGTCCAGCCTAGCAGCCAGCAGCGGCCCAGCCAGCTGCGGTTCCAGCCAGCAGCCAGCAGCGGTCCCAGCCTAGCAGCCAACAGCGCTCCCAGCCAGCAGCAGTCCCAGCCAGCAGCGGTCGCAGCCAGCAGCCAGCAGCGGTCCAGCCTAGCAACCAGCAGCATCCCAGCCAGCAACGGTGCCAGCCAGCAGCAAGCAGCCAGCAGCCAGCAGCCAATGGCGGTCCTAGACAATGGCGGTCAAGGCCAGCAGCCAGCAGCGGTCCCAGCCTAGCAGCCAACAGTGCTTCCAGCCAGCAGCGGTCCCAGCCAGCAGCGGTCCCAGGTAGCAGCCAGCATCGGTCCCAGGCTAGCAGCCACCAGCGCTCCCAGCCAGCAGTGGTCCCAGCCAGCAGCGGTCCCAACCAGCAGCCAGAAGTGGTCCCAGCCTAGCACCCAACAGCGCTCCCAGCCAGCAACGGTCCCAGCCAGCAGCTGTCCATGCCAGCTGAAAGCAGCGGTCCCAGCATAGCAGCCACCAGCGCTCGCAGCCAGCAGCATTCGCAGCCAGCAGCAGTCCCAGCCAGCAGCGGTCCCAGCAGACAGCCAGCAGTGGTCCAGCCTAGCAACCAGCAGCATCCCAGCCAGTAGCGGTCCAAGCCAGCAGCTACCAGCCAGCAGCCAGTGGCGGTACTAAACAAAGGCGGTCCCGGCCAGCAGCCAGCAGCGGTCCCAGCCTAGCAGCCAACAGTGCTCCCAGCCAGCAGCGGTCCCAGCCAGCAACGGTCCCAGCCAGCAGCTGGCAATGGTCCCATCCTAGCAGCCATCAGCGGTCCCAGCAATCAGCGGTCTGAGCCAGCAACCAGCAGCAGTAACAGCCTAGCAGCCATCAGCGCTCCCAGCCAGCAGCAGTCCTAGCCAGCTGCCAGCAGCGGTCCCAGCCGAGCTGCCATCAGCGCTCCCAGCCAGCAGCGGTCCCAGCCAGCAGCGTTCCTAGCCAGTTGCGGTCCCAGCCAGCAGCCACCAGTGGACCCAGCCTAGCAGCCAGCAGCGCTCCCATCCAGCAGTGGTGCCAGCCAGTAGCCAGCAGCGGTCCCAGCCAGCAGCCAGCAGTCGTGCAGCCTAGCTGCCAGTAGCTGTCCCAGCCAGCAGCCAGCAGCAGTCCAGCCTAGCAGCCAGCAGCGTTCCAGCCAGCAGCGGTTCCAGCCAGCAGCCAGCAGCGGTCCCAGCCTAGCAGCCAACAGCGGTCCCAGCAGCAGCAGTCCCAGCCAGCAGCAGTCACAGACAGCAGCGGTCCTAGCCAGCAGCCAGCAGTGGTCCAGCCTAGCAGCCAGCAGCGTCCCAGGTAGCAGCGGTCCCAGCCAGCAGTGGTCCCAGACAGCAGCCAGCAGTAGTCCAGCCTAGCAGCCAGCAGCGTCCCAGCCAGCAGCGGTACCAGCCAGCAACCAGCAGCGGTCCCAGCCTACCAGCCAACAGCGCTCCCAGCCAGCAGCGGTCCAAGCCAGCAGTGGTCCCAGACTGCAGCCTTCAGCGGTCCAGCCCAGCAGACAGCAGCGTTCCACCCAGCATTGGTCCCAGCCAAGTAGCCAGCAGCGGTCCCAGCCTAGCAGCCAACTTCA
Source organism: Schistocerca serialis cubense (assembly GCF_023864345.2). Taxonomy (NCBI): domain Eukaryota; kingdom Metazoa; phylum Arthropoda; class Insecta; order Orthoptera; family Acrididae; genus Schistocerca; species Schistocerca serialis. Next base: position 173,144,563 of record NC_064643.1, on the reverse strand, counting down.
ATCCCAGCCAGCAGCAGTCCCAGCCAGCAGCAGTCACAGACAGCAGCGGTCCCCGCCAGCAGCCAGCAGTGGTCCAGCCGAGCAGCCAGCAGCGTCCCAGGTAGCAGAGGTCCCAGCCAGCAGCGGTCCCAGACAGCAACCAGCAGCAGTCCAGCCTAGCAGCCAGCAACGTCCCAGCCAGCAGCGGTCCCAGCCAGCAACCAGCAGCGGTCCAAGCCTAGCAGCCAACAGCGCTCCCAGCCAGCAGCGGTCACAGCCAGCAGCGGTCCCAGACAGCAGCCATCAGCGGTCCAGCCCAGCAGGCAGCAGTGTTCCACCCAGCATTGGTCCCAGCCAAGTAGCCAGCAGCGGTCCCAGCCTAGCAGCCAACTGCGATCACAGCCAGCAGCAGTCCCAGCCAGCAGCAGTCCCAGACAGCAGCGGTTCCAGCCTAGCAGCCAACAGCGCTCCCAGCCAGCAGCGGTCCCAGCCTGCAGCGGTCCCAAACAGATGCCAGCAGCGGTCCCAGCCTAGCAGCCAAGAGCACTCCCAGCCAGCAGCAGTCCCAGCCAGTAGCAAGCAGCGGTCCCAGCCAGTAGCCAGCAGCCAGCAGCGGTCCAGCCTACCTCTCAGTAGCGGTCCCTGTCAGCAGCCAGTAGCAGTCCCATCCTAGCAGCTAGCTGTGGTCCCAGGCAGCAGCAGTCCCAGCCAGCAGCCAGCAGTGGTCCCAGTGTAGCAGCCAGCAGCGTCCCAGCCAGCAACGGTTCCAGCCAGCAGCCAGCAGTTGTCCCAGACTAGCAGCCAACAGTGCACTCAGCCAGGAGCGGTCCCAGCCAGCAGCGGTCCCAGCCAGCAGCGGTCCCAGCCAGCAGCGGTCCCAGCCAGCAGCGGTCCCAGCCTAGCAGCCAAGAGCACTCCCAGCCAGCAGCAGTCCCAGCCAATAGCCAGCAGCGGTCCCAGCCAGCAACCAGCATCCAGCAGCGGTCCAGCCGAGCAGCCAGCACAGTCCCAGCCAGCAGTGGTCCCAGTCAGCAACCAGCAGCCAGCGGCAGTCCCAGCCAGGGGCGGACCCAGCCAGCAGCCAGCAGCAGTCCCAGCCAGCAGCGGTCCCAGCAAACAGCCAGCAGTGATCCAGCCTAGCAACCAGTAGCGAACCATCAACAGCAGTCCCAGCCAGCAACCAGCAGCGGTCCCAGCCTAGGAGCCAATAGTGCTCCCAGCCAGCAGCAGTCCCTTCCAGTAGCGGTCCCAGCCAGCAGCCGGCAGTGGTCCCAGCCTAACAGCCAACAGCGGTCCCGGCCAGCAGCGGTCCAAGCCAGCAACCTGCAGCTGTCCCAGCCCAGCAGCCAACCTCGCTCCCAGCCAGCAGCGGTCCAAGCCAGCAGCGGTCCCTGCCTAGCAGCCAACAGCACTCCCAGCCAGCAGCGGTCGCAGCCAGCAGCGGTTCCAGCCAGCAGCGGTCCAGCCAGCAGCCAGTAGCGGTCCCAGCCAGCAGCGGTCCCAGCCAGCAGCCGGCAGCAGCCCAGCCTAGCAACCAGCAACGTCCCAACCAGCAGCGGTCCCAGCCAGCAGCCAGCAGCCAGAGGCCAGCAGCCAGCGGAGGCCCTAGACAGAGGTGGTCCCAGCCAGCAGCGGTCCCAGCCTAGCACCCAACAGTGCTTCCAGCCAGCAGCGGTCCCAGCCAGCAGCGGTCCCAGCCAGCAGCCAGCAGCGGTCCCAGCCTAGCAGCCACAAGCGCTCCCAGCCAGCAGCGGTCCCAGCCAGCAGCGGTCCCAGCCAGCATCCAGCAGCGGTCCCAGCCTAGCAGCCAACAGCACTCCCAGCCAGCAGCGGTCCCAGCCAGCAGCGGTCCCAGACAGCAGCCATCAGCGGTCCAGCCCAGCAGGTAGCAGCGTTCCACCCAGCATTGGTCCCAGCCAAGTAGCTAGCAGCGGTCCCTGCCTAGCAGCCAACTGCGATCCCAGCCAGCAGCAGTCCCAGCCAGCAGCAGTCCCAGACATCAGCCGTCCCAGCCAGCAACCAGCAGTGGTTCAGCCTAGCAGCCGGCAGCGTCCCAGCCAGCAGCGGTCGCAGGCAGCAGCGGTCCCAGACAGCAGCCAGCAGCAGTTCAGCCTAGCAGCCAGCAGCGTCCCAGCCAGCAGTGGTCCGAGCCAGCAGCAGTCCCAGCCTAGCAGCCAACAGCGCTCCCAGCCAGCAGCGGTCCCAGCCTGTAGCAGTCCCAGACAGATGCCAGCAGCGGTCCCAGCCTGGCAGCCACAACGCTCGCAGCCAGCAGCAGTCCCAGCCAGCAGCGGTCCCAGACAGCAGCCTTCAGTGGTCCAGCGTAGCAGGTAGCAGCGTCTGACCCAGCAGTGGTCCCAGCCAAGTATCCAGCTGCAGTACCAGCCTAGCAGCCAACAGCGGTCCCAGCCAGCAGCAGTCCCAGCCAGCAACGGACCCAGACAGCAGCCAGCAGTGGTCCAGCCTAGCAGGCAGCAGCGTCCCACCCAGCAGTGATCCTAGCCAAGTAGCCAGCAGCAGTCCCAGCCTAGCAGCCAACAGCGCTCCCAGCCAGCAGCAGTCCCAGACAGCAGCGGTCCCAGCCAGCAGGCAGCAGCAGTCCAGCCTAGCAGCCAGCAGCGTCCCAGCCAGCAGTGGTCCCAGCCAGCAGCCAGCAGTGGTCCCAGACTAGCAGCCAACAGCGCTCCCAGCCAGGAGCGGTCCCAGCCAGCAGCGGTCCCAGCCAGCAGCTAGCAGCGTTCCCAGCCTAGTAGCGGACAGCGCTCCTAGCGAGCAGTGGTCCCAACCAGCATTGGTCCCTGCCTGCAGCGGTCCCAGACAGCAGCCAGCTGCGGTCCAGCCTAGCAGCCAGCAGCGTCCCAGCCAGCAGCGGTCCCAGCCAGCAGCCAGCAGCGATCCCAGCCTAGCAGCCAACAGCGCTCCCAGCCAGCAGCCGTCCCAGCCAGTAGCGAGCAGCAGTCCCAGGCCGTAGCCAGCAGCCAACAGCAGTCCAGCCTAGCTGCCAGTTGCAGTCCCAGCCAGCAGCCAGCAGCAGTCCCAGCCTAGCAGCCAACAGTGCTCCCAGCCAGCAGCGGTCCCACCCAGCAGCGCTCCCAGCCAGGAGCGGTCCCAACCACCAGCCAGCACCCAGCACCCAGCAGCCAGCGGCGGTCCTAGACAGAGGCGGTCCCACCCAGTAGCCAGCAGCGGTTCCAGCCTAGCAGCCAGCAGCGTCTCAGCTAGCAGCGGTCCCAGGCAGCAGCCAGCAGCAGTCCCATCCTAGCATCCAACAGCGGTCCCAGCCAGCCGCGGTCCCAGCCAGCAGCGGTCCCAGACTGCAGCCAACAGTGGTGCAGCCTAGCCGGCAGTAGCGTCCCACCCAGCAGTGGTCCCAGCCAAGTGGCCAGCAGCGGTGCCAGCCTAGCAGCCAACAGTGGTCCCAGCCAGCAGCAGTCCCAGCCAGCAGCAGTCCCAGACAGCAGCTGTCCCAGCCAGCAGCCTGCAGTGGTCCAGCCTAGCAGCCAGCAGCGTCCCAACCAGCAGCAGTCCCAGCCAGCAGCCAGCAGCGGTTCTAGCCTACGAGCCAACAGCGCTCCCAACCAGGAACGGTCCCAGTCAGCAGGCAGCAGCGGTCCTAGCCTAGCAACCAACAGCGCTCCCATCCAGCATTGGTCCCAGCCAGTAGTCAGCAGCAGTCCCAGCCAGCACCCAGCAGCGGTCCAACCTAGCAGCCAGCAGCGTCCCAGCCAGCAGTGGTCCCAGCCAGCAGCCAGCAGCGGTCTCAGCCTAGCAGCCAACAGCGCTCCCAGAGAGCAGCGGTCCCAGCCAGCAGCAGTCCCAGGCAGCAACGGTCCCAGCCAGCAGCCAGCGGCGGTCCCAGCCAGCGGCGATCCTAGCCAGCCGCGGTCCCAGCCAGCAGCGGTTCCAACCATCCAGTGGCAGCGGCAGCAGCAGCAGCAGCGGCGTCCCCACTAACCAGCCAGACGGGTCGCCTGGTCCGCCCACCCCCCCCCCCCCCCGCCAGCAGCAGCAGAGTGGGGCTTCAGCCCCAGTCTTCTTCATCGTTCAACGTCCCTTTTCCTCTGGTTTTCGTCGCCTTGCCTGTCCCATCGCTTGCTTCTCTCTTTTTGTCCTGTCCTGTGTCTTTCCCCTTGTCACAATGTCGACCCCCCCCACCACCACTACTGCAGCCACTACCATTGCCATCATCTACACATCTCCCTCTGCCACGGCCACCACTATCACATGGTGTGCCTAATCAGACCCCCCTCAGTCCATCCCCCCACCTCCCTCACGTTTTGTCGCCCCATCCCCGGCTCCTCCATCCCGTGCCTCTGCTGATCCCTTCCCTCCAGTCCCTCTGCTCCTTCCGTTTCCGCGGCCCCCGCTAGGGTGGTGGCCCGGAGGGCTATAGCCCACACTTCACTTTCACCTTCACCCTCTTCGTCGTCTCCCTCATCGCCATCGCCATCGCCATCGCCTTCGCCATCACCACCTCCGATGCCGACTCTAGCACCGGGACCTTCCACTCCACACCACCTTCCAGTTGCTCCCATCCCCTACACCTCCTCCGCCGCCGTCAAACGCCCCAGTGGCACCCCTGCCTCCTCAGCCCAGGACACCATGGATGTCACCCCGCCTATCCCTGCCCCCTCTTCCTCCTCCTCCCTCTCCTCGTACCGCTACCTTCTATCACGTCTTGGTCCCTCCCTCCTTGAGGCCTGGAACCTCAACCTCTTCATTCGCCAACATTTTGCCGGTGCCCCCATCTCCCTCCTCACTCCTCGCCGTGCCTCAGCCCTTATCTCGTCCTCCAGCTCTACCCTTCACACCGATATCCTTTCCCGCATCCCCATCACCCACTGTGGCCCTAATGCCCTCCTCACCCCTGCCCCGTCCCCCCCTCCCTCCCTCTAACACCAACCCCCGCGTCGCCCACCAACCCTCACCGCCGTGATCACTCAGCTTAGTCCGACGATCACAGAGGAGGAGGTGTTGGCAGAGCTCAAGGTGCATCCCTATCTGGAGGTGCGTGCAGTTCGCCGCATTCACAACTCCGCCGGCCCCACCAGCCTTATATGGGTTTTTACCGAACAAGCCCCTCCATAGACCGTCTCCTGAAGGAGGGTGACCTTCTCTTTAACCAACGCTACCAAGTTGACCCCTCCCGTTCCCCTCCTCAATCCCTCCACTGCCAGAGGTGCTTGCAGTATAATACACACCCGACATCTGAGTGCTGCGAGGCCCCCACCTGCCCGCACTGCAAGCAAGCACACTTCCTATGGCAGTGCTCCAACCTCCAGTCCCCTCCCTCCTGTAACACCTGTAGCCTCCCTCATCCTACATACTCCCAGAAATGTAAGGCCCAACCCCTCCTACCACTCCTGAACTCACCGTCCCTGTCCGCCCTCTATACGCCCCCAACCCCTCCTGGCAATTCCCATCGCCCCCCCCCTACCGCTGAGGACATCATCAGATTCCTTACCATCATCCTCCAAAATGTTCACGCGTTCCAGCGCCCCCACACCCTCCAACAGAGATTCCTCGCCGCCCGTTCCGTCTTCCATCTAAAAATGTATGCCACCTAGTCCCACAACCAGGCCCATTTCACCTTTTCCTGTCTCGACACTCTAGTTTAAATCCTTGTCATGGCACAACAGCACCGTATCCTGTTCAACAACATCTGCTCCCTTCCCACCGACAAAACCCTCTTCCTGCACACCCTTGCCACCCACCGCATGGATGCCTTCCTCCTAAATGAAACCTTCCTCCAACCCCACCACACCATCCACACTTCGCCCTACCTCCGATAATCCCCTCCCGATAGCGCATGGCGGAGTTGCCATTGGTCACCACCGCCAGATCCCGGTTCGGCTCCAACCTCTCCTTCCCGACCCCACTGAACACCTGATCCTTAGTCTCTTCTTCCCTGGCCTTACCGTCACCTGCGCCACCATCTATATCAACCCTAACGCCCCTCTTCCTTTCCACTTCCTCTCCCACATTGATCGTACCTTCTCCTCCTACGTGATCGCCGCCGACCTCAACATCCATAGCCGTTCCGCCGCCCAGTTACGGCGGTGGCATCGGTTCGTCTCCTCCCTCCAAGGCGACCTCGTCCCCATTCCCCAGCACATTCCCGAACTCCACTCTCGATGTCATCCTCTCCTCCCCTAACCTCCTTGGCCACGTAGTGGTGGATGTCCTGGACCCCATTGGTAGTGACCATCTCCCTGTCCTCCTCACCGTTTCAGACGGTCGTCGCCCTTGCCCCAACCCTCGTAATGACCCTCCCCCAAAGTACGTCCATGATTATTCCTGTGCCGACTGGGATGTCTACCGGGATACCCTCTCCACCCAGGTCGATAGCCACCCCTTCACCTACCACCACCCTGACGATGTTACCCATGCCACCTCCTTTCTCCAGCACACCTTGTCTGAGGCCATGGAGGCCCACGTCCCTACTGTCGCCATCCACCCCCACCGTCCTACCTTACCCCCACATGCCATCCCCCTCCTTCGGGAATCCCGCCGTCTCTACCGTGCCCTCCTCCACACGCATGACCTGGACACACTACGATGCCACCAGCAACTCCAGCGACACATCCAAAACTTGCTCGCAGCTAAGAAACGCCGGAACTGACGGCAGACATGCACCCGTTTAAATGCTACCCTCCCTATAAACTCGTCCAAGTTCTGGTCAGCCTTCCGTCGCCTTACCAGAACTAAACCATCCCCCTACTGTCCTCTTCTCCATGATGATCATCCCTTCCCTGACACCCTTAGTAAAGCCAATCATTTTGCCTCCTACCTCTCCGATGTCTTTACCATTCCTGACGATCCCCAGTTCGATTACTCCCTCTTCCCAGATGTCTACGATCGTACTGACACCTCTGTCCCTCCCCTCACACCTAGTTTCCAGTACTTGGACAACATTGCCCACACAGGACTCAATGCCCCTATCACTACACAGGATCTCATTGCTACACTCCGCACGAAAAGCAACACCGCTCCTGGTCACGATCGTGTCACCTACCACCACCTTCATGAAGCTCCTGTCTCTTTCCTCTCCAACGTGGCCAGGCTCTACAATGTAGTTCTGTCCACTGGCTACTACCCCAACCTGTGGAAAACCTCCCGTATCCTGATGTTCCTTAAGCCCGGTAAACCGCCATCTGCCGTCTTCTCCTACCGTCCCAGCAAGGTCCTGGAATCCATGCTCACGTGCCGCATCCACCAGCATCTCCACCTGCACCGCCTCCTTCCCGTTACCCAGTGTGGCTTTCGACCATCCTTCTCTTCCGATGACCTTCTCCTTCACCTCACTCATCTCCTTTCCAAACAGCTTAATTCCCGTCACTCCGCTATCTTCCTTTCCCCGGACCTCGAACGTGCCTATGACCGCGTATGGCATTTTGGTCTCCTCTTCAAGCTTCAAACCTTCGCCGTTCCCATTAACTATGGCCATCTGATCGGCTCCTTTCTCTCCCAACGTCCTTCCTACGTCACCATCCATAACAAGGATTCCTACACCTTTTTTCCCCTCCACCAGTGTGCCCCAAGTCTCCATCCTCTGCCCTCTTCTGTACCTTTTGTATACGGCAGACATGCCGCCGCCGTCACCCCCCGTCCACCTTCTCCAGTTTGCCGATGACACCGCCTTCCTCGCCCTTGCCCCCACCCTGCAGCGTTCCCAACACTTACTCCCATCTTAACAGGTTCACCGCTTGGTGCCACCAGTGGTTGCTTAAGGTCAATCCCTCCAAAACCCAGGCGATCATTGTCGGCAAAACCACCCCTTCCTTCCGCCTCCTTGATTTCTATCTAACCATCTATGGTCGTCCTATCGCCCTCACCCCCAGCTCAATGGGCACCCCTCAATGGAAATAAGGGCGGTCAGCTGCATCTCCAACCCAGCCGGCCCCATCCGCCTTATGCGGGTTTTCTCGAAACATGCCCCATCCATTGACTGTCTCCTGAAGGAGGGTGACCTCCTCTTCCACCAACGCTACAAGGTCGAACCCTCCCATTCCCCTCCTCAATCCCTCCACTGCCAGAGGTACCTGCACTACAACGCACACCAGACAGGCCCCTGTCTGCCCACACTGCAAACAGGTGCACTTCCTCTGGCAGTGCCCCAACGTCCAGTCCCCTCCCTCCTGCAACACCTGTAATCTCCCACATCCCACCTATTCCCAGAAATGTAAGGCCCGACCCACTCCCACCACTCCTGAACTCACTGTCCCTGTCCGCCCACTGGACACCCCCACCCCTGCTGGCAATCCCTGTCATGGCGCGACAGCATTGTATCTTGTTCAAGAGCATCCGTTCTCTTCCTGCCATCCTGATCCTCATACTGACCCTCCCCCGAAATACGTCCATGATTATTCCCTTGCACACTCTTGCAACCCACCATGTGGATGCCTTCCTTTCTTCAGACCCAACACACTGTCCACACCTCGCCCTACCTGCTTCACTGCTCTGATAATCCCCTCCCGATAGCAGGTGGCGGAGTAGCCATTGGCCACCACTGCCAGATCCCTGTTCGGCTACAACCTCTCCTTCGCGACCACACAGAACACCTGAACCTTAGTCTCTTCTTCTCTGGCCTTACCATCACCTGCGCCACCATTTGTATCCACCCCAATGACCCTATTCCTTTTGACTTCCTCTCCCACATTGACCGTACCTTCTCCTCCCAGGTGATCGCCGCCGACCTCAACATCCATAGTCGTTCCGCCACCCAGTTACAGCTGTGGCATCACTCCCTCTCCTCCCTCCAAGGCGACCTCATCCTTATTCCCCAGCACACCCGCCCTGAATCCAACTCCACTCCCGATGTCATCCTCTCCTCCCCTAACTTCCTTGACCGCTTAGTGGTGGATGTCCTGGAACCCATTGGTAGTAACCATCTCCCTGTTCTCCTCACCGTTTCAGATGGTCGTCGCCACTGTCCCGACCCTTGTACTGACCCTCCCCTGAAATACGTCCATGATTATTCCCCTGCCGACTGAAATGCCTACCGGGATACCCTCTCTACCCAGGTCGATAGCCACCCCCTCATCTACCACAACCATGATGATATTACCCGTGCCGCCACCTTTCTCCAGCAGACCTTGTCTGAGGCTGTGGAGGCCCACGTCCCTTCCATCGCCATCCCCCCCCCCCCCTCTGTCCTACTTTACCCCCACAGGCTGTCCTCCTTCTCTGTGAATATTGCTGTCTCTACCATGCCTTCCTTCACACATGTGACCCGGACACACTAAGACGTCATCGGCAACTACAAAGACACATCAGAAACTTGCTCGCGGCTAAGAAACGCCAGGACTGGTGACAGACATGCACCCATCTTAATGCTACACTTCTTATCAAGTCCAAGTACTGGTCAGCCTTCCGCTGCCCTACCGGATCTAAACCCCCTCCCTACTAGCATCTCCTTCATGATGATCAACCCTTCCCTGACAACCTTAGTAAGGCCAATCACTTTGCCTCCTACCTCTCTGGTGTCTTTACCATCCCCGACGATCCCCAATTTGTTCACTCCCTCTTCGCGGATGTCCGCAATCGAACTGACAGTACTTGGACAACATTGCACACACCAAACTCGATGCCCCCATCACTACTCAGGATCTCATTGCTACACTCCGCACTAAATGCAACACCACTCACGGTCACGATTGTGTCAGCTATCGCCACCTTCGTAAAGCTCCAGCCTCCTTCCTCTCCACCCTGGCAAGGCTCTATAATTTAGTCCTGTCCACCGGCTACTACCCCAACCTGTGGAAAACCTCTCACATCCTGATGTTCCTTAAACCCGATAAACCACCATCCACTGTTTCCTCCTACCATCCCATCAGCCTTACCTCAGTCTTCAGCAAGGTCCTGGAATCCATCCAAACCAGAAGCATCCACTAGCATCTCCACCAGCACCGCCTCCTGCCCGTTATCCAGTGCGGCTTTCGGCCATCCTTCTCTACCGATGACCTTCTCCTTCACCTCACTCATCTCCTCTCCGAACAGCTCAATTCCCGTCGCTCTGCTATCTTCCTCTCCCTCGACCTCACATGCACCTATGACCGTGTGTGGCATTCCGCTCTCCTCTTCAAGCTCCAAACCTTCGCCCTTCCTCTTAACTACGTCCGTCTGATTGGGTACTTTCTTTCCCAATGTCCTTCCTAATTCATCATCCATAACACGCATTCCTATACCTTCTTCCCCTCCCGGTGTGCCCCAAGGTTCTGTCCTCTCCCCTCTTCTGTTCCTTTTGTATACGGCGAACATACAGCCGCCTTCACCCCCCATCCAGCGCTCCCAACACCTTCTCCAATCCCATCTTGACCGGTTCACCACTTGGTGCAACCAGTGGTTGCTCAAGGTCAATCCTTCCAAAACCCAGGCGATCATTGTAGGCAAAACCACCCCTTCCTTCCGCCTCCTCGACTTCTATGTCACCATCTAAGGCCGTCCTATTGCCCTCACCCCCACCCTTAAGTACTTTGGCGTCACCCTTCACCGTCGCCTATCCTGGACCCTGCATCTCCAGACAATCCAAGCCAAGGCACGCTACCGACTCTGTCTCCTCAAGCTCCTTTCTGGCTGTACATGGGGTCTGGATCACTCCACCATCCTCCACACCTATAAATCCCTCATCAGTTCTATCCTCTGCTATGCCCACCCTGCCTGGATCTCCACTCCTCCTACCTTTTACAAATCCCTTCAAATCCTCGACCGCCATGCTCTTCGCCTCACCTATCGCATCCGTGTCCCCTCCCCCACGCGGATCCTGTACGACCTTATTCTGTTCCCCCACCTCCCACCTCTTCCTTTTCCTCGAACGGATACGGATCCTCTCTTTTTTTTTTTTTTTTTTTTTTTTTTTTTTTTTTTTTTTTTTTTTTTTTTTTTTTGTCTACTGACTGGTTTGATGCGGCCCGCCACGAATTCCTTTCCTGTGCTAACCTCTTCATCTCAGAGTAGCACTTGCAACCTACGTCCTCAATTATTTGCTTGACGTATTCCAATCTCTGTCTTCCTCTACAGTTTTTGCCCTCTACAGCTCCCTCTAGTACCATGGAAGTCATTCCCCCATGTCTTAGCAGATGTCCTATCATCCTGTCCCTTCTGCTTATCAGTGTTTTCCACATATTCCTTTCCTCTCTGATTCTGCGTAGAACCTCCTCATTCCTTACCTTATCAGTCCACCTAATTTTCAACATTCGTCTATAGCACCACATCTCAAATGCTTCAATTCTCTTCTGTTCCGGTTTTCCCACAGTCCATGTTTCACTACCATACAATGCTGTACTCCAGACGTACATCCTCAGAAATTTCTTCCTCAAATTAAGGCCGGTATTTGATATTAGTAGACTTCTCTTGGCCAGAAATGCCTTTTTTGCCATAGCGAGTCTGCTTTTGATGTCCTCTTTGCTCCGTCCGTCATTGGTTATTTTACTGCCTAGGTAGCAGAATTCCTTAACTTCATTGACTTCGTGACCATCAATCCTGATGTTAAGTTTCTCGCTGTTCTCATTTCTACTACTTCTCATTTCCTTCGTCTTACTCCGATTTACTCTCAAACCATACTGTGTACTCATTAGACTGTTCATTCCGTTCAGCAGATCATTTAATTCTTCTTCACTTTCACTCAGGATAGCAATGTCATCAGCGAATCGTATCATTGATTCCACTCCGGAACCTTTCTTTTATTTCCATCATTGCTTCCTCGATGTACAGATTGAAGAGTAGGGGCGAAAGGCTACAGCCTTGTCTTACACCCTTCTTAATACGAGCACTTCGTTCTTGATCGTCCAATCTTATTATTCCCTCTTGGTTGTTGTACATATTGTATATGACCCGTCTCTCCCTATAGCTTACCCCACCTTTTTTCAGAATCTCGAACAGCTTGCACCATTTTATATCGTCGAACGCTTTTTCCAGGTCGACAAATCCTATGAAAGTGTCCTGATTTTTCTTTAGCCTTGCTTCCATTATTAGCCGTAACGTCAGAATTGCCTCTCTCGTCCCTTTACTTTTCCTAAAGCCAAACTGATCGTCACCTAGCGCATTCTCAATTTTCTTTTCCATTCTTCTGTGTATTATTCTTGTAAGCAGCTTCGATGCATGAGCTGTTAAGCTGATTGTGCGATAATTCTCGCACTTGTCAGCTCTTGCCGTCTTCGGAATTGTGTGGATGATGCTTTTCCGAAAGTCAGATGGTATGTCGCCAGACTCATATATTATACACACCAACGTGAATAGTCATTTTGTTGCCACTTCCCCCAATGATTTTAGAAATTCTGATGGAATGTTATCTATCCCTTCTGCCTTATTTGACCGTAAGTCCTCCAGAGCTTTTTTAAGTTCCGATTCTAATACTGGATCCCCTATCTCTTCTAAATCGACTCCTGTTTCTTCTTCTGTCACATCAGACAAATCTTCACCCTCATAGAGGCTTTCAATGTATTCTTTCCACCTATCTGCTCTCTCCTCTGCATTTAACAGTGGAATTCCCGTTGCACTCTCAATGTTACCACCGTTGCTTTTAATGTCACCAAAGGTTGTTTTGACTTTCCTGTATGCTGAGTCTGTCCTTCCGACAATCATATCTTTTTCGATGTCTTCACATTTTTCCTGCAGCCATTTCGTCTTAGCTTCCCTGCACTACCTATTTATTTCATTCCTCAGCGACTTGTATTTCTGTATTCCTGATTTTCCCAGAACATGTTTGAACTTCCTCCTTTCATCAATCAACTGAAGTATTTCTTCTGTTACCCATGGTTTCTTCGCAGCTACCTTCTTTGTACCTATGTTTTCCTTCCCAACTTCTGTGATGGCCCTTTTTAGAGATGTCCATTCCTCTTCAACTGTACTGCCTACTGCGCTATTCCTTATTGCTGTATCTATAGCGTTGGAGAACTTCAAACGTATCTCGTCATTCCTTAGTACTTCCGTATCCCACTTCTTTGCGTATTGATTCTTCCTGACTAATGTCTTGAACTTCCGCCTACTCTTCATCACTACTATATTGTGATCTGAGTCTATATCTGCTCCTGGGTACGCCTTACAATCCAGTATCTGATTTCGGAATCTCTGTCTGACCATGATGTAATCTAATTGAAATCTTCCCGTATCTCCCGGCCTTTCCCAAGTATACCTCCTCCTCTTGTGATTCTTGAACAGCGTATTCGTTATTACTAGCTGAAACTTGTTACAGAACTCAATTAGTCTTTCTCCTCTTTCATTCCTTGTCCCAAGCCCATATTCTCCTGTAACATTTTCTTCTACCCCTTTCCCTACAACTGCATTCCAATCGCCCATGTCTATTAGATTTTCGTCCCCCTTTACATACTGCATTACCCTTTCAATATCCTCATACACTTTCTCTATCTGTTCATCTTCAGCTTGCGACGTCGGCATGTATACCTGAACTATCGTTGTCGGTGTTGGTCTGCTGTCGATTCTGATTAGAACAACCCGGTCACTGAACAGTTCACAGTAACACACCCTCTGCCCTACCTTCCTATTCATAACGAATCCTACACCTGTTATACCATTTTCTGCAGCTGTTGATATTACCCGATACTCATCTGACCAGAAATCCTTGTCTTCCTTCCACTTCACTTCACTGACCCCTACTGTATCTAGATTGAGCCTTTGCATTTTCCTTTTGAGATTTTCTAGTTTCCCTACCACGTTCAAGCCCCGACTCGTAGAACGTTATCCTTTCGTTGATTATTCAATCTTTTTCCCATGGTAACCTCCCCCTTGGCAGTCCCCTCCCGGAGATCCGAATGGGGACTATTCCGGAATCTTTTGCCAATGGAGAGATCATCATGACACTTCTTCAATTTTTTAGTTAACAGACGCTGAATCCTATACAATATGTTACCTAAAAAGGATATTGAGATGTACTTTTTATCATTATTATTAGTTTGAGCAGTACCTAAAGTGGTGTGGTGACTCTTTCTTTAGTTTTTTCTTTAAGGATGTTTTCCACTCTTGAGGGTTGATAGCCGTTATTAAATTCTATTATCTTAATTACATCAATTTCTTTCTGCAGTTTTTCTGGTGATAAGGGAGTAACAACGGCTCGGTGAATTACTGAATGAAAGAAAGCTTTCTTATGAGATTGAGGGTGTGTCGAGTCTGCAGGTACGGTATGATCAGTACTCGTGGGTTTTCGAAAAATGTCAAAAATTATTTTATTCTCTATTATCGCCAACTTCAGATCTAGGAAATTTAATTCGCGACGTTCATTTTGTAACTCACACGTGAAACTAATTTTTTTCATTGAGGTTATTGAACAAATTCAACAGTTGATCTACTTCTTCATTAGTGCAATTGTATATAATCAAAATGCCATCTACGTATCGAGAATAGGATAAAATACCTAATTCTGTAGAATTGTACTTACTGAAGAATTGATGAATTTTAGCTGATATTTTCATCAATTCGCTCGAATTGCTCGATCGGCCATCTCTCGGTTGAGTTGCCTTCCGATTAAGAGATTGTTGGTCAGGCTGCCTGCCTCGCCTAAACAGGTGTTAGTGTTACAAATCCGGGCTGACTCTTGGAACTTCAGAGTACCGTTTCGTGTGTGTTATATTGTAACTTTCCTGTTTGAGTTTTAGTTATTTGGTTGATGTGGCCCTCAGCCGAGTTTTTATATAGCCTGAATTTATGTTCTTGTCTTGCTCTTAATACATGAGATTGTTGTTCTTCAGCCGAGTTTTACATCATCAAATCTTTTAAGGCCTAAGTCGTTAAATTATTGTGTTGATGCGTGGCCTTCAGTCGAGTTTTAATGTCTCTTAAATTAATGTCCTTGTCTTGCCCTTATGGCAAGGTTTTGTATGGGGCCTTCAGCCGAATTTGCTTCAATTGTTTTAAGATAAGGCCTTCTGCCATTGGATCGAAACGCTTCTTATTGCTTAATATGCGGCCTCCAGCTGAGTTCCATTAAAATCAAAGTGCTAAGGCCTTCAGCCTGTTTAGATTGAAGATTTAGAAAATATTTTGGGTGACACCTCCAGAAAAAACTTCTCTGTCATTTCTTACTTAGGCCTTGCGGATTGGATTTTGAGTGTGGCCGATCTAAAGTTAATCATAGGAGATCCATTACAACTTTGAATGTTTGCATTCTTGTGTAATACCGTGTGTGGGCAAATAAAGTTTGTATGTTGAGTGCAACTGACAGCAACCTCATTTTGGCCCCTTTCCACAACCTAACCCGCTCTGGCCTGCTATTCCAGGCATTTCAATGCGCTTTGCATTGAAACAGTATACTTTCGTAGCACACAAGTTGTAACACTAAGCCTTTACCAACCGATATGTAGTTTCCTGTCACTTTATTATAACAAATGGTAACTAAAACGACGTGTTTTCGAGAGACCCTCAATTTACTGATGCTTGGAGCAGCTTATATTCATACCAGGCGTTCTACGGGAAACAAAACCACCAAATACGATGTTTAACGCCATCCAACATGCCGCCTCCTATGTTCTGCTTGTGACCTAAGACGATGTCGCACCTTCCTTCCCACGAAGCAAAAATCTAACGTACCAGATTCTTTATTTCACGCTCAGCAGTGTAGTGGAACGAGGAATTTCATGCTGTGACGTCACCAGCTTTTCGTCCAAGTGCGTCGTTTTCATGTCCCGCATGAGGACAGCTTTAGGCACGCTTCCAACACACTACCAACAGCAATCTAGCCCAAGATCAGTATAGTACAGCCGATTTGAAACAGCTGCCGTTACACGACGAAGAGCAGTTAAGGAGGCTACAATCCAAACACTGTGCTAGGCTGGATAAGAAACACGTTTCACAGAGACACTTACCCTCATGTTCACAGTTCCAGTAGAGCTGCCTGGCAGTTGCCCGCATCAGAATGTTGACACCGCGACACCATACAGCCGTAAAATAATGAGTGACATAGAACGCGCCACACCGCCATACACCGCCATCTCCAGTCAGGCTGGCTATGGAAGCAGGCCACCAACTGTTCCTAGCGCACGGAGCTGACGCTACGGAATGCTCGGCCGCGGGCTTTTTCACTACGGAGATACTACTAGCACAAACTACAGCTGTCTTCCTCGTACAGGGTGGGCAATTGAAAGTGGGCCGGGCGAGTGGATACTAGTGGACATGAATGTATGCATGTAACCCCATGAGGCGCACACCACGTGTACGCCCGCCACGTGATCGACGCCGGTTCAGAGCGTAGTGTTGGCTGTGTCAGTGTGAAAGGAGCCAGTGCAAAGGAAATGACGGTACTCACGGTGGAGCAACGGGTGTTCCTAGTGGAAAGTTACGTGACAACAAACTCGAAAAAATTGTGCGGTCAGTTGTTTGCTTGGAGCTTTACTGGTGTCAAAGTGCCAGCGAAGTGTGCCATGCAACGTTTAGTACGAAAATGGCGTCAGACAGGCTCTGTTTTGAACGAGTGTGGTCCACAGAGTTGCAAATAAAACGCAGTCGGAGCTGCCCCTGAACCCATTTACATTCACAAAGGACAGAATATGGCTCCTTAGTTCTATCCGTACGGATCTGATACCTTTACCAACGTTAAAATATTCGTTTCTAGTCCAAAGTTCTGCAGAAACTTCACAAGCGGTATCTATATGGGCCAGTAATTCCTTGACACTACCATCGTCTATTTCAAATGGCATGTTGTGAACTTTAACCAGTCTAAGATCCAATACAACAAAGGAGATCTGAACCTTACTCATCTCACCTCACTGCCACTGCTCCGGAACTCAGCAGATTCTTTGGTCAGATTCGTTGCTCTCTGAAACAATTCATGACCTACTACTTGATGTTAAACGCATTATTCAAGAAGTCACACTGGAGCCCTTCAAGCTCTCCGTCACGGTTCAAATGGCTCTGAGCACTAAGGGACTTAACATCTGTGGTCATCAGTCCCCTAGAACTTAGATCTACTTAAACATGACTAACCTAAGGATAGCGGTCGCGCAGTTCCAGACTGAAGCGCCTAGAGCCGCTCGGCCACACCGACCGGCTGAACGAGTCAAAACGTGCCCGCAGACCAGAAAAAAAATTGGCTGCAGTTCACCAGAAAATGCTTCAGAGTCCCACTAAATCAAGCCGATGCCTCTCGCAAGAGACTAGCATATTATGTCGATCGTGCAGACGAATAGTCCACCTGAACCTGCAGTTTAGTCGTGGCCCTAGCTGCCCAGCCGTGTCACCTAATCCATCAGTGTGCGATTACTTTGCAAGGAGAGCCCTCAAGTCTAATGTGTATCTCAACAATTCTCATAGTCTTAAAGAACGGCATTAGAACATTTCAGATGAGACAGCACCGATTACATTTGTCCAGCTACGACCCACCTTCAGCACCTTGCTGACCAGGGCACGAAACTGCCAAGAGATGAATGGTGGTCACTTTCAATATCTGTTGTAGTCAGGTTTGTACTGTGGGCAATGGCGTTGCCGCAGTCAATACATCGGTTCCCATCAGATCGCCGAAGTTAAGCGCTGTTGGGTGTGGCCGCCACTTGGATGGGTGACCATCCCGGCCGCCGTTCGCTGTTGCCGTTTTTCGGGGTGCACTCAGCCTCGTGATGCCAATTGGGAAGCTACTCGAGCGAATAGTAGCGGCTCCGATCACAGAAAACCGTCAAAACGACTGGGAGATCAATGTGCTGACCACACGCCCCTTCCTATCCGCATCCTCAGCTGAGGATGACACGGCGGTCGGATGGTCCCGATGGGCCACTTGTGGCCTGAAGACGGAGTGCAGGTTTTTACTGTACTCACTTTCGCCTACTGCGTTTCTTTGTGCCCTGGTTCTCTGGACCACTTATATTTGTCCCTCCCCACACTAGCAAAGTCTTCTATTTGCTGAACTCTGGCCACGACCACTTCCTCGTCACACTCGCCAGTCCCCCACCTCCGCGGATGCGCCTTGTATTCCTTGGCTTTAGGTAGACACACGGAAACAAGATGCAGCACCCAGCAACGGTCGTCCTAGCAGAAATCGAGTCTTGAATTTCTCTAAAGACTTTTTACGTATCTGAGATGTTATTTCGAGTTTTCTTCCGATCGGAAAAATGAGTGCGTTTACAGCTCAATGCATTTATTAGTACTCGTGTTTTTTTCTCCGGAAATGAATAGGATAATACAATCGTGTGTTTTAAAATATATACCGAAATTCAGTTTCAATGTTTATGGCCCCAAAAGGTAAGTTTTTGCTGCGCATCTGTGTGAACAAATTTAGTTTCGTGACGAAGAACTTGAGGTGCTCTAGTGTGACTTCTTGATTAATACGTTTAACGTCACGATAGTAACTCATGAATTGTTGCAGAGAGCAATGAATCTGACCAAAGAATCAGCTGACTTCCGGAGCAGTGGCAGTGAGGTGAGATGAGTGACTTTCAAATCTCCTTTGTTTTATTAGATCTTAGACTGGTTGAAGTTCACAACATGCCATTTTAAATAGACGATGGTAGTGTCAAGGAATTACTGGTGTATATAGCTACTGCTTATGTAGTTTCTGCAGAACGTTGGACTAGAAACGAATGCTTTAACGTTGGTAAAGGTATCAGATTCGTATCGAAAGACTTAAGGAGCCATATTCTGTCCTTTCTTAATATAAGTGGGTTCAGGGCCTAATCATACACTAGAGGCAGCTCCGACAGCGTTTTATTTGCAACCCTGCGGTCCGTAACAGCCACGCGGTATATTCAAGTATGCCCCCAGACCGCCCCGAGGTGCCCCTACAGCCACAGACCACCAGGTATCTCGCCAGGCAACAGGAAGAAGTAGGCAGCCGCATAGCAAGACCACGCCTAATCTGATCACAAGTTAATAGGGAGCAATAGGTCTCTTCCTAGGAACAGCTATTTAAAGAAACCCAACGACTACTGTGGAAGCATTGGAGTCCCGTAACTAACACTGATCGAATCATTAGAAGCTACTCTTCCAAATTTGGGATCTCTTGTATTCTATGTTAACAGGGAGCCTAGAAACGACGGAGAGGTTCTGTCCTCGCTGCAGCCACAGTGGTCCACAACCCCTCGACGACTATCACAGTCCACTTCACTCTTCCGCCGCCCCCCCCCCCCCCCGCCCCCACCCCCGGGAACGTCTCACACGAGACGAGTGTAACCCCTATGTTTGAATGGTAAAGTTATGGTGGTGTGGCAGGGGTAAAATACAGGGAGCGAAAGGCTATTCACAATTTGTACAGAAACCAGATGGCAGTTATAAGAGTCGAGGGACATGAAAGGGAAGCAGTGGTTGGGAAGGGAGTAAGACAGGGTTGTAGCCTCTCCCCGATGTTGTTCAATCTGTATATTGAGCAAGCAGTAAAGCAAAAACAAAAGAAAAATTCGGAGTAGGTATTAAAATTCATGGAAAAGAAATAAAAACTTTGAGGTTCGCCGATGACATTGTAATTCTGTCAGAGACAGCAAAGGACTTGGAAGAGCAGTTGAACGGAACGGACAGTGTCTTGAAAGGAGGATATAAGATGAACATCAACAAAAGCAAAACAAGGATAATGGAATGTAGTCTAATTAAGTCGGGTGGTGCTGAGGGAATTAGATTAGGAAATGACGCACTTAAAGTAGTAAAGGAGTTTTGCTATTTGGGGAGCAAAATAACTGATGATGGTCGAAGTAGAGAGGATATAAAATGTAGGCTGGCAATGGCAAGGAAAGCGTTTCTGAAGAAGAGAAATTTGTTAACATCCAGTATTGATTTAAGTGTCAGGAAGTCATTTCTGAAAGTATTCGTATGGAGTGTAGCCATGTATGGAAGTGAAACATGGACGATAAATAGTTTGGACAAGAAGAGAATAGAAGCTTTCGAAATGTGGTGCTACAGAAGAATGCTGAAGATTAGATGGGTAGATCACATAACTAATGAGGAAGTATTGAATGGGATTGGGGAGAAGAGAAGTTTGTGGCACAACTTGACCAGAAGAAGGGATCGGTTGGTAGGACATGTTCTGAGGCATCAAGGGATCACCAATTTAGTATTGGAGGGCAGCGTGGAGGGTAAAAATCGTAGAGGGATACCAAGAGATGAATACACTAAGCAGATTCAGAAGGATGTAGGTTGCAGTAGGTACTGGGAGATGAAAAAGCTTGCACAGGATAGAGTAGCATGGAGAGCTGCATCAAACCAGTCTCAGGACTGAAGACCACAACAACAACAAACAACGCGTACGTGGAGAACTTGTTTGCTCAGCAATCGCTGACATAGTGTAGCTGAGGCGGAATAAGGGGAACCAGCCCACATTCGCTGACGCAGATGGAAAACCGCCTAAAAACCACCCACAGACTGACCGCCTCACTGGACCTCGACACAAGTCCGCTAGGCGGATTCGTGCCAGGGACCAGGCACTCCTTCCCAATACAGAGAGCCGTGCGTTATACCGCACGGCTAACTGGGTTAGCTGGGATCTATTAGTCACAACCGCTTTGTTATCGCATTGGAATGTAATCATCGCTGCGTCGCCTGTGGCCAGCGGAGTTCACAAAATCATCGCCAATTGGTCAGCATCTTCTGTTGCGGACAGACACTACTCCATCGTCAGATTGCTATTGGACGACCAAGGCTTCAGAATGAAGACACTGCCCGGAACTGCTGCCCCCACAAAAACTGTTACGATCCACACAACACCGCCTGCTACCTGGACAACATGGGCAACAACTACCTGTCGAACGTTCGCAGGACCTTATAACAACGCTCCAGTACCACCAACGGCACTATCACCGCCAGCAATTCCAGCACCAACCACATTATCGCCAGCAGCATCATCAGCTGCAGCATCGTCAGCAACAGCAGCAACCACCACTATCATTAGGACCAGCCGTAACACTGCCAGCTACAACAATGATAACAACAGGTAAGCATATCTGCTAGCTATCCTACAACCTCCCTTCCACGATGGAGCAAAAACTAAACTAGCCAGAGGCTAGGTATTGGTGTACGTCAGGGTGAAACTAAAAGGACACAGCAAGCTCTTCCAGATACTGGCGACACACAGGTCGAAATCATCCCAGAACAGGGACACCTAGTACATTCCTCTTCCTGTTTGCTCGACAGATGTGATCCCAAATTTCTCAATCCAAAGACAATACTATCTCACATTCAGTGCTACATACCAACGATGCAAATCCACCAAGTCACCCCTGGGAGAGATTCCATCATTATTAAAATTAACGATCCTCATTCCCATTCATCCTTCCTCCAAATTATCCCCTCTGTTGGAGGAATTTCTACCATTACAACCCTTAAAAAACCCCTGTCTAAACAAGCCCAACTTCCATGCCGACCCCCCACGTTCACAGCAGTGATCAAAAACGTTAACTTACAGTACACTGATGAAGAGATCGAAAGTGAACTCAATTCGCAACCAGGAATCAATGTGCACAAGGCACTCCACATTCAAACAGATAACGGATGTTGCTTCTTAGTGCGATTTTTCTAACAAACATCAAACACAATAGACACACTTATCAAACATGGGGCCTTGATTTACTGCAAAAAGCGTCCTCTAGAAGCGCCTCGATCCACAACACAAATGAGTAGATGCCAGCAGTGCCTCCAACACAATGACCACCAGACAGGGTATTGCTGGATACCATCTATCTGTCCTCACTGCAAGCAAAACCACCTTCACCAACAATGCCCAACCCTAAACTCCTCACCTACCTGCAACCCCTATGACCAACCTCACAAGACTTACTCCCACAATTGCAAATCCAAACCCTCTCCCCAAACACCTGAATTCACCATCCCCATCACACAGCTGATCAACTACTCCACACAAAAATCTCCCACTGTCCTCCACCTACTGTTGAAAATATAATCTATTTCATCCTATGACAAATAACCCTCACCACCCACACCATCTTCCATCTCAATACCTATATCTCATATTCCCAAAATCAAACCCATTTTAGTTTCGATCGTTTGGAAACACTTGTATAATCTGCCTCTCAACCTACCCCTTGTTTTACTGAATATGGCTCACATCTTTCTCCAAAATATCTGTTTCCTCTCCTCCAATAAACATTCTGTTATCCTTACGCTACAATAACATGTAATCCACACTTTTCCTCAATGAAACCTTTCTCCAACCCACACCATCCCCTACAAATGTCTCCTTACATTCTACATTGCACTGATAATCGCCATCCTACTGCCTGTGGCGGAGTAGTCACCACCAAAATCCGAAATATCCCCTCTACCCCACAACCGCTCCTAAGTGATCCAACTGAGCACCTCATCATCACCATCTTTCTCCCAAAACTCACATTAATCCTTGCTACTATGTACATTCGTCCTATCCATCTCATCCCTAACGATTTCCTGACCCATGTACACTGAACCTTTACAACATACATAATCATAGAAGACCTTAACCTTCACTCCCGCACACACGCCAGAAAACGGCGGTGAAGTCAGTTTATCAACAGCCTCAATGACCATGATATCCAGATCCATACCCACATCCATCATGACACAGATACCACGCCCAATGCCATCACTGTCTCCAGTAACCTCTTGAGATGCCTCACAGTAGAAGTCCTAGATTTAAGTTGAAGTCATCACCTACCTGCACCACTCATAATCATCCACTTCGACATAACCAGGATTATTCCCATGCAGAATGGAATGCTTACATTGTCCAAAATCGTACCATAATCGAAAGCCATGATTCCAACCTTTAAAATCCTGATGACATCCAAAGTCAGGCTGACTTTCTACAGCACGGCATCTTGGATGACATTTTCCACCATATCTCACTCTGACCTCCAAGTACTCTTGCCCTGTTCCAAAAGTCCTGTCGTGCATACAGATAATTCCTCTGTACTCCTGACTGGGACATGCTCACACGCCACCAACAGCTCCAGCGACATGTTTGCAGTTACTTGCAAGCCAAACAATGTTGGGAGTGAAACACAGCATGTACTAAACTAAATGAAACACTTAAAAACTGTAGAAAGTATTGGAAAGCATTCCGCAGACACTCTGGAAACAAGCTCAACACCCACCTATCCCATACTACATAACAACAGACCACTTCCAGACAACCTCACCAAAGCCAACCACATCACATTCTACCTGCAAGACACATTCACCATCCCACATGATCCCAACTTTTATTACACATTGGACAGTTATGGGTATGAACATACCAACACAACTATTGTAGTGTAACGAAGCGTATGACTCAATGATTTTTATTTGAAATATGACCATGTGCAGACTTTGTCACCTACGTCGTTTACAAAACACTTCAAAAAATTATTTAAATTCTTTTAAAGTTCTCTATAAAAGATTCTCGAACAAAACTGTAATTAAAACACCTTCAGTTGAGTCGTTTGTGCAAAATTACGTCACTTAGTCCAACTGGTTTGCGCAAACTTTTGAAATTTAGATGTCGTTTGTTTCTTCTTGGAAATTATATTCTTGTAAGTTATTTTATTTTCCCATATTAAAATCAGACTGTAAAATCTTTAAGATTCAAACATCGAAATCAAACTCTTGGAAAAATTCAGTAATAATTCTTCCTCAGTATAACTCTTCATAAATAATTCTCGAATATGTATTTAAGCTTTAGAGCATACACTGTTGTATTGTCTTCGTACATGCTACATACAGATGTGAACATCAGACTCGACAAAACAGAACTGAACAAAATACAACATGAACTAAACATTCTGTGACGTCATTACAACGGAAAATTACAAATTTTTATTTATTTGAATGTTGGGGGTTCGACGCAACAACCCGGTCACAGGATCTTCCGCTGCTCTTTGGCCGTTGACCCGCGACGTCTAGTGGCCAGCAATTTTCTTTCTGGTTCCGGCAGTGAAGATGTTGTTTCCGCGAGTTGCGCTGCTCTCTCCAAACACGAAACATACAAAACAAAAATACAAAACTTTAAATATTTTACAAACATAACAAAATATTACAAATACATAAACAAAACACTAAATTAAACTTACATTTACCTGCAAACTGAGCTGATCCTTGTGGATGGGTGACGCTTTAATTTCGCGTCTCATTACACTATCCCACTATTCGCACCAAACTTCCAGTACTTATACAGCACTCCACGAAAAGGACAAAGCACGCCAATAACAGCTGATAACATTAAGCAATCACTCGACAAAAAGCAAAATACTATGCCCAATCACGACACAATTATCTACCGCCATCTCAAGGAATGCCTCAGAGCCTATCATGAAACCCTTGTTATCCCTTACAATATCACCCAGTACACTGCTTGTACCCAGCATAGTGGAAAATGTCAAAAGTCGTTCTCTTCTTGAAATCTGATAAACCACTTTCACAGACCTCGTCATATCGACCTATCAGCCACACATCAGTTTTCAGCAAGATCTTTGAAACAATTTTTAACCAACGAATCCATCAGCATCTTGCAAACCACCTATCCATTCCCAATACCCAATATGGCTTTCGCCCCAGCTATTCCTTCGATGACCAACTTCTTTATGATACCCACTTAATCTCTCATCAACTGAATAAACGGAAGTTTTCCATATTTGTCTCCTTCGATATCCAAAAAGCCTTGGACCAGGACTGCTCTTTAAGCTACAGATCTATGCACTCCCTGTTAAGTATGTCCACCAGATAGCACCCTTCATTCAATACCGTCCTACATCTGTCACAGTCAAACAAGCCTACTGCTGCATCTTTCATCCCACTGTAGGTGTGTCTCAAGGCTCTGTCCGTTGACCCCTCCTCTACACCCTGTACACTGCAGACATTACCAAACGGCCACCTCCTGCGATATGCTGATGACACCGACTACCTAGCCACTCATCATGCCTTTCAACTCTCCCATGTTTCCCTCCAACGCCAATTGAATCCCCTAGTCAGGTGGTGTAATATGTGTAAATTTCAAGAAAATCTACAGAAAAGCAAAACCACCGTTTTTGGCCGCACCACTCACGTTTTACGTCGTTCAGATTTTTATGTCTCCGTCTACAGCCAACCCATCTCTCTGACTTACACAGTAAAGCACTTAGGACTAGCTCTCGACAGAGAAGTATAGTGGAACGCACATCTCCTTACCATCCACCACAAAGCTCGAAGCCGACTCAAACTACTAACAGGCTGAACCTGGAGTATACATCTTTCTACCACTATCGTCACCTAAGAATCACTCATCTGCGCAATCCTAATCAATGCCTACATTTCCTGGATCTCTATCTCGCCTGAATTCCGTAACTTCCTTCTAATCCTGGAAAGAAATGCACGCTGCCTTGCCTTCGGCATCCCCCTACCTTTCCCAATTCGCATCCTGTACCAACTTATCCACTTCCCACATCTTCTCCTCTTCCTAGAGCACCTTTGGATCTGATACATCAGTCGCAAAAGCCACTCCCAGCACACAGTTTCCCCACCTACTAATAACGAATCCAGGTACCCCGCTGCGCCATTACATACATATGCTTCCACCTTCCTCGCACCTCCATTCTTTTTCCAACCTTTACCGCCGAAATTTTAACCAACTTCCATTCCACACCAATGAAATCCGTGTCGAGATATACCCCTCTTTCCAACCCTGATCACAACGCTCTACTTGACACCATCCCCCCATTTTCTCATTTCCTCTTCATCCACCTCCCTTACTTCTAGTCGCCACCTGCGGTTCTAAACGGCCCCACAGTCATACTCATCATCACACCCTCATCGTGACAATTTTTTCATGTGTCCACTAGCTTCAGTCAAATTCATCGATGGCTTTAGTTTATCTGTGATATAAAATCGTCCAACGAGTTTTAAAAACCATCAGTACTTTCCGTCTATGTGTATTTTACAAAATACTCGTTTATTGTCACTGGTTTTTATGTACAAATCATCAGTATCGACCACCTATACATTTTGTACTATATCATGTGATATTGTGGCAACTGCCTTGCCGCAGTGGATACACCGGTTCCCGTGAGGTTACCGCAGTTAAGCGCTGTCAGGTGTGGTCTGCGCTTGGAGGGGTGACCATGCAGGCCGCCATGCACTGTTGCCATTTTTCGGGGTGCACTCAGCCTCTTGATGCCAATTGAGAAACTACACAACCGAATACTAGCGGCATCGGTCGCGAATACCATCTTACTACCAGGAGAGCGGTGTACTGACCCCACACCCCTACTATCCGCATACTCCACCAAAGATGACACAGCGGTCGGATGGTCCCGGTAGGCCACTCGTGGCTTGAAGACGGAGTTCTTTATGCGATATTGTGACCTTTTATAAACAGGGTGAGCACAGAGTCTTGTCCGGATTATAGCAATTTGTTACAGAATAACAGTTTGACATATTAATTTACATTTGATGCCTTTACATGGGTTAGTGTTACTAGTTTTTTTAAGACCACTTACGTTAGTAAACCTCAACGTGTGGTCTCTTGGTAGCTCGGAGAATGTCGAGGCTGTATTCCAGTTCCTGCCAGGTGTTCCGCAACGTGTGTTCTGTCACAATACCCTCAGCAGCTTGTGCCCTAGCCTCTGTTCGTCGACGTCAGCAAGTGGTGTGACGAAGTCTCTGTCCTTTATATTCCCCCAGAAAAAAAAAAAAAGTCATGGGGAGTAATGTCTGGAGAGGGGAGTAACGTCTGGATTGATGGATTGGAAGGAACGGTCCAACATCCTGGCCACCCCGCTATCCAGACTTTTTTTTCTGGGGCTATATCAAGGACGAGTCTTTGTCACACCACTTGCTGATGTCGACAAACTGAAGGCTAGGATACAAACTGCTGTGGGTACTGTGACAGAACACATGTTACGAAAGAGAGGTAGCCGAAGTTGCAAACAAAACGGATATTTATTTAATCGGTGAGCAATTTCGGGCTACGCCCATTCTCACACCAACCAATGTTTGCTAAGTCAAAAAAGCAGTAACAGGGTGTGTACATATGCATATGGTCTCATCTAAAGTTTGTTAACGTTTCTTGTTTATTTTTGCACCACAGTCTAAAAATGAGAGTCTATCCCACTACACTCAGCTCTCTCGAGGTATGTAACACCATATTCTTTTGTCAGTTCACCTTTCCGTGTACCATTTCGAATTAGCTCTCCTGAATGAGAATGACTGCCGGTGAGCTTCGGCATCAGCTCTAATTTCTCTGACTATCCCGTCATAGTCGTTTCGCGAGGTTTACATGGGCTTTGTTGATGGTTCTGCTGTATGCTAATTTAACCGGAAATTGCAGTCGTCTTAAGGTCAAGAGATAAGCCAGATGATAACAAGGGTATTCGTGTTATAAAACCCGTCTGCCCCTTTTGTTTGCCAATTATTACAGTTGCTCCGATGCTAGTGTACAGTTGTGTTGTAGAGTCTTGTAGCATTTCAGTTTTGCGAATTTATGTTATGCAAATGACTGAAGAGTGGAGAAAAAGAGGACGTGGTCAATATGCAAAAGAAGAAAAAGTGGAGTAATTTATGAAAACACGCGAAATCATGAAAAAGATTATACTCACTAAGAATAAGCGAAATGTTTATCCGAAATCAATGTAGTTTACCGTTCGCTGATTCATTTGTTAGTTACGAGTCCTGGGTCCTAAAAAGCGAAAAGTGGACACTGAAAATAGGAGATTTTTGACTGAATGGACTGAACAATATTGTTTTAGGCTGCCTGATAGGCCTCAAGCGGTTCCAGTTTGCTTAATACGCAATAAAACTAAAAAATGGCTCTGAGCACTATGGGACTCAACTGCTGAGGTCATTAGTCCCCTAGAACTTAGAACTAGTTAAACCTGACTAACCTAAGGACATCACAAACATCCATGCCCGAGGCAGGATTCGAACCTGCGACCGTAGCGGCCTCGCGGTTCCAGACTGCAGCGCCTTTAATCGCACGGCCACTTCGGCCGGCACGCAATAAAACTGTCGCTGTTATTAAAAGTGGCAATTCAAAGCGGCACTATGGTACAACTCATCAGCAATTCCACAAAAACTTTCCTCTTGGCAGTGAGGCTCGTAAAGAAAAACTACAGGTAATATAATTCTATTAGATAATGTATAAATGAGATATTTATAACTGCTTTGTAAACCTATCACGATAAAATTTAAATTTAAATTACAGGAATATCTCACTTCTTACGAAAAAAGCACGAAATTGGTGATTCGTTGCATGAGTGAGCAATAAAAGTCGGCAGAAGCAGTGTTACGTGTGTGCTGGACACTTAGTAAACACCAAAAACCATTTTCAGATTCTGAAATAATGAAAGAATGTATGTTGGAAGTAGCCTCGCCATTTTTTGAAGAAGAAAAGGATGTTGTCGCTGCAATTCAGAGTATTCCAATGTCTGCAACAAGTAATACAACAAGAACGGAAATTTTAGCTACTGATAATGAAAACACTCTGCTTGAAGTTTTGGAAAAGGCACCATGCTACGCGATTGCACTTGACTAATCATGTGACATTGTTGATGATGAACAAATATCTATTTTCGTGAGATTTTTCTACATTGAAAATAAGATATTCAGGGAAGAGTTGCTCCAATATTGCCTTTGAAAGTTAACACTCGAGGAGAAGATTTACTCAGAGCTATTGAATTTATTAATAATTCCAACATTCGTTATGATAAAATAGTGTCGCTTTCAACTGACGGCGCCCCAGCGATGATTGGCAAAGAAAAAGGCGTGCTAAAGAACAACCAGGAATCGAACCCACGACCTCCTCTTCACATAATTATCGACCATGTACGCTACCCCTACCCCTTTTTTATGTTTGAGGGTCTGGAGTTTTTTCTTCGTGTCTCTGTCGACGGACGATGAAGTGTGACTAACGAAAATGCACTAAGAAATGAAATCTGATCTGTTGATATTACACGTCGTTGTTAAAGTCTGAATAACGAAACGCCGCAAGCATCTTATTTTGTTGGGCGAATTAAACAATAAACGCATAGTCACATCTGTGGTAATGTTCGGTAAGTCACAGCGTATATAGCTTCTCCTAACAGTATTTATTTGCTCTATATTTCGCGGACTTTTGCTCGCCACACCCACCCACTGCACGCACCGCCACCAAACCTCCTTACTAACAGCTTGAGACAAAGGGCACGAGTGGATGGTCATGGAGAAAAGTCAGCACATACACACACGCCTTTTATATGTATAGATTTTTTCCCATCCTTGTCTATTTTAATCGTCACCAATAGGACTGGACGTTACGTCGAGTGTTTCGGTTTTTTTCTGTTTTTGCGGGAGCAAACATAAAGTGCCAGATATTCCTGCTAGGGTCTGTATTGTCATGAGATTCCATCCGCCCGGCCGTGTTTACTGTAGCAATAAAAACTAACGAGCATTCCGGAAGAAAGGGGCCATCCGGAAGCGTGAGCCGATTTGTACGGCGGACTTCCTCGGAACAATTTCCATACGACCCAGCTGCGGTACCGGGCTGCCGTGGAGAACGCGAAGGCCGGGCCGGAAGTAATAAGCGGCAGGTCGTTAGGATTCTCTCGCGGCCGAAACGTCTCGCTGCACTGCACGCCGCAGTTGCAGAGACCCGAAACCACACGAGGGCTACCCGGGGAGTGAGAACCGTTAAGAATACTCTGCGGGAAATTTATTCGAAGAAATATCTTAAAGACCTCCGCCTTTTTACTATTTCTCGAGAGATTCCAAGTTTATCACACCTCTTAATGATTGCCAAATTCCCTCCGTATAAAATTTTGCCACTTGAGATTACAACTAGCCTGTGGTAGCATCATCAAGTCCTTCGTTAGAGTGAAAGCGTTGGGGGAAGGCAGAATGGAGAGATAGACACGATTCCATCGTGAATGAGGACGGGGAAGTCAAGTGGATGCAAGTCTCGCCTGTACCTAGGCAGATTCATTGGTCGGACAGCAAGAAATTACAATCAGTCGAAAAGTTTCCCTATTTTGTAAAAAAGATTACATACAATTCACATGTTGAAATTAATGAGATTGTACAATGCTTCTGCTACTTTTATACATTGTTGCCATGTTTTTTCAAGCATTTTTGGTAACGTTACACAATTATTCCCAAACCAGGTCGTGCTCGTAACCAACTGTTTACTGTTTTTGTGACTTCATCATCGTTGCTGAAGTACCTGCTTCCAAAGTGCACTCTGAGTTGGGCAAAAGCATGTAAAAATTATTTGTGGCGAGATCTGATGAATATTGAGGATGTGGGAACACTTCTGATTTGAACATATGAGTTCCACCTGGGTCTTTCGACCTCCATGCGGTCGAGCACTGTTATGAAGGAAGAGACCATTGTAAAAACAGACCAAGAACTTTTCTTTTAAAGGCAACTCGCTAATTTCTCAAGACGTTCCACAACCTCTCTGCGTTCATTGTGGTGTTGCAAGACAGATTGACCAAAAAGATGGTTACACAATTTTACCTGCCAAATGTGCGAACTTTGCCGTTTTTGGGGCTCTTTCGCCTCGTTTCTCCCGCACTGTCCTCTGACGTTTTGTCTTAGGGGTCGAATGATGGACCCAGGTCTCATGCCCATTGAAATGGTCATATGACCTTCCCTGTAGACACATGTTCATCCAGATGCGTATTGGTAGCGAATAGAATGACAATGTGCAGCTCACATGTGGTCACCCTTTGCAGAGAACTTTGTGCTTAATAGCAGCATACTGGCAAGATACTGCAGTAGGCATCATAAGCTGGTGCAACCATTATCAACACATACCGGTCGAACTCGCCAGTCTTCACGTGTCATGGGCACAGTTTATTCTGTAGATAAATAAAACAGGGGAAACTTACATACTGGATGACCCTCATATCAATCTGAAGTCAGTGATCCAGGTCCGGAAACGACTGAGTTGAAAGCTATAAGTGAAAATCGTTCTGATAACACTGACAATGGAACAAGTATGAGAGCGTCCTGAAAAATAACACTTTAGAATTTTTTTATGTCAAAACTGTTTAAGCTTTTTATATAGGGCAAATGCTATTAACACTCTACCTCTTTATTCCTGATCTCTCCCGCTAGAGGTGTCCAAACTGTAGCACGTAACATGGCAGTGTGTAAATCAGTTATATCGGTGCGTGTGAAACAGAGTGCTGTATTCAAGTTTCGAATTCGAAGAATTCGTCCACACTTCAGCATGACAATGCCTAGCCACACCTGAGTGCGATATATGCAGCGTTCCGACGTCTTCGGTTCACTATAATAGATTATCTTCCGAACAGTCCCGACTGGGCCCCATCTCATTTTGATCTGTTTCCAAAATTTTTAAGGAATACCTTCGAGAACTCCACTTTAATAGCAATGAAGCGGTGCAAGCGAAAATGAGGTAGTGACCCCGTCAACAAAGTCAAACATCAACAAACTTGTCTCTCGTTGGCAGAACTGTGTGTCCGTCGCCAGGCTGACAATTTTGAGAAAAATATATATTGACAGTAAGGAAACTGCAATACCAAAAAGTTATCAATAGTGTGGCGAAATTTCATGATTGCATTTGTTTAGGTAACAAATGTAACTAAGATTGTAAAATCACAGGTTAATGTAAGCTCAAGATAAGCCACTGCAAATATGAAATGTGGGTACATTAATAAACGGTGTAACCTCCAGAAGATTGCACACAAGCATGCAAACGTGCATGCACTGCAGTTGTACAGTTGCCGGATTTCATTTGGTAGGATGGAGTTCTGTCCCAGTTGCGCTTGGTCGGTCAATACAGGGATAGTTAAGGTGGTTTGTGGATGATACTGGAGATGTCGAATTCGGTTTTTTGGGAGAATTTTGAGAAAGTGTAGTTCGTCTGTAATGAAAATGCATATAGGACGCTGGTGCGACCTATTCTTGAGTACTGCTCGAGTGTTTGGGAT
Organism: Schistocerca serialis cubense; assembly: GCF_023864345.2. Lineage (NCBI taxonomy): Eukaryota > Metazoa > Arthropoda > Insecta > Orthoptera > Acrididae > Schistocerca > Schistocerca serialis. Next base: position 173,112,785 of record NC_064643.1, on the reverse strand, counting down.
CCGCAATATGGCGGCTTGAAAGAACACTGAAGTAATGCAGTGGCGACTGCTTGGTATGTTACAGGTAGGTTCGATCAGCATGCAAGTGTTACAGATATGCTTTGGGAACTCAAACGGGAATCCCTGAAGGAAAGAAGACATTCATTTCGAAGAATATAACTGAGAAAGTTTAGAGAACCGGCATTTGAAGCTGACAGCTGGACGATCCTACTGCCGCCAAGACACATTTTGCTTAGGGACCACGAGGATAAGCTACGAGAAATTAGGGCTCATACGGAGACATATAGACAGTCATTTTTCCCTCACTCTGTCTGCGAGTGTAACAGAAAAGGAAAGGACTCTTTGTGGCATAGGGCACACTCTGCCACGCACAGTACAATGGGTTTTGGACTATGTATGTAGATACATATGTAAATGTCGTCTGGTGATGTCCCATATGTGCTAGATTGGAGGCAGATTTGGTGATCGAGCAGGCCAAGGCAATACGCCGACATTGTACAGCATGCTGGGCTACAACAGCGGTATGTGGGTGCGCATTATCCTGTTGGAAAACACTCCGTCGAATGCTGTCCCTGAATGGCAGCACAACACAACGACTCACCAGACTGACGTACAACTCTGCATCTTGCATGAGATAACCACGAAAGTACTGCTGCTGTCACACTAAATCGCACCCCAGATGGTAACTCCAGGTGTAGATCCAGTGAGTCTATCATGCAGACAGGTTGGTTGACGGCCCTCAATGGGCCTCCCTCTAGCCAACACATGACCATCACTGGCACCGAGGCAGAACCAGCTTTATTCGGAAAACACAGCAGATCTCCACCCTGCCCTCCAATGAGCTCGCGCTTGACGCCTCTGAAGTCACAAATGGCTGTGGTTTGGGGTCAGTGGAACATACACTACAGGGCGTCTGGCTCGGGGCTGTCCTTGAAGTAATCGGTTTCTAACAGTTTTTTGTGCCACTGTGGTGCCGACTTGTGCTCAAACTGCTGCTGGAGATGCTATACAATGCGACAGAGGCATTGTATTATCGTGAAATATGGGAGAGAGTGTCGCAGAAATGATACAGGATTTGGGCTGGACATCATTAAAAGAAAGACGTTTTTCGTTGCGACGGAATCTTCTCAAGAAATTCCAATCACCAACTTTCTCCTCCGATTGCGTAAATATTTTGTTGACACCGACCTATATAGGGAGGAACGATCATAAATATAAAATAAGTGAAATCAGAGCTCGTACGGAAAGATATAGGTGTTCAATCTTTCCGCGCGCTATACGTGATTGGAATAATAGAGAATTTGAAGGTGGTTTGATGAACCCTATGCCAGGCACTTAAATGTGATTTGCAGAGTATCTATGTAGATGTAGATGTAGATCGTCGCGGTAGTCCCACGTCGTCGTCCGGAGCCCGGTCTTCTTGTGACCATACATTCTCGTGACCTCCATTGCCAGCAATCACGTACAGTGGCTACATTCCTGTCAGTCTGCATAGACATCCTCTTTTAGATGTAGGAACACCCCTACAAACTTTCCCTTATGTTCCACAGCTTTCTCTTGGTGTTGCGATTTTTTCTGTCAGTATATGTAGGCACGCGGAATGGATTGTAGAATGTTAATAACGATTGTTTTATTTAAAAAGCCTGAAGAGTTTTCGCATAAAATATTCGGAGGGATTATTTTCCAGGGCATCTCCGTACATGTACCGCTATCCGTTATCGTTATGATTATAGAGTAAGCAATGTTCATGGGTGGTCGAATGGACCCAAACAGGAAAAAAATGTTTGATAAGCATGAGTTCTAAAGTACATACGGGCTATGAGCACTGTACATCCTTGATATTGTGAAACACATCTCTTCTACTGCAAGCTCTTTGTTTTGCCATATTTTTGGAGGAGGTAGTACGGACCAAAACAAGAACAAAATGTCTCCCTAAACACAGTTCCTGAAATGCATACCTTAAGAGCTATGGGCACTTTTTCAGTATAAGAGGCGTGTTCCACAGTAGCGAAGATGAACAAGTGCCTATAGTATAACTGCGGTCTACTAAAACTACTGTTCGGTAGTTTTGGTACAGTACATAAACGAAGTACTAAATGGTAGGATTCCCGGTAGTGTTGGCAGCATTGGTAGGGAGAGAAACATGAGTGAATGTGTAAGAGAGGAACTGGGAGCCGACTATTTTTCTCTGTTTCCTGTTTGTTTTGCACATAATTAGAACCGCCCAGCGCTCAGTGATATTCTATTGTGTATTTTACATGCATACAAAATGTTAATTGCATTTTGTAAGTAATAATAATTGCATTTTGTAAGTAATAATAATTAGCTGACCACGTAGCTTATGTGCTTTTATGTAATTAAAGCAATTAATTTTCACGCAAGTAGCTACAGTTTATATGCACAAACATAAAATCTATGCAATTATTATTATTTTGTACTCATTAGAGTGCTCTTCACCATGATCAAAGGCAAGAGATTCCTCTTATTACTGATAAGTGCGAAAGCTGTTTAGCAATACAGAAACATATTTTGTATAAGCTCGACGAAGTACTGAAGCCATGTTTGATATGTTTTCCTTTCGCATTTTTTTTCTAAGTTACCTTTTTTAGGAAATCGTGTTTTCTAGCGCTATGTGATAAACCTGTACTTTAATATTATTTTTATTAGAACTTCCATCAGTTTTGCGTTACAAATCACCAATTTTCGAATAAAACCTCAACTAAACATCGACAATTTCAATTTTGCAACAAATACTGTTTATTTTAAGTACCGGACAGGAGGATAACTACATACAACAAACATGTTCTTCAGAGCTTCATATATCCTCATTGTTTCTAGACGGTTCACGGCTTCCGGTTTCTAGGTGAATCTAGTAAGACACTGATCGCATACGCGAAGTAAGGGAACGAGATGAGGACACTCATGTACAGGCAGCGCAGTTGCAATCTGTCCAAAGCTGTCGGGGAATGAAGACTCCTACGCCATCTGTTGGTGTTCTGTAAAGTCTGTACATTGTGCTGCCCTCTGCAGCGGATATATTTCTACGAAAACTGTAAAATGGACGTGTGAGAATAAAGGTGTGTGAGCAGAAGTTTTACTGTGTCCTTGATTTCACTAGTGTGTAGCAACATTTTGGTGCCGAAACCCGGGAGAACACGAAGAGATAGAGTGCTACTACACATTAAAGAGGACTCGACGCCGGCGGAGAAGGTTTTGAGCGACTTCAATCTCAAAATCCGGTCACGTCACGCCACGTTCAGCTCACACAGATAAGTTGCGGCATTGCTCTGAAACTGTAGCAAAGGACACTGCGGGGCGATTGATTTGTATGTGATGTTACTTGGTGCATGTTTGTTGGTGGCAGAGCAATAGAGGGCAGTTGGCGTATTATTTGCAAAGCACAAAGGGGACTTGCTGAAGTATTGGTGGACTGCAGCGCCATCTGTTAGCAACAGCGACCACTACTAAAGGTCGCGGAAGTTGAAAACTGCACGGCCGCGCCATCTCTTGAGAACTACAAACATCACTAGGGGCTGCTAACGGTTCACACTCCAGGACAGCGCCATCCCTTAGCGATAGCATCCAACTTGACCTTGAACGCACTCTCACGACAGAAAGCAAAACCACCAACTCACCATGGCAGAAGCAGTAGCTACGAACTTGGGGAGGCTGCGCCGGAAGCGGACGACCTTGCGATCGAATGCGACGCGTTTCGTCAGCCAAATAAACGCCTTCGATGGTTCTACAGCTGCAGAAGAAGTAGAACACTTCCAGGAACGCCTACAAGAAACATTAGAAGAGTTGACCCGACTCAACGATACAATACAGGACTTGCTGGATGACTCTGAATACGAAGCCGACACGGAAGCTAGTGAGGAATATACTGATAAATGCAAACGCGCCCTCCGAAAGGCGAAAAGCCTTCTAGGAAGAGCTCGCTCAGGAGACGGAAACGTGACGTCAGCGGCTCAACAACACGCCTGTATGGACATAAAATTGCCTACTATCAAACTGCACGCATTCTCAGGGGATATAGAAGCCTGGCCTCGATTTTGGGAGCAATTCACAGCTTCCATAGACGAGAATCCGATGGTGTCAACAATGAACAAGCATGTATTCCTCCGTGGTTACCTTGATGGGGAACCTAAGGACTTGGTCGATGGCATTGCTGTTACAGCTGATACATATGAGCAGACTAAGCAAATTTTGAAATCCAAATATGGGGATAGGAACAGAATTATCCAAAGGCACCTGGGTTTCTTGGAGAATCTTAACACTTCAACTTCAGGCAGTCCAGAGGCTCTCAATTCCACCTACATTGAGTGCCATAAGCGCATCCAAGCACTACGAGCACTAGGAGAAAATGTCGATTCTTATGGGAGAGTGCTTGCACCCAAACTTCTTCGAGCCTTTCCTGAAGAAATTTGCAAAAATTGGCTTGTTCATGCCCGAAGGCAAAATATTGAAGAAGGGAACCTCACCCACGTTATGGAGTTCTTAAATGAAGAGGTGGAAGGAGCTATCAACACACGCAAAATTCGTGGAGATAATGTACCACACGAAAATTACGTACCAACAGCATCTGCCTTCCACGTAAAGGTTAAAACGAAGAGGGACAAGAAGAAACAACAGAATTCAGAACCCTTCTGTGTGTATTGCAGCGAAAGAGGGCACTGGGGCCAAGACTGCCAAAAGATTGCAAGCTTGCAGGCAAGAATCGACGCCCTCAAGACAATGAACCGTTGCTTTCTATGCCTGAGACGTGGCCACAACAGAAATCAGTGTTTCAAACGGGGAAAGGCGTCCTGTGCGAAATGTAAGGGGGAGCATCACATTTCTATCTGCAGTAGCCATACCACAACAGTAAATAAAATTGAAACTATGACTTCTAACTTCACATACCTGCAGACTGCTCGTGTGAGTATCACAGGACCCACTGGTAAGAGCAAACAGACACGTGCCATCCTGGACACAGGGAGTCAATCGAGTTTCATTCACCATTCCCTGATCGAATCTCTTCAACTAAGTGTCATTGGAAGCACTACTCTCGAGATAACTACTTTCGAATCCAGTTACAGTTCATCACTCTCAAGGAAGAAGGTACAGTTTAATATGATGGGGTGCTCCACTAATTCCCACATATCAGTAACAGCCTTTGAAAGCACAAATAATTTTTCACAGCAACCAACAGTGCCACAAGATGTAGGAGATATGGCCTTGAGGGGTGGTACACCACTCGCAGATCCTAAAGGAGACACTGAAGATCTACCTATTGAGATCCTGATTGGAGCTGATTACTACTGGAGAATCGTGACTTTGGAACAACCAATCAAGGCATCACCATCATTGGTTCTTCTCCCAACAATCTTTGGATATGTTCTCAGTGGAAACAGATCTAGCACCACCGTCTACAGAGCAATTGTCAACTTTATTCAGGGCAGCTGCAGTGATATATCTGATGAGTCAGTGCGCCGATTTTGGGACCTGGAGACAATCGGGATGACAGGAAACCAAGAGCGAGCATTAAAACCCATGGACCACCCTATTTATCAGGAATTCCGAGAATCATACTGTGTGGAATATGGTCGCAGAGTTGTATCTCTGCCTCGAAAGAAGGATATGCCTCTCTCTTGCAACCGAACAACTGCTGAAGCGCGTCTTCGCTCCTTACAAAACAAGCTGCGAGGGAATGAAGAGCTGAAGGTCATTTACCACGAGACCATGTCGAAATATATTGAGAAGAACCAGGTAGAGGTAGCACCTGAGGACTGTACTGCTGAAAACACTTTCTACCTGCCACACCACATGGTGAAGAAATGCATCAGTGGAAGTGTGAAGTATAGAATAGTCTTCGATGCATCCTCACATGAGCCAGAGTCTCTATCGCTGAATGATGCCCTCGAAAAGGGACCAAATTTACTTCCGGATATTCTAGCAATCTTACTACGATTCCGCACACTTCCAGTGGGATTAGTGTGTGATGTGGACCAAGCTTTCCTGCAGTTAACGTTGAAAGAAGAAGACAGAGACCTCACGAGGTTCCTTTGGTATCGTGTTGAGCAAGCTGCAAGTGGTGCCTACATGACCACAAATGACGTGATTACATATCGCTTCAAACGTTTGCCATTTGGACTTGCACCAAGCCCATTCCTGTTGTCAGCTGCCATAAGGGAGCTAGCAGTACTAAATAGTGAAAAATATCCACTATCCTCAGAACTTGTAAACAAGTCAGTGTTCATGGACGATTTCGTAGCCAGTGTTAGAGACAGCGACACCGCTGCAACTGTTTACCATGAACTGACAGAACTTTTCCAGCAGATAAGTCTTCCATTGTCCAAATGGGCGACTAATTCGAATGATCTGAAGGCAATATGGGATGTCAAAGGCCTTGAAACAAAGACCACAACCCAAGTTTTAGGAATTAATTGGAACACAGAAGATGACTCTATCTGTAGTGACTACGAGAAGATAGCTGAAAATCTAATGGACAAACTGGCTACTAAGAGAAATGTTCTTCGAGCAGCTGCTCAGTTTTATGACCCCCTGGGTGTGTTCACTCCTGTTGGGATCGTTTCAAAGATAATTTTCCAAGACACATGGCTGAGGGGTCTCACATGGGAGGAAGTTTTGTCCACAGATCTTGCATGTCGTTGGCACTCATGGGTCTCAAAGCTTCATCACTTGTCATCACTACATATTCCTAGATGGACAGGGGCGCTGGGCACAGGTGGCTCTGCAGAGGTGCATGTATTCTGTGATGCATCTGAAAGAGCCTACGGCGCTGTTTTGTATATAAGGACATCTACTGAAACTGGATACACTGTGCACCTTGTCTGTAGCAAGAACAGACTGGCTCCTATCAAGAAGGTAACTCTACCCAGGTTGGAGTTACTTGCTGCATTGGTCGGATCACGACTCCTTCATTACTTTTGCCAGGAAACAGGGTTTGATGCCAACAGAGCTACCTTGTGGAGCGACTCAACAGTCACTTTGGAATGGGTACGGAGTGATCCAAACAAATGGAAAACATTTATCTGTAATCGTGTGACAGAGATATTGACATACACCACACCCAGCCAATGGAGGCATTGTCCGGGAAGCCAAAATCCTGCAGATCATCTCACGCGGGGACTAGAAGCAAATCTGCTAGCCACTCTTGATATCTGGTGGGGTGGCCCACCATGGCTTTCAGAAGACAAGCAGTTCTGGCCACTGGAAATCTCAGCCCCACCTCCATCAATGCCAGAAGCCAAAACGAGAGCAAATGTCACTCTGATCATCATCACTGAACCACTACTGGACATTGCAAGGTTTAGTTCATATTGGCGAGTACTGCATATAACTGCCTTTGTATTTCGATTTATCAGCACAACAAGAAACAAAAATAGAATCTCTGGCAGTTTTAGTGCTTTGGAATTACAAAATGCCCGGACCTACTGGATCAGAAGAGTTCAAGAGGAACTATTCACTAGTGAACTGTCTGCATTGCGTAAGGGAGAACAATTGCCCATGGAATCAAAGATTGCTCGATACAATCCCTTTATATCGGATGGCATCCTTCGTCTTGGTGGTAGGCTGCAATGTGCTGCACTGTCACACTCAGAGAAGCATCCAGTTATATTGGATGGACGTCACCATTTCACTGAGCTTCTCATCAGACACACACATGTAAGACTGCATCATCTCGGTGTGCGGATTGTGTTAGGGGAACTGCGAGAAGAATTTTGGATTCTGCGAGGACGACAAGCTGTTCGGAGAGTTCTTCACTCTTGCCTACCATGCAAGATAATACACAGTCGCCGGTATGAAGAGATGGAGGCCCCACTACCACTGGACAGAGTTCAGTCTTCAAGACCATTTGCAGTAACAGGCATCGATTTTGCCGGACCATTATATGTCAAATCTGGACATCAAACAAAAAGGTCCTACATGGTCCTATTCACATGTGCAACAACACGGGCCATTCATATTGAATTTGCAACTGACATGTCCACTGACAGATTTTTGATGGCCATGCAACGCTTTGCAGGACGTAGGAGCCTACCAGTCACTGTCTACTCAGACAATGCTACAACATTCCATGCAGCCAACTCAGAACTGGCAGAGCTTTTCAAAACCATGCAGCATACTGACGTACAGCTCTACTGTGCCCACCATGGAATCACTTGGAAATTCATACCACCACGTGCGGCTTGGTGGGGAGGCTGGTGGGAACGCATGATAGGCTCAGTCAAGCGCTGCCTGAGGAAAGTTCTTGGTCGCTCCCAGGTGGATGAAGAGAGCTTAACCACCACCTTGATCAGCATAGAAGCCGCAATAAACTCACGACCCATCACTCAAGGAGAGAGCGACACTGCATTGACGCCAGCTCACTTTCTGAATGGTGGGAAATTAGTAACAATTCCATGTGGGCCAGAGCCAGCAACTAGAAAGGACCTTGCCAAGGAGTTCCGACTCAGACAAAAGGTCAATGACGACATCTGGCGCAGGTGGAAGACAGAATACCTCCTGCTGCTAAGACAATATCATGAGGTGAAGGGATACCCTTCACAAAGGAAACCGAGAATTGGAGAGGTTGTTCTGCTCCAAGAAGACAGCAAACCGCGGCACTTGTGGAAGAGGGCTGTGGTAGAAGAAGTGCGGCATGGCAGAGACAATAAAATACGGTGCATCATCCTCCGCCAGCCAGATGATATGAAGATCTGTCGACCGGTCCAGCTGGTCATCCCCCTCGAGATGGACCAGGGTGGGGAGGATGTCGGGGAATGAAAACTCCTACGCCATCTGTTGGTGTTCTGTGAAGTCTGTACATTGTGCTGCCCTCTGCAGCGGATATATTTCTACGAAAACTGTAAAATGGACGTGTGAGAATAAAGGTGTGTGAGCAGAAGTTTTACTGTGTCCTTGATTTCACTAGTGTGTAGCAACAAAAGCTATTAGGAGAGCTATTGTAGTCTACGCTTATTTACGACTATCTGCTGCAGCCTGTTGCAGTTTTACAACTCTAGCCTACAGATGAAAGATATGCATTTTAAAGCCCATGTTTACTAGGCATTTATTTCTTGTTTTGGTCAATACTACTATCTTTGAAGGGTTACTTACCTCAGACTGACACATTTATCCTTCTTCATCACCCATGAAAATTTGTAACTGCACCACGGAATCATTCTGTATAGTGTCCTTACTAGGGCTGTCGACAAAATATTGATATATCGATATTTTTCCAATATATGCCGGTATATAAAGCATTATTTTTCCTCTCGATACATAAATATATCGATATCAAACTGGCAATATCGAGTAACGAAATTTTTATTTTATATTTTGTCACAATTTTCGGTAAATATTTGTTCTTTTGAAACTGTAGTTGAGCATAATTTTACTTTCACTGTGTGAAGGAGTCTAACTACTTTTTGATACTTCATCACGTCCAATATTTCTCTTTGACTGTGTGAAGCAAGTATAGGTGTTTAGTTGACTGTACAGTCCGACTGTACTTGGAGGTGACGCTGTGAATGGAATAACAAGATTTCCGGTTAGAAAAAATAGCACACCAGTGTCGTTGAAAAACAATTTTTAACACAACTAGTGTGCTATATTTCTTCACATCGACATTCTTCAAAAGCAGTTGCTGAAAATGATGAGTTAAAAATCTAAATGACGGGAATGGTATTTGCAGTGGGCGGAGTCGTGTGCGGGGAAATGCTGACGTAAGCGGAGCTGGGCGCTACCAGCAGAAACTGCAACGTTTAATTTCGCCACGCAATTTTGACGCTAAAGGTCACCGGCTTTGGCAAAAATGAAGGAAACAGGGAAGTCGACATGAAGTGTTCCGGACAAATCCGATATGTGACGGAAACCGAATGACGGACCCATCGGACACCTATTATTGTGCCACTTACATGTTGTTACCATTGTTAGCCAAGTCGTTATCGCCAAGCGTGACCGTGCATCGTTTTCCTTTCAGTTCTCGCTCTAATGAGAATAAGCAGACTGCTAGCTTGTTGATGTACAGAATATCTAATAACAGATCAACACTTAAATATACAGCACTAAACCAGCTATATATTTACAATGTGCAGCTCATATTTTGATATACCGGTACGTCGATACATTTTCTGTCGATATATCGATAATATTTTCCGATATAGCGACAGCCGATTATGATATTTTTTTTTAAATATCAATCTACGTTATTTCCGATATTTTTAAAAATATCAACAGTCCAAGTCCTTACGTCGTCATTGTAGCTCATAACAGCAGCGATAGTACGCTAGTTTACAAATCGAGTACACTTCGTCCTGTGAGTTTTTGTCTTTTAACTGATAGTGCTTTGTGTTTATAAGGCGATGCTGAAGGCCACCAGCGAAACATCGACAGTTATGGGGAACACCGCTCCCAACCATCCCCGACGCAACTGGTTGTCTCCAAAGTAAGCTTCTTGGACGTTAAGTTGTGCGGGTAGGTTTGGTATGAATCTAAATTGGCAGGTCTTTAACAGGCTTTGACGTAAGAAAGACTGACAAGAAACAGGAACCAACAAAGACAGGAAACGGTAGGTTGGCTACCTGACAATAAATTATTCTATGAACAGGCTACCGCCTTATTTATAAATACAACAGCGTAAGAATAATTCTTTTCAAAACCAATATACAGAGAGTCTTTCGCTGTTTTACTGTTTTATGCAGAGCTTATAGATTAAAAACTAGTTTCATCGTGTTTGAACGTCCTAAGCGTGTGCTTTGATGCCGCTATATAACAGGCCGTCCGTTTCAAAGACGGTTCTTTGCAAAGTCAGTAATGAAGCAATGAAGCAAGATCAAAGGCGCCTCATTAGAAGAGAGTGCGCTAACGGACACACTCATACGCGCGGGGTTTTCACAGTCGACGAGCTTCTAGAATCCCGTCCTTCGCTCCATTAAAGGAATGCCACACGCATTTCCCCGTCGGAATTATTAAACAGTCTCTCGTCGCGGCATCGTAGTCAATACACGCGAAGTGGAGCCTACAGAACGTTGCTTTGATCACAGGAAAAGTTAAAGGTGATTTTGCATCCTGGCCGTATTTAGTGGAACGCCTTTAATCCGCTACCCTTATGCCATAGTAGGCGATTTTCTCCATTCGGCGATATCCACGACTGGAATAGTTTACGAAGGATGCCACACTTGAAACGATTATAACCATGACACCACAGCGGATGAGGTCGTGCCAGAATAAAAACAGAGTGTCACACTAACGACAAAAATATGTGGCTTTTGCAGTTGTTCTGCAGCCAGCGTACGAGACGAGTCTTAGAGGCCGATACGTCATTCTAAACTTAAATATTTAGTTGTAGTAGCATTACATGTCATTCGTCGTTGCAGAATACGCAACCGCCTATGAAATCGGCTGGTTGATACAATTATTATTAATCACCAAAGAAAAGTAAAGCTTTTGTTGTTACACAAGAAACATTTGGATAGTCCGAAGAAATTCTTTGATTATTACCTTCTTACGTCTGTAGCATCTTTCGACTTACTGTTGTCCAACATTGAAATTAATTTACAAGAGAAAGAAACAGAATTACGTGAAGTTAATTTTAACCACATTTTTCATTTGTAAATGTGACTGTTAAATACACTGCAAGTATGAATAATTTAAAAAAGGCCTTCAGTAGTAAACCGGACGGATTGGAAGTGTTCAAGAATTCTATGGGGTAAACTGAACGTTGTTTATTTCTTCAAGTTATACAGCATCAGAACTAAGGTAGACCTTTGCCTTTCCAGGTAACAAATTGGAAATGACATATTCATTAATTGTTGAACGTACAAAAATCATATTTTAGGCATAGAATCGCCATTGAATGGCATTGAAAAGCATTTTGTTCATTGATTTCTGTCGCACCGAAAATGGTGGTAATAAAAGTACAATAACAATGTTAACCAGGCACCCGTGGCATCTAGGGATGCCGGCACGGTAGCTCATCGTGTTCGGTCAGAGGGTTAGCTACCCTCTGTAACAAAAAAAACTGAGTTTATGGATCAATAATGAACTTGAACAAGTGTCATAGGACGCCCACCCCGAGTGAATACAACGGCCAATTACGAGTAAAAATGAGATAAAAAGGGGGGGGGGGGTTGCGTCTTTTATTCATAATGAAAACATCTGCGCTCCCGGGTTCGATTCCCGCCGTTGCTTAAATTTTGATTAATAAACAGCATTGTCGACAGAAGACTTCCGGCATTAAAAGTCACCCTCATTCTGCCAACGGCCTTGTCAAAGAGGGTGGAGGAGCGGACAGAGGTTCAGGACACTCTGTTGTGCTAGGGGTGAGAAAAGGCCCGTAAGGGCGGAAGAATCAGCAATGATCAACGGAATGAGGATGCAGAAGGCAACGGAAACCACTGCTTTAAAGACACGTAACGTGTATCCACAGGACATGTGGCCTGTACTTGAAAAAGTGTACATGATGATCTCTCCATTGGCAAAAGATTCCGGAAAAGTACCAATTCGCATCTCCAGGAGGGGACTGCCAAGGGGGAGGTTACCATGAGAAAAAGATTGGGTAATCAACGGAAGGATAACGTTCTACGAGTCAGGGCGTGGAATGTCAGACGTTTCAACGTGGTAGGGAAACTAGAAAATATAAAAGGGAAATGCAAAAACTCAATGTAGATATAGTAGGGGTCAGTGAAGTGAAGTGGAAACAAGACAACGATTTCTGGTCAGATGAGTATAGGGTAATATCAACAGCAGCAGAAAATGATATAATGGGAGTAGGATTCGTTATGAATAGGAAGGTAGGGCAGAGAGTGTGTTTCTGTGAACAGTTCAATGACAGGGTCTTTCTTATCATAATCGACAACAAACCAACACCGACAACGATACTTCAGGTATACATCTACATCTACATGATTACTCTGCCATTCACATTTAAGTGCTTGGCAGAGGGTTCATCGAACTACAATCATACTATCTCCCTACCAATCCACTCCCGAACAGCGCGCGGGAAAAACGAACACCTAAACCTTTCTCTTCGAGCTCTAATTTATCTTATTTTATTTTCATGATCATTCCTACCTATGTAGGTTGGGCTCAACAAAATATTTTCGCATTCGGAAGAGAAAGTTGGTGACTGAAATTTCGTAAATAGATCTCGCCGCGACGAAAAACGTCTTTGCTTTAATGACTTCCATCCCAACTCGCGTATCATATCTGCCACACTCTCTCCCCTATTACGTCATAATACAAAACGAGCTGCCCTTTTTTGCACCCTTTCGATGTCCTCCGTCAATCCCACCTGGTAAGGATCCCACACCGCGCAGCAATATTCTAACAGAGGACGAACGAGTGTAGTGTAAGCTATCTCTTTAGTGGACTTGTTGCATCTTCTAAGTGTCCTGCCAATGAAACGCAACCTTTGGCTCGCCTTCCCCACAATATTGTCTATGTGGTCTTTCCAACTGAAGTTGTTCGTAATTTTTACACCCAGGTACTTAGTTGAATTGACAGCCTTGAGAATTGTACTATTTATCGAGTAATCGAATTCCAACGGATTTATTTTGGAACTCATGTGGATCACCTCATACTTTTCGTCATTTAGCGTCAACTGTCACCTGCCACACCATACAGCAATCTTTACTAAATCGCTTTGCAACTGACGCTACAAGCTGAAGATGAAGAAATAGAAAAAGTGTATGAGGATATTGAAAGTGTAATACAGTATGTGAAGGGAGATGAAAATCTAGTAGTCAGGAGGGACTGGAATGCAGTTGTAGGGGAAGGAGTAGAACAAAAGGTTACAGGGGATTATGGGCTTGGGACAAGGAATGAGAGAGGAGAAAGACTAATTGAGTTCTGTAACAAGTTTCAGCTAGTAATAGCGAGTGCTCTGTTCAAGAATCACAAGAGGAGGAGGTATACTTTGAAAAGGCCAGGTGATAGGGGAAGATTTCAGTTAGATTACATCATACCGAGACGGAGATTCTGAAATCAGATTCTGAATTGTAAGGCGTACTCAAGAGCAGATAATAGACTCAGATCACAATATAGTAGTGATGAAGAGTAGGCTGAAGTTTAAGAGATTAGTCAGGAAGAATCAATACACAAAGAAGTGAGATACGGAAGTACTAGGGAATGACGAGATACGCTTGAAGTTCTCTAGGGCTATAGATACAGAAATAAGAAATATCTCAGTAGGCAGGAAAGGATATCTCTAAAAAGGGCCATCACAGAAGTTGATAAGGAAAACATAGGTAACTGCGAAGAAACCATGAATAACAGAAGAAGTGCTTCAGCTGATTGATGGAATGAGGAAGTACAAAAATGTTCTGGGAAACTCATGTATACAGAAATACAAGTCGCTGAGGAATGAAATAAATAGGAATTGCAGGGAAGCTATGACGATATGGCTGCAGGAAAAATGTGAAGACATCGAAAAAGATATGATTGTCGGAAGGACAGACTCAGCATACAGGAAAGTCAAAACAACCTTCAGTGACATTAGAAGCAAAGATGACAACATTAAGAGTGCAACGGGAATTCCACTGTTAAATGCAGAGGAGAGAGCTGATAGATGGAAAGAATACACTGAAAGCCTCTATGACGGGGCAGATTTGTCTGATGTCATAGAAAAAGAAACAGGAGTTGTTTTAGAAAAGATAGGGGATCCATTATTAGAACCAGAAGTTAAAAGAGCTTTGGATGACTTAAGGTCATGCAAGGCAGAAGGGACAGATAACATTCCATCAGAACTTCTAAAGTCATTGGGGGAGGTGGCAACGAAACGACTATTCACGTTGGTGTGTAGATTGTATTAGTCTGGCGACATACCATCTGACTTTTGGAAAAGCATTATCCGCACAATTCCGAAGACGGCAAAAGCTGACAGGTGCGAGAATTATCGCACAATCAGCTTAACAGCTCATACGTCCAAATTGCTTAATGGAATAATATACAGAAGAATGGAAAAGAAACTGAGGACGCGCTAGATGACGATCAGTTTGGCTTTAGGAGAAGTAAAGGCACGAGGGAGGCAACTCTGATGTTGCAGTCAATAATGGAAGCAAGACTAAAGAAAACTCAAGGTTCGTACATAGGACTTGTCGAACTGGAAAAAGCGTTCGACAATGTAAAATGGTGCAAGATATTCGAAATTCTGAGAAAAGTAGGGGTAAACTATAGTGAGATACGGGTCATATACAATATGTACAACAGAGTGCTGGTATTAAAAAGGGTGTAAGACAAGGATGCAGCCTTTCTCCCTGCTGTTCAATCTATTCAACGAGGGAGCAATAATGGAAGTAAAAGAAAAGTTCAGGAGTGGAATTAAAATTCAAGGTGAAAGGATATCAATGATACGTTTCGCTGATAAGATTGCTATCCCGAGTGAAAGTGAAGAAGAATTACATGTTCTGCTGAACGGAATGAACAGTATAGATTGAGAGTGAATCGCAGAAAGACGGAGGTAATGAGAAGTAGCAGAAATGAGAACAGCGAGAAACTTAACATCAGGACTGATCGTCACGAAGTAGATGAAGTTACGGAATTCTGCTTCCTAGAGAGCACAATAACTGATGACGGACGGAGCAAGGAGGTCATCAAAAGCATACCAACTACGGCAAAAAAGACATTCCTACTAATATCAAATACCGGCCTTAATTTGAGGAAGAAATTTCTGAGAAAGTACGTCTGGAGCACAGCATTGTATGGTAGTGAAACATGGACTGTGGGAAAACAGGAACAGAAGCGAATCGACGCATATGAGAAGTGGTGCTACAGACGAATGTTGAAAATTAGATGGACTCATAAGGTAAGGAATGAGGAGGTTCTACGCAGAATCGGAGAGGAAAGGAATATGCGGAAAACACTGATAAGGAGAAGGAACGGGATGATAGAACATCTGTTAAGACATAAGGGAATGACTTCCATGGTACTAGAGGGAGCCGTAGAGGGCAAAAACTCTAGAGGAAGACAGAGATTGGAATACATCCACCAAATAATTGAGGAAGTAGGTTGCAAGTGCTACTCAGAGATGAAGAGGTTAGCACAGGAGAGCAATTCGTGGCGGGCCGCATCAAACCAATCTAACCAGTCAGAAGACTGATGACCAAAAAAAAAGGACAGAATGTTTAGGAATTTTCACTGAAGTAACCTGTTTGATTTTCTAAATCACCGTTACCCAATGTAAGTAAAAGTTCAGTGAAAACGGAATCAACATTTGACTTTATTTGCCTATTACGAATATTATCATGACGTCGTAAGGGTGATCGTTTAACTATACTTTCGAAATTGGCTGGCTGTTTTATTGGCATGTCTACCAACGGTTAATACTTGGCGGAAATTTCCAGAAACTGAATTACTTTGCCCCCATAAGAGAGACTGTTACTCATGATGTCCCTTAAAAGTTGATCTACATGGTTAACTCATTTTTGGGAACCACTGAAATTTCGTCCTAAACGATGAGGTCAGACCCACGGGGAAGCTGTGCATCCTAGGTGTCAATGACAAGCAATGATACCGATGTGTTCATGGTGGGTGCACGTAGTATGAAAATTGTATGTGATGTGCGTCGTCCTGGTAGGAGATTGGCAATAATTCCTGTCCATGCAGCTGTTATAGCAACCTTATTTTTATCTCGTAAAATGCGACAAAGTTTTGCGGACAAATGTTTTACTGGAGCCCTCCAGTCATTCAGTGAGGTAACAACTGGGAGTCGTGTTTCGCACTGAATGTAAGACTTCCTAAGCTATTGCCTTGTGATCTTCGTTTAGCTTCTAAGGCTGCCATCCCGTTCAAGAACTCTGCGTCGTAGTAGGGACGGCGGTTCTTGCAGAAACAACCGGTTCTCGGTTATGTCGGTTTTTTCCAATGCCAGTTTAACCAGACTGTTAAAACCGACCAGAATAACCGGTTCTGAAATAACCGATTTTAGATTTTTTTATTCCTGTTGTTTCCTGTAATAAACGCAGAAATCGAACAATGACTGGAAAACTTTGCTCCCTTAGTTTCAAGCTATATAGAATCAAAATATTAAATCAGTGCTAAGTGGTTGACTACTACAACAAAATCAACTGTATTCTCTTATAGATAGTAATATTATGAAACTGTGCTCCAAAATCATGTTTTAATAAGGATCATACCACTATCTGGATATTACGAATAGTGTGTTGCAAAGGTTGATGGTTCAAATGGTCCAAATGGCTGTGAGCACTATGGGACTTAACTTCTGAGGTCATCAGTCCCCTAGAACGTAGAACTACTTAAACCTAACCGAAGGACATCACACACATCCATGCCCGAAGCAGGGTTCGAACCTGCGACCGTAGCGGTCGCGCGGTTCCACACTGAAGCGCCTAGAACCGCTCGGCCACTCCGGACGGCTGCAAAGGTTGAAAATTGACTGGTACGCACTACTGGCATAAGGTTGCCTGGAATTGGGAGGACAGGGCAAACTAAGGATTGAACATCATTCTTATCAAGATTTTTAGTAACACTCCTCAGGAAAAGTAAGGTCAATACGACTTTGACATATTAAGATATAATCGCCCAATTAGATAAACCATTTTAAGCACAACTACTGAAAATCCCTTCAAAAAACCGATTTAAAACAAAACTCAAGAATGCCCCTAAAAGTGTTTTACAAGTATAACATGATAGGAAAACAATTTTCAAACAGGCAGGCAATAAACATCTTTATATTGTGTTTGTTTAAAATACAACAAATAATTCGGATTTACCTAAAAGGAGTTCATTGAAAGGAAAGAAAAACAATTAGAGCTGGTTGATATGAAACCACCATGCCTCAGGCAATGTGGTCTGGACGAACACCTCAGAAATTACCTAGGGCAGGCCCGATACGCTTCACAAAACATTCTTCCTTTCCTAAGCAACCAGTGGGTACACGTCCCAAGGCACAAACATACAATGGTAGCCTGACGAACGAGTAAAGACTTAAGTCATTGGAGTATGGGCTGGCATGCGTAGACAAAACAGTTGTGATAAGTCGCTAAAAGACAATAAGGTAACGGGCCAAGGCAACGACCACCACTTACACTTGATTGTGAACAAGTTTAGCGACCAACCGAGATTCAGTTTCAAGTCGTGCCATATGGTGGAAACGGTGAATACTTAACAGTCGCTCAGGACGAAAAACATAGGTGGAAGGAAGATGCGAAATGTTGGCTGGTGAACCTCGCATATGTTACACACGGGCCTGTCTTGGAAGAACGAGGTGTGACTGGTAATTTTTAAGAATGGGCTTGTAATTGTACAATGGTGGCACTTACGCGCTACTGTGATGCATCTCCTTCAAAATAATCCCCTTCCGACTGAACACACCGACTCCAACTGTGTTTCCACTTTTGGAAACATTCCTGGAAATTTTTTTCTGAAGTATGTTAAGGACGTTCTCCGTATTTGTCTGGATGTCTTCAATCGAGTCAAATCGCTTCCCTTTCAGTGAAAATTTCAGTTTAGGAAACAGATAGAAGTCCGTAGGGGTCAAATCAGGTGAATATGGTGGTTGTGGACGCACAGGAATTTTGAATTTAGTCAAAAATTCAAGAGTGGAGAAGGCACGATGAGCCGGACCATTGTCACGGTGTAGCACCCAACTCCTGTCTTTCCACAATGCAGGCCTTTTCTTCCGCACCTTTTCGCGAAAACGCTCAGGGACACATTTGTAGTATTCATAGTTAATTGTCTGTCCTCCAGTGGTAAATTCATGTTGCACAATACCGGTAGAATCGAAAAAAATCACCAACATTGTCTTAATCTTCGACCGACTTTGCCGTGCTTTTTTCGGTCATGGTGAATCTGGAGTTTTCCACTGCGAAGACTGCACTTTGGTTTCAGGATCATATCCATATACCGACGATTCGTCACCTGTAATTACCCTATGTAACAAATCTGAGTCATTTTTAGTCCGATTAATCAGTTCTTGGCACCCTTGAAATCGGTATTGTCTCTGGTCATATTGGAAAGAATTTTGCGGACACAAGATGCATGTTGAGTTCTTCAGTTAAAATTGACTGAACTGCATAGAAACTTAAATTAAGTTCATCAGCCATCTCCCTAATTGTAAGTCTATGATCAGAGCGCACTAAGTCGTGAACTTGCACAACATTTTCATTCGTTTTGAGGTGGAAGAGCGGCCGGACCTTGGTTGATTTTCAAATGATTCGCAGCCACTTTTAAATCTGTTGAACCAGGCAAAAACATTTGATTGGCTCATACAGTATCTCTAAACGCAGTTTTTAATAGTTTTTAAGTCTCAGAAACTGATTTCCCGATTTTAAAACGAAATTTCACACAAACTCGTTGCTCCATTTTTAGTCCATTTCCAAACAGACAGAATCCGGCATCAAGCTCTAACATACCCGCACTCAACCAGCTGCCACAACGAACTGAATAAAGGTAACGCAGTTTCCTGTCAGAGGGCGTTCAAGGACAAGGCAGTGACTCACTCCCCACCCTCCGTGTACCTGCCCGCCAAACCAGTAAGCAGTAGCGGATCCATTCTTAAAACTTTCCAATCACATCTCTTATAATCCACCAAAATATATGCAACAAAATGTGCCCTAGTAAGATGTGTAAACTGGTGGACTCCAAATGACTAAAGAAAGGGACTTGGCGATATAGTGCACAACTTACCAGGCAAAAAAAAAAGAAAAAATGTTAAAGTCACGAATATTGCCACATTGAGCATACAAGAAATTTACAAAACCTCAATAATTCAAAACACACAACCAAATCATACCTCTACGACAATTACCAAATCGAAGCTATTATGTTTTCATGTGAGCGACATATTCCTCAAATGCTTCAAATGGCTCTAAGCACGCACTATGGGACTTAACATATGAGGTCATCAGTCCCCTAGAACTTATTTCTACTTAAAGCTAACTAACTTAAGGTCATCACACACATCCATACCTGAGGCAGGATTCGAACCTGTGACCGCATGAGTCGCGCGGTTCTGGACGACATGTTCCTCAAATCGCGTGGCCAGACACAGACACAGAAACAGGGGGCAACAACAACAGGAGGCTGAACCGAGTCCAAAACAGAAGCAGGAAGACACAGACAAGCGCAGGACCTGCACCAGTCAGAATAATTATGCTACAGCAGGGAGCAAGATCAGTCTTTACAAATGCCGCATGGCCTTGGCACCAAAGCAACGAAGTAAAAGTAGTTCACCAAGCGTGCAAAGCCACTGTACTATGACAAACAGTGGAAAAACTAGGAGCCGCGAGGAGATGCGTAGAAGACGACGACCCACAGCCCACCTCCAAATCTGGTGGACCAAAAGAACGCTCCCATTTCCGATGTACGTCCCTCGTGTCCGGAAGACTGTCAGCCAGACAAACGTGGAAGTCACACAGGTGGTAGGACAAACAGCCGGGCCTTGTCCCGCAGACCTGCGCTGCCGTGCTGCTTCACTTCTGCGACCGCTACGGTCGCAGGTTCGAATCCTACCTCAGACATGAATGTGTGTGATGTCCTTAGGTTAGTTAGGTTTAATTAGTTCTAAGTTCTAAGGGACTGATGACCTCAGATGTTAAGTCCCATAGAGCTCAGAGCAATTTGAACCACTTTCCTTCACTTCCTGCCTCTCCCAGAAAATGGCATCAATGCCACTCGCAGCAGACGTGCCACGCTATAGATCATGTTCCAGGAGACGGAGCGCGAGTTATCGATCGCGCGAGGTTGCAGAACTCTATTTTTCGCGTTAATTTGTCCGATTGCAATGGCCACAAGCAGATAAACGCATGTAATGTACAGACAGCCGTCACATTGTCTTCATTCCATTTTTGTTGTAAACTATGAATGAACTGTTTGGTTTCAAGTTTTTTCCTTCTATTATAAAACACGTTTGTTGTGGTTCATCCCGTTTTTAGTCTTCTAAAGCAAATGGAGTATTGTACTTCATCGATATGGTACTTCGTAAAATACAGGGTGATTCAAAAAGAATACCACAACTTTAAAAATGTGTATTTAATGAAAGAAACATAATATAACCTTCTGTTATACATCATTACAAAGAGTATTTAAAAAGGTTTTTTTTTTCACTCAAAAACAAGTTCAGAGATGTTCAATATGGCCCCCTCCAGACACTCGAGCAAAATCAACCCGATACTCCAACTCATTCCACACTCTCTGTAGCATATCAGGCGTAACAGTTTGGATAGCTGCTGTTATTTCTCGTTTCAAATCATCAATGGTGGCTGGGATAGGTGGCCGAAACACCATATCCTTAACATACCCCCATAAGAAAAAATCGCAGGGGGTAAGATCAGGGCTTCTTTGAAGGCCAGTGATGAAGTGCTAAGTCACGGGCTGCCTGGCGGCCGATCCATCGCCTCGGGTAGTTCAGGTTTCATAACTAACCTTTTTCGTAGGACTCTCCATACAGTTGATTGTGGAATTTGCAGCTCTCTGCTAGCTCTGCGAGTCGATTTTCCTGGGCTGCGAACAAATGCTTGCTGGATGCGTGCTACATTTTCATCACTCGTTCTCGGCCGTCCAGAACTTTTCCCTTTGCACAAACACCCATTCTCTGTAAACTGTTTATAGCAACGTTTAATACACCACCTATCAGGAGGTTTAACACCATACTTTGTTCGAAATGCACGCTGAACAACTGCCGTCGATTCACTTCTGCCGTACTCAATAACACAAAAAGCTTTCTGTTGAGCGGTCGCCATCTTAGCATCAACTGACGCTGACGCCTAGTCAACAGCGCCTCAAGCGAACAAATGTTCAACTAAATGAAACTTTATAGCTCCCTTAATTCGCCGACAGATAGTGCTTAGCTCTGCCTTTTGTCGTTCCAGAGTTTTAAATTCCTAAAGTTGTGGTATTCTTTTTGAATCACCCTGTACTTCCACACTAGACTTGGTGCCACTCTGCAGCACAATCGATATCCGACGACGACAGTGAGAAACTACCATGTAGACCAGAGGATACCGGTACACGTGTACCACGTAATAGGCCACGCCACACGGTAACACGTACACTATTGTCTCAGCAATGCTGTACCAGTCCTTATGCTATATGTTTGATGCTCGTTTCTGTCGGCATTATTATTAAAATAGCACTGAACGTTTTTCACATTTCTACCAATAACACAACATTTCCAGGCGATGCAAATTTTACGAATAAAATTACTCATTCTTTAAAAAAGTGAGCCGTGCGTGGCTCGTGTTCCCGCTATCATGTATTTTACACCCTGTTTTTAACGTACTTCCATCTCATTACGTTTATTTAAATTACTACTGTCACTGAGTTGCTGCTTTGCCTGACGGTGAGCGGCGCTAGCAGTGCGTATCGATATATCCCCTCTCGTAGTATCTATGCTCGACTGCTATTACTTCCCGGTCGTTGTCGGTCGTGAGTGAGTTAGTTCGCGTCGCGAGTTCGGGCTGTCAGTTGGTTGGAACGCTTCTGCAGTGCAGTCCGGACCTGCCAGTCGGGGAGTTGCAATACGGCACCAGTACAGACGGGTGGAGCAGCAGTGAGGTCTTCGTCGACATGGCTCGCCCAACCATTGCCGCCTCGCACCACTTGAGCCAGGACACGGTCTTGGTGGATTGTTGGTCGGTCGTCTCATCGTTCAGCTCTTTGACCAAGTGTTCGTCAGGTTGGGTGTGTAGTTGACGTTGTTTCCACTGACAACTATTTTAGAAAAAAAATGGTTCAAATGGCTCTGAGCACTATGGGACTTAACTTCTTTGGTCATCAGTCCCCTAGAACATCCATGCCCGAGGCAATATTCGAACCTGCGACCGTAGCGGTCGCGCGGTTCCAGACTATAGCGCCTAGAACCGCACGGCCAACCCGGCCGGCAACTATTTCAGATATTGTCGGCATTCTGTGGGAGTCGGTCGGTTGCTGCGGACCAGGGAAGTTATCTCCGCTTGGTGCAGTCGGCTGGGTCCGCTGGCGGTCCCTGTGCAGTGTCGGAGCGCGTGTGGAGCTGTCCGATTGCTACGAGCTTCATGATTCACCGACCCAGGACCTCAAAGTTGAGTAGTGGTTTCAACTATCTAAGCCACGTCCATTCATGTGTTGGTGGCTCGTTTCGGTGGTTCGCTTTTGCGGAGATTTTCCTGTGAGCAACACCGAGTATTTCTATTGCCGAAATTTAGCCGCCATGCGGTGCAATTAACTATTTTGGTTGACCACAATTCGAGTGCACCAGTGGAATTTTCTGCCTTGTGGCCGTTAGTGTTCTGGTTACCTGCCCTGGGCACTGACGTAAATTCAGGCAGTGTTCTTTTGAGTGAAGTTATCTATATTACCGTGTTTCAAATTCAAGTGTACCAGTGGAATTTTCTGCCTAGTTGCCGTTAGTGTTCCGGTTAGCTGCCCTGGCCATTAACGTAATTTCAGGTAGCGTCCTTTCCTCACCTGTTGTCGCTATCCAACATGGTGTGTAATTTAGACAGCTAATACATACTCCATTGTGGATTATCACTTTTGTAACCTTTCCTGTTTGAGTTCTCATGTACGGATTGATGGGAAGCAAGTCTTTGTGTCGGTCGGTCCGTGGGTGTTCCATGGTTGGGTTCCAATGCATCAAGTGTAGTTGGGCTCACCACCTGTCTCACCTAAGTGAACGAGGGTAGACCGACCTCCCTGGAGGCGTCTGAGTGCCGTTGTCTTTACTGTCTTTATCACCGGTGTTTAATTATCTGTTTTCAGCTACTTAAAATTTAAGGCTTATTGTCATTTTTTTCTTAAAAATTTTGCAAAATTAATTGTGGGCTTTCAGTCTTATCTTTAAAATTATCTTTCAAGCTTAAATATTGCTGGCCTTCTACCTTTAAAAGTCTATGGTAATATATTCTAAAATTTGAAACTTAATTGTGGCCTTTAGCCATTTATATTACACCTTACTTATGTTGGTTCTATCTACTTTGCTGTGATTTTTGTTCTTTTTTTAATTATTTTATTGCTGTCTTAATTGGATTTTATCTTGTTGATTTGTTAAGATTTCTTGTTTGGAGGCTGTGGTGTCACCGTCAGATACCACACTTGCTAGGTGGTAGCCTTTAAATCGGCCGCAGTCCGTTAGTATACGTCGGACCCGCGTGTCGCCACTATCAGTGATTGCAGACCGAGCGCCGCCACACGGCAGGTGTAGTCTAGAGAGACTCCCTAGCACTCGCCCCCAGTTGTACAGCGGACTTTGCTATCGATGGTTCACTGTCTACAGACGCTCTCAGTTGCAGAGACGACAGTTTAGCATAGCCTTCAGGTACGTCGTTTGCTACGACCTAGCAAGGCGCCATATTCAGTTACTATGAATGTATTCTGAACAGATAGTATTGTGAATCATGTACCGTCAAGAGCGACGTTCATCATTAATGGATTAAAGTTAAGTATCAAACTAATTACGTCCGCTTTCTGAATTGTAATTCCTTGTCATGTTCCAGACCCCACGTCAGTATAGTTCTTCGCTCCTCACGCTAGCCTGCTTGAGCTAAAGCGCGTGGATTTCAGCCTCCATTCGTTACACGGTGTTGGCTCTTCTGCCAACACAACAGAGGCATTCAGCCGTGAAAGAGTTGCATTCGGTAAAGGTCCAGCTATGTTCCGCCTGGATTGTAAAAGTGTTATTAGATTACAATAAATCACAATTAGAAGATGAAACTGACCCCAACCTATTTGCCCCTTTCCACAGTCCTAATTACCTGGTCTGCCCATCGTGTTTAGCGGACGTATCAAAAAGGTTTGTTTAAAAACGAAAAATTTTAGCACTGCTGCTCTGGCTAATATATATTTTGGTTAATTTACCCGGTTATTAGTTGAAAATAAAAACACCTGCTACAACCGAGACCAGAGAAATACTGTAAAATATGGGTCATGCACAGTTAAAATCCCTTTATCGACTATAACCGATCGGTTTTTACCATCCCTACGTCGTAGGCTTCTGTTATGTGATGTGCGCGACAATCAAAACAGATGTCGGCAGGTTGAACTGTTGGCAAGATTTGTCATTATATTTAATGACATTCTCTAGTTCTAGCAGTGTGAGGTTGAACACTGCTCTTGGCGAGTGCTGTCTCTGAAAACCTCCTGAAAGTGCGTCCTGAAATGTTGTCGACAACTCACTAATATTGACAGGAGGACAGAATATGCAAATGATGGCGAAGAGCCACAATACTCTCAAAACAAAATTTTTAACAAAAACAATAACTTTGAACAGTTTGTGTTTTTTTCGTCATCAGTGGTGAACAAAATCGTGAAAATGATATATCAGTCACTAATTTTGATTAAGTTGTAACCTCCCCGCAAAAAATATGTTAAATAAAAAATGGAAATGGAGCCAAGCGTAAACTCCCCGCAAAATATTGATAAATGAAAATTGACCAAAAACCCACAATAATATTGATTAAATAATGAACCATGAACCAAATGTAACCTCCCAACAGAAATAATAATCTCTGGTAAATTTTATAAGGACAGCAGCGCTGACCTTCGGCCCTATATTCTGAATGAAAAAGCAAAAATTCTTACCTCAATAAAAATTGCAATTATATCTGCTCTTAATTATACATTCTTCGACACAGCTTCGTGCAATGCTGGCGTATATTTTTTTGGATTCTTGGAAGCAATGATAATGCATTGGAAAAATTCTTTGAATTGAAATGAATACTTTTCTTTAAAAGAGTTACTTTATAAAAAAATTATTATTGGGGCAATTTTTTTGAACAAATTAATTACAATTAACATACATTATTAAATATGCGCAATGCTGCTTCTTTACCTTCTACAACAATACTCATCCTCCAGAATCCTGACCAGAGTCGCGAGCAGAGCACACAGCCGACGCATGCCGACTCCCGCAGACTACTACTCTCCACTCGCTACTACTGTATCCGACTGACTACTACTGTCGACTCGCGCAGACTAGCGCAGACTCGCGATAAGCAACAACTAACAATAAACTAATCTCTGCTCAGAGATTCTGTCATGCCTCGCCCATCGCCGGCGAAGCATACGCCTTACAAAGTAATACGGGAAAAATGACACAACGACAGAAAAACCGAGCGAGGTGGCGCAGTGGTTAGCACACTGGACTCGCGTTCGGGTGGATGACGGTTCAAACCCGCATCCGGCAATCCTGATTTAGGTTTTTCATGATTTCCCTGAATATGGAAATGCCGTGTGGCTAGGGCATCTCGTCGGGTAGACCGTTCGCCTGGTGCAAGTATTTAGAGTTGACGGCACTTCGGCGACTTGCGTGTCGATGGGGATGGAATGATGATGATAAAGACAACACAACACCCATTCCCTGAGCGGAGAAAATCCACGACCCAGCCGGGAATCGAACTCGGGCCGTTAGATACGACATTCTGTTGCTCTGACCATTCAGCTACCGGGGGCGGACGATTTCCCTAAATCACCTCAGGCATATGCTGGAATGGTTTCTTTGAAAGGGTACGGCCGATTTCCTTTCCCATCCTTCCCTAATCCGATGGGACCGATGACCTCGCTGTCTGGTCCCTTCCCCCAAACCAATCAACCAACCAACGACAAAAAATAATGTATATGATAATTCAATCGACACCGGCAGTACAGACAGGACAGACCATTTGTTGGACACAGTTAGTAACAGAATACAGATTCCTCAGCGTTTAACACACTAGGCTGCACTGTGGCCTTACTGTTATGACAACACAGGTGGTCATAAACAGTCTGAAATGTTTGTAGGTCCGCAGCTCGTGGTCGTGCGGTAGCGTTCTCGCTTCCCACGCCCGGGTTCCCGGGTTCGATTCCCGGCGGGGTCAGGGATTTTCTCTGCCTCGTGATGACTGGGTGTTGCGTGATGTCCTTAGGTTAGTTAGGTTTAAGTAGTTCTAAGTTCTAGGGGACTGATGACCATAGATGTTAAGTCCCATAGTGCTCAGAGCCATTTGAACCATTTGAAATGTTTGTAAAGGTATTGCAGGGTTTTTTGTGCTGGGAAATAATTGTTAAGAAAAAGTCGATACGTTACCCCGTTTCCGACTTAGTTAGCACAGAAGTTAGCCAATCAGACCATTGCACGCGCCACAGACGATGTCGCCAAACGTGTTCTCGTTCAGTTTTCTACAACAGAACAATAATTAAACGTGGGACGATGATAATGACCGAACCCGAGCCAAAGGCTGAGCAGTGTCTTGCGCTATCATCCTTGGACATGTTATGAGAACACCTGACACTAATTGTAGCTGGCGGGTCGCTTGAATTTTTGCGCTCAAAGTATCAATTCTTTTTCTTCACAGTTCTTTCTCGACACAACCTACCCTCACAAGTTTTTCAGACTTTCTGGCCACCCTGTGTAATAACTTACGCAACTTAAACTAAACCGAGCCTGACACAGCCGTTTATACAACTGAAGTTCTGCCTCGAACACAAACTCTTCCGATACCAGCTACCTTCTCCGTCTCGCCAACTGACTGCCTTCTCGGATATTCACTTGCTGGGGTACCTTCTCTCTAGACATATTCAAACCGCCCGTCCTGTTAGTTTGGAGTTGAAGATTTCGTCAACCCAAATTTGAAGCTCATTTTCTTCACTGTTGGCTGATAAGGACCGTAATACCGTGGAAGATCAGAAGAATAGCAGAGTTCTGGCGGAAGTTATCATGCGGTGGCAACATTTGACGCAGTCTTCTTGATTTTTTTTTAAATTGCTACCGCAAGGCGACTCAACGGTTGACAAGAAATGTCAGTTGGGCTGGACATACCTATGGAAGCAGTTCGTAGTACACACATTTCCTTTCTGTCACGAGATACGTAAAATTATCTTTGTGGGCTCAAGTATGTTGTTAAAATATTGTTAGGGATGAACCAGTAAGTTCCTTCCATACAATTGACATAAAGCAATCGTGGACGTCAAATTGAACACCTCTCAGCCACCTAGTTTCAGCGACTTACTGTGCCATCTTCAGGCCCCTGACCGACATGTAGAAAGTTCTACCTCGATTCTGATCAAAACAGGGGCCAGCAATACCGCTATAGCGGTCACTTCAGCCATCATCTGCCAACTGAAAAGATGGCGTAGTAACACGCTGAAACTGCTAGCAAAATAAAACAAGTTTAGAAACTAGACGGTTCAAAGGTGTTCAATCTGACATCCAGTATCGAACAGCCGAGCCCCACAACCATCTCTAAAACGATGGACTTAAAGCCATCATATATTCTCATCGGTAAACACGTTCGATGAGAAAAGTGTTAAAACTGAAGGAAAAATGCATATCACCTATTGATTTGAATGAGAGCACACATTATCGCTATAGCCTCGTTCGTAGACTCCAGGGGTTGTAATGACCATCCGGCCATCGTAATTCGTATTTACCATGACTTCCGTAAAATTCGTAAGATAAATTCGGGGTTGAGTTGGGTTGCATTTGGGGGAGGAGGCGAAACAGCGAGGTCATCGGTCTCAGCGGATTAGGGAAGGAAGTCGGCCGTGCCCTTTCAAAGGAACCATCCTGGAATGATTAAGGGAAATCACGGAAAACCTAAATCAGGCTGGCCGGACGCGGGATTGAACCGTTGTCCTCCCGAAAGCGAGTCCAGTGTATTAACCACTGCGCCACCTCGCTCGGTGTAAATTCAGGGATTGTTCCTTTGAGAGGGCCCGGCCTGTTGTCGTTTTTCGGCACAGATAGGGGGAAGTTGGGGGGTTCGTGGTCAGTCTGCATTTTCCGAGCGATGAGGAGCAAGTGCAGAAACACAAATTTGCAATGAAGGCAGGCTGATGACTTGGATCAGCCCCAGACACTGCCACAGGGCACCTACGAGAGATGCGTATTCTCGGACACTTGCAGCAGGAGACTCATGGAATTCATGGGTCCGATTAGCACTATTTACTTGCGTTCGAACTACTACACTGAAGGCTAATTCTAAACATTAGACAAATGAAAGGAGGCAGTTGGTTTCACAACAGAAGTCAGTGCCTGTAACCACGTGTGTGGGTGCTAACAGAAGTAGCGAACACTAGCAGCACGTTAAGTACAAACTCGAGAGCAGCACTCCAAGTGACGAAAAAAGGCAGGATGGGGCATACCGAGACGGGCCACGAGACACACGGTCGCACTCCACCCATCTGACTGACAAATCTCCTCTGAATGCAAAAACATGGTTTTTTTAAAGTATCGTGGAGGCGCACCATTTCTCCCTTCCTATAGTCGACCCACCAATCCACCGCCACTTTACAATCTTCGGCCAATCTGACGGCTCGTTCTGCACCTCCAGGGCGCCTCTAGCCAATCACATTCAGATTTTACAATGAAATGACTGCCTCTAGCGGCATACAGGCGTTGGTCTAAGTCAACGGGGACAGTTAAAAATGTGTGCCCGGACAGGGACTCGAACCCGGGATCTCCTGCTTACGCTCTATCCATTTTTTTTAAATCTCATTTTGTTCTATATTGTTTGTTGAATTTGTTCGGGGCGGACGTCCGATGACACGCGTTTAGGTTCTACGTTGATCCATTCACTCAGTTTTCTTGTTACAGAGGGTAGCTAACCCTCTGACCGAACACGCTGAGCTACCGTACCGGCGTTCATCTGAGCCACCGATGACACAGAAGATAGTGCGACTGCAGGGACTTAAAGGCGCTACAGTCTGGAACCGCACGACCGCTACGGTCGCAGGTTCGAATCCTGCCTCAGGCATGGATGTGTGTGATGTACTTAGGTTAGTTAGGTTTAAGTAGTTCTACGTTCTAGGGGACTTATGACCACAGCAGTTGAGTCCCATAGTGCTCAGAGCTTTTTTTTTGCAGGGACTTATCTCTGGCACACCTACCGTGAGACCCACATTCCCAACTTATTGTCCCCCACTATATTCATAGTGCCCCAGCCCATTACACTCATTACTAGCGGCTTTTTGCCGATTCAGATTTGTCCTCTACTCCTACTCGGTATTTAGGCATGCTCCTGGATTTTACATTAACAAACTCCAAGTTTGGTGTCAATAGCTAAATTCCACTGCCACTCCTATTATGGTCAGCAACAACAGTTTATACGTCAATTGTCCCCCTCCCCCCTTCCTCCTGATATGTGTGGGGACTGCTGTATTAGCAATCTAACCTGTGTAAACCCACTGACGTTGCAGTTCTCGGGAGCAAGTATGAAGCTTGCTGCCTCTGCTAAGACATGCATATTCGTCGTCATCTTCTACAGCGACTCCTTACTACAGCGTCTAGGTGGTGGATGGAGTTACCCGTTAATTCTGTGAAGTGGAACTTCTCTCCTGGGACAGCTGACCAGAACGTCTACAATTTGCACGTTTCTAGCGTTACTATTTATCTCCGGTTACGTAAATGCTACCATTTTTGCTTGCTCTCTGTATTGTGTCTCTGATTTCCTACCTTGGAGTGCCCTTAATGGATCCAAACAGCCTTAAGCGAAAGAACGTACAAGTCATGATGTCGTCAATATATGATACTGTTACTTCCGTATCCTTCCTCCCCCGTCTCCAGTTCCCCCGTTGCCAACGAGACGTTAAACGCTAATCTTTATTCCTTCCTTTTTTACTTGAATTATCAGACTTAACCATTGCATAAGACGAATAATTCACGTCAAAAACAGACTCCTAGAAACAGCACAAATGTTACGAGCAGCAACCACAACTCGACGTCCTCACCGCCTCCGTGACAAGTACCCGAAGCGAACAAAATGGCACAATGTTAAATTTTCAACATTTGGCACGCGGTTTTCTACGCTTAAGCAATAGCCTTCCTAACCAACAAAAGTACGACATACACGATATCATCACAAGAAAAATACTAGAACCTCAAACACGAGGGCTGGAACTTTAACACTGACAACTATTTATTTACAGCTAGTACAAAATAGATACGTGTTTCAAAGTTTTACTGAGCTTCTAAGTAGTCACCAGCATTGTGTATAACCCGCTGCCAGCTTTATACACAATGCTGGTGACTACTTTGGAGATCAGTAAGACTTTGACACACGTATCTATTTTGTACGAGCTGTAAATAAATCGTAGCCAATATTAAAGTTCCAGCCCTCCTAAAAAAAAAGAAAATTAATAAATACACGTACAGCAACCCACGTGACAAATAAAACACGACGAAGATACGCAGCAGCCTAATTTTTAAGATCAAATTTGTCTTCAGTAGGAGATTACATACACTACTGGTCATTAAAATTGCTACACCACAAAGATGACATGCTACAGACGCGCAATTTAACCGACAGCAAGAAAATGCTGTGATTTGCAAATGATTAGCTTTTCAGAGCATTCACACAAGGTTGGCGCCAGTGGCGACACCTACAACGTGCTGACATAAGGAAAGTTTCCAACCGATTTCTCATACACAAACAGCAGTTGACCGGCGTTGCCTGGTGAAACGTTGTTGTGATGCCTCGTGTAAGGAGGAGAAATGCGTACCATCACGTTTCCGACTTTGATAAAGGTCAGATTGTAGCCTATCGCTATTGCGGTTTATCGTATCGCGACATTGCTGCTCGCGTTGGTCGAGATCCAATGACTGTTAGCAGAATATGGAATCGATGGGTTCAGAAGGGTAATACGGAACGACGTGCTGGATCCCAACGGCTTCGTATCACTAGCAGTCGAGATGACAGGCATCTTATTCGCATGGCTGCAACGGATTGTGCAGCCACGTTTCGATCCCTGAGTCAACAGATGGGGACGATGGCAGGGCAACAACCATCTGCACGAACAGTTCGACGACTTTTACAGCTGCATGGACTATCAGCACGGAAACCATGGCTGCGGTTACCCTTGACGCTGCTTCACACACTGAAGCGCCTAAAATGGTGTACTCAACGACGAACCTGGGTGCGCGAATGACAAAACGTCATTTTTTCGGATGTATCCAGGTTCTGTTTACAGCATCATGATGGCCGCATCCGTGTTTGGCGACATCGCGGTGAACGTACATTGGAAGCGTGTATTCGTCATGTTACGACCCGTGGCTCTACCCTTCATTCGATCCCTGCGAAACCCCACATTTCAGCAGGATAATGCACGACTGCATGTTGCAGCCCTGTACGTTCCTTTCTGGATGCAGAAAATGTTCGACTGCCGCCCTGGCCAGCACATTCTCCAGATCTCTCACCAACTGAAAATGTCTGGTCAATGGTGGCCGAGCAACTGGATCGTCACAATACGCTAGTCACTACTCTTGATGAACTGTGGTATTGTGTTGAAGCTGCATGGGCAACTATACAAGTACAAGTCATCCAACCTCTGTTTGACCTAATGCCGAGGCGTATCAAGGCCGTTATTACGACCAGAGTTTGTTGTTCTGGTTACTGATTTCTCAGGATCTATGCACCCAAACTGCGTCAAAATGTAATCACATGTCAGTTGTAGTATAATATATTTGTCCAATGAATACCCGTTTATCGTCTGCATTTCTTCTTGGTGTAGCAACTTTAATGGCCAACAGCGTAGATCAATATTCCTCGCGTCATTAGCAACGGTCGCACAGCGGTTGTTACTGCACGGTCCTCACTCCGTTTATTCAACGTGGAAAATCAAATTGCAGTAATAAGTTTGTGCTTATTAGCCCGAATGCTACGACATGCGCTGTAGATGACAGGCTCAAGGACTGAAGCACCACGACCACCTGCACGGCTGCTGGCTGCCGACAGGAGGCCGGCGTTTGGTGGCATCGAGAGGAAACTCCTGAACAACAGCGATTCTGATCAGGACAGGGACTGTTTTCGGCTAATTTTACTATTCAGGACTGGTTAGAAAGAGAAGTAAATTAGCTCTCTGATTCCAATACCCTTATACTTTCAGCAGACGAAACGTGGTTCAAAAAACAAAGGAATTAGTGAGCTCGAACGCTAGACTAATTTCAGTAAAAGTCGATCGTGCACACGTGTATGCTTCTCAACACCAGCTGTACGCGTTCGGTTGGTCTGATTAACTGGTTCTCGCACGTTGTCTGAAGGTCTCGTCGTCGATTCTCACCAGAACCACAAATTTTAACAAGTACCAAAAGACGTCCTTTACCTCCGCCAAAATCAAGCGCAAACGCCGGTCTCGACCGTCGTTTCGAATTCCATTTAATTATGATGCCTTCCGCTGCTAATGCGAGTGAACTTGGCTTACGTTAGACCACAGCAGAGGCGGATGTCACAGCAAATGTAAACGCTTATACGCGAAATTTCGTTTTTCTTTCACTACTGAAAAATGAAGAATTAAAGACATCATTATCCTTTTGCTAGCTAATGGCTTCACGAAATTCGTTTGGTCCTACACAGTTCTTTGATTCTTTTTTGTTTTTTGTATTTTTTGCGTTCGGGTTCTTTCAAGATTACAGAACAATTACGCGAATGACCACAATAACTTCCTCTTAGTGTATTGGATCCTTCAGTATTAATTTTATATTCATTTTTCTTTGTGATGGGAAAAATCATATGAGCAACATATAGAATTGCAATGGCTTAGGTTAGACCATGACAGAGGCGGATGTCACAGCAAATGTAAGCTCCTAAACACGAAATTTCATTTTTCTGTCATTGCTGCAAAACGAAAAATTAAAGAACTCACTATCCTTTTGCGAACGGATGGCTTCACGAAATTCGTTTGGTCCTACACAGTTCTTTGTTTCTTTTCTTTGCATACGGGTTCTTTCAAGATTACAGAACAATACCGTGAATGACTACAATAACTTTCTCTTAGTGTATTTGATCCTTCAGTATCATTAAAATAACATATGCATTTTTCTTTGTGATGGCAAAATTCATAATGTGCAACTTATAAAATTGCAATGGCTTAGGTTAGACCATGACAGAGGCGGACCTCATAGCATATGTAACCCCTTAAACACGAAATTTCGTTTTTCTGTCATTATTGCAAAATGAAATAGTAAAGAAATCATTATCCTTTTGTGAATGGATGGCTTCACGAAATTAGTTTGGTCATACACAGTTCTATGTTTCTTTTCTTTGCGTCCAGGTTTTTACAATATTACAGAACAATACCTTATATGACCACAACAACTTCCTAAAAGTGTATTTGATCCCTAAGTATCATTAAAATTACATATACATTTTTCTTTGTGATGGCATTGGGAGCAATATACCAAAATGCGACAAAAATATGATAAAGACAGGACACGAGCCACCAAAGTTTGAATTTTTTGATCAATGTTACAATGCTACATCAACAGGTTGGAGTTAATAAGTAAGCTTATCTTCATAGTAAAACTCCATCCTTCGAATTGTCAGTTCAAGTAATCACATGTGCTAGTATTACATCCCAATATCTTATTGTACGATTATCATTTACTGCGTCGATTCTTAATTGCAAAAACAGACATACCTGACATTTGTCGATTACTGGTCCATCTACCGCGAGTGGGAAATATTGGTTTGAGTAGACCGCACGCATTTTTTGCCATAGAATCGTAATATGGAGTGAAAGTGGGTGTTTCCCATTTCAGAATATAAAGTCGACCTCGCATACGCAGAAGGGGTGGTTAGGAGGTGGCCCGTTGTAGACCAGACAGATGTCCCCTTTACTGATAATAACTTTTCACCTTGAACATTTTTTTCGTACCATGCGTCGTTTTCGAGATATTTAGCTGCCTC
This sequence comes from Schistocerca serialis cubense, assembly GCF_023864345.2. Classification (NCBI taxonomy): domain Eukaryota; kingdom Metazoa; phylum Arthropoda; class Insecta; order Orthoptera; family Acrididae; genus Schistocerca; species Schistocerca serialis. The sequence goes on along the minus strand of NC_064643.1, from coordinate 173,078,205 downwards.
AAGTTGAAACAAGAACACTATGTATACGTGATCGACCGACCGACCGAAAATATTTTTACAAACTTTGTGGACGATTTTCTTACACCAAAACAGAAAAAATATCAAGTAAACATATGCTCAAAATTAGGTACCTTGAAATCTAAGAGCACTTGTCCATCTTCGATATTGTGGAACACATCTCTTCTATTGCAAGCTCCTTGCTTTCAGAATTTTGGGAAGAGGTACTATGCACCAAAACAAGAAAAATATGTCCCCACGGCCGCCGGAATGCATACCGTAAAAGCTATGAGCACTTCTTCAATGAAAGAAGTGTGTTTCACAGTAACAATGGTGAACAAGGGCTCATAGCTCTTAAGATATGCATTTTAGAGCCCATGTTTACTGGACCTTTTTTCTTCTTTTGGTCCATAGTACCTCTTCCCAAAACACAGAGAGCAAGGAGCTCGCAGTAAAAGAGATGTGTTCCACAATATCGGTCATTTTTTCTCGTTTTGGTGCTAGGAATCCGTCCCCAAAGTTTGTAAAGGTATTTCTGAAATACCCTGTATATACAGGCTAACAGTTTTTGAATAGAAATTTGTCCATAGAATAGAAATAGTTGTCCATGACAAATGATTATAGGTTAGATTTAAAACTTGCTTTGCTATCTGTCAGACATTTTGTGTTAATGGGAAAATGTTGCTGGATATGGAACTCATTTCTAAGCGACTGACAACTTTAACAATAGGTAATAAAGGTCATTTTCCTTCTAGAGTTATAAGTAAGGATCTCATCGTTCTCCTCAAATTGTGATGGACCATTTATAAGGAATTTCAGTAGCGAATATATGATGTATGACGGCGCAGTTAATGCCTAGCTTCTTGAAGAGATACCCAAACGGCGTCGGTGGGTGAATACCACATATTATTCTTACTGGTCACGTTTGTGCGATCGATATTTCCTTTGTAAGTGGTGAGTTACCTCAGAAAAGTATTCCGTAAGACATTGTTGAGTGGAACATACAAAATATGTCAGGAGATTAATTCGTTTATTTCCAAGAGATTAGATTAGATTAGATTAATAATTCGTTCCACAGGCCCACAAAAGAGGGGATCTTCCTGGGTGTGGATCATGTCAGATAAACACATTACAAAAATGTAACTAGAAAAACTTGAGTTTAATAAATTTTAATGATCATCAATCAATAAGCAGTAAAATTATGTACATGATGTACTAAGATGCTAGTTGGGAAAGAGATGTATAATTTACAACAGACTTCATTAAGGAATAAATATACTGAGAAGCTATGGTTAGTATGCCCAAGTCTTTGAATAGGTTTCGACATGATGTTCTTGGATTTACATTACACATTACTCTTATTAAACGCTTCCGTACTCTAAAAATTTTTTCTCGGTTTGTGGAGTTACCCCAAAATATGACACCATATGACATCAGATTAGCAATTATATGAAGAGCGAACGTAGCTCGACTTAATTGACTTAGAAGCTTAGTAATATACTTCTTCCATTTCAAGTTTTCGTCAAAATGTACACCTAAAAATTTGGCCGTTCTACCCTATTTCTCCTGCTCACATGCTACATCAGTTGTTGGTATCACTCTTATTTGTTGTACATAACTGAATGTAGTGTTCTTTTTTAATTACGAGGAGTCCATTTTCTGAGGAGCACTTAATAACTCTTTGTAAAACACTATTTTTTGTCTCTTCTATCGCTTCCTCTCTAATGGTGTTTATCATAACACTTGTATCGTAGCATGAACCATGGTCCTACCGGAAACGAATTGAAACACGTATGTAACGTAGCAGCGATGGTGAGGCATGATAAAATCTTTGACCAGAGAGCCATTTATCGTGGTTAGTCTGCGCTTGACCGCGCGAGAGTTGCGAGCGGTACTTTGTCGGTAGTCGTCGTGCAGTACAGTTGCGAGCGAGCAGTCTGTCAGTGGGCAGTCTGTGAGCAGGGCAGTATGTCGGTAGTAGCAGTCGAGTGCAGTTGTGTGTGAGGAGTCGGCGGGCGTCGACATGGCATTCTGGTCAAGATTCAGGATGAGGTATATTATTTTTAAATGCGCTCAGCTAATAATGTAAATTAACTGTAACTAAGTTGTGCAACAATCTCCCCAATAATAATTTTGATTTCAGAGCAATTATTTTACAAAAAAACCATTTAATTGAACCAACGATTTCCTTCCATTTCCCTTAAAGAAAAGTTTCAGTTAAATTTCAAAAAAAAATATTATTTGCAATGCAGTTCCTCCAAGCCGTGGCCAACAATAAGAGCAGAAATTTGACATGCAGTTTCAATGAGGTAAGAAATTAATTATGATTTTTTGCACAGGGCCAAAGACCGATATTTCGGTTTAATTGAATTTTCATTGTCACTGAAGTTTCATTACCACTGAATTGTCTTTCATTATTTTCGTGAGAGCTTACACCTTAAGTCAGATTGAGATTCAAACATTTAATTGTCATTGTCAGTAGATTTAATTGCAGGGAGGTTACGCTTGGCTCCCATTCATTTAATATTTATATCTTTTAAATTTTTGTGGGGAGGTTACACTTGGCGACACCCAGTCCAGGATCGTATTTCGTTGAGAATCTTTTGAAAAACAGTCAGATATCTGCTCTTATTTACTTAGATATAATTAGGATTTGGCGCAACGCTTTTACTAATATTGTGACTTTCTTTTTACAGGTCAACGGCAATTCGTTGCTCTGTTGTATTTGTGTGTGTTGCCTTTTGCATTTTTGCTTATTTGTTTTGTGAATAATTGTGACTATTGTAAAAATGCCGCGAAAGACTGTGAATAGTGTATCGCGAGGTATTGTGAACGAAATTACCGACTTAAACAACTTTACTGATAGTACTTGTGACACGCAGTGTAATGATGACAATCCTGCGTCCACTGACAATCAGTGCATTCCAACCACTAATTATGACTTTTGTCTTCGTGATGAACGAACTCGGATATGTCCTCTGTTGATTTGACGACAACCGATGACGCGGGACGCTCTGTTGTAATGAGCGCTGCCCAGCTTAATACACCCGGTTTGGAAAATTCAAATAATGTACGGACAAATTTTTCTAATGAAAATGGACAATGTACTGAAAGTACGATGGATCCATTTTATTCCGAAATAGTAACTGACAGTGTACATCCGACTGGCGGACCTTTTTGTAAATTACAGAATGACCAAATGGTCACACAAAACGAGACAATTCCAGATCGACCATTGAATAGCACAGAGAATAGAAATGCTAATTTTGAATCGGATCCAATTATGGCATTTTTGCTGCAAAATTTCAAACAGTTTAATGAAAAATTTGATAACATTTCCAAACAACAGAGTGAAGATAACAAACAATTTAAAGAAAATTTCAAACAACAGAGTGAAGATTTCAGACAACTTAGAGAACAGAACAAACAAGATAACGAAAATCTCAAACAACACTTAAATGAAAAATTAGACAACAATTCCAGACAGCTTAGTGAACAAATTAGAGACGTTGCCGCGCAGTGTCATGATACCAAGGAATAGTTAGGCGAGGAAATAGAGGCTTGTTCAAGAAAAAGTAGCGAAGAAATTAAGTCTGTTGCTCAGGAATTAAGGCAATTGCAAACAGCTGCAACAGAAACACTCAGAAACGAAATTAGCGGAGTCGCTAAACAATGCACTGAAAAAGCAACACAATTACGCGACGAGTTTAAAGCAATGACAGCAGAACTTTCGCGCACAATGGATGCAAAAGTAGACGAGAAATTCGAACAAGAGAACACTCAAATTAACGAACGGCTTAGTCTTCACATACAAAACAGTGATACGCGTTTCCGCAAATTTATTCAGGATCAAAATAAAGTCAAACGTCAAGTCATGGAAACAATCACTGCTCAGAGACAAGAAGACAAACGTAAAATGTTTGCGAAGGCAAAAACGTATGTAGACAATAATATTGCCACAGTGTCCGACGAAATTAATACCATCAAACAGTCGAACACAGAATTACGTGCTGAAATTTCGGATCTTAAATCGAAAACAGACACATACACAACCGATTTTCAAACAGTGACCGACAGACTCGAACAATTAGAACTAACACAGGATTCCGATGTAATTCAAGCTGACGTTAAAAAACTGAACGAAACTACACGTAAATTGCAAAAACAGATTAATGCTACTGACACTAAAACCGATGATCAGGTAAAAATACTGACTGAAAAATGTGATGAACTGGCCAGTCGTATTGACGTCATGGAAAGTACTAATGACAATAAATCAGACGATACTGCACCGGTTTCATTTAATCAAACACCAGAATTCCAAAATTTACAGCAAACAATTAATGAGATAGATTCATCTAATAACACGTTGCGTAGAAAATTGTCAAGCTTACAGCAAGAAGTAACAGAGATGAAAAATATTTCAGTTAATAACACAGCACAGCAGACGCCACTTTGCGAACATTTGTCAGAACCGCGCAACGCGTATAATTTGGGTAATCTACAGAGGGTACGGGACTTAGATTCCGAACAACCACAGTTCAATAGATTCTCTTACAATCCTGAACCTGTTCCATCACACAGAGACGATAGTTTTGATTACAAACATTTTCTGTCAGTGAGAAAGTTTAAAGTGTTTAAAAACGACAGAACACAGATTCACCCACTGGATTGGATACAACAGTTTAGCTTTGCTTTTCCACCGACTTACGCATAAATTGAATTTATTTTCAGCTTTTTGGAAGGCGAACCGGTAACTCGTATGAGGCCGATCGCGAGACAATGTTATTCAGTAGAAGAGTTTCAGAATGCCTTTCTATCTGCGTATTGGTCGAAGACGACACAGCGCGGAATTAAAGATCAGTTAATTAGTTTACCGAATTATGAGAACTCCAATTTTCCCAGTGTGACGCAATTTTTTGAGCACATGGTGCAACAGAACCAGTACCTAAGTGAACCGTACAGTGAATCCGCACTCATTCAATTATGTGTCTCTAAATTACCACGATCATTAAGAGTGTCACTTTTAACAGGTCAGCAAAAAGAAAATATTTCGGCATTCAGGGATCTGCTGCAGCTTTTAGAAGTGCAGCAATCAGATTATTCTTTCGTAAACAAAAATTTTTCATGTGACAACCAAGGCCAACAGACGTACAGCAACTATGATCAGACACGTAATTTTAATAGGAAAGGTAACAGACGCTTTAGGAATGACAACCACCAAAACTTTAATAACAGACAAAATTCTAATTATCAATATCGTCAAAATTTTGAGCAACAGGAATCACATTTTTGTAACAATAGACGTTTTCCACCACAACAGCATGAAAGTCAGCCGATTGGAATACATAACCAACAATGTAATGCACAAGGTCAACCTAACTTTAATGTTTCGCCGCATGCACGTATAGTCCCAGATCCAACAAACAGCAACGCACGGCAGCAAAGGAACAACTACGTACAGAAAACGCAGTATTTCAATTCCTATCGCAATGCACCGTATAGGAATGACTATCACGACAGACGTAAAAATGATGAGCACAATTATCAGCGTACATATAATAACAGTCGATCTTACCAACAGCAAAATCATCCGCAAGAACATATTCTCATGAATGAACCCGACAGTAGGTATCATCCAGAGCGTAACACGTCTGGAAGAAGTAATAGAACTGTTCAAATAGTAGAAATGCCACAGCATCCTCCTGATAACAATAACACGTCAGATAGAATCTGACTAGATACTGTACAGGTCGCATCTTCCAGTAACACGAGCACAACTTTAGACACGCAGAATGTTGTTCACGAAAATGTAATTACTTTTGACGACATACGAGACACTCTTTTGCAGGAAAGACCGTTTGTTCAGAAAACCATTTCACATCCTGTTATCGAAATTAAAATTGGTTCATCGAAATTTTCAGCAGTAATCGATTCCGGATCACCTATATCAGTAATAAATGAAGAAACTTTTAACGAGTGTAACAAAGAGAATACTTATCCGACATTACCTTTAGGCAAAACAAAAGTGAAGGGAGCAGTATCGAGTAAAGGAGTAGACGTTAAATTACAGACGCATTTATCATTTTGTATTGGAGGTCATACTTTCCACTCAAATTTTTGGATTGTTCCTTTATTGACAACAGACGTTATTTTAGGTACGAATTTTCTGGTGCAACACGACGCAGTTATTGATTTTCAGAATTCTTATTTAATGTTAAAGGATGAAAATGTACAATTGGCTTTAGAATTTCAGCGCTCATTATCTGCGGAAGAACAAACAATTAACCGCACAGAGGTCATTTCCGCAACACGTAACATAGACTGTAATTCCGCATTGTTCACAGACACGTACGTACATAACTATAATACTCCAGACGAAGCTGACTACGACGTAATGCAAATTATTTCTGATAAAGTTAAACAAAGCAATGCAAACGTACATAACTATAATACTCCAGACGAAGCTGACTACGACGTAATGCAAATGATTTCTGATAAAGTTAAACAAAGCAGTGCAAATACAGACGACGAACGCACGCAGCTACACAAAATTCTTTTACAGCAAGCTCCAGTTTTCGACAATGTTCCTGGTACTATGTCCGGCTTTATGTATGAATTTCGAGTCAAACAGCACGACACATTTAAAGCAAAGCATTATCCCATTCCATATATCCACAGAGAACAGGTTAAAAAAGAGTTGCAGGATATGCTTGACCAAGGAATTATAGAACCAGCAGTTAGTCCGTACATAAACCCGCTACATATTGTTAAGAAAAAAGATGGCTCACTTCGCCTTGTACTTGATTCACGTCACATTAATGACATTATTATTAATGAAACAGATCGACCACAGACACTAGAGGAACTTCTACAAAAATTTCATGGTACGGCGATTTATTCTACACTAGATTTGAAATCGGGATTTTGGCAAATTCAACTTCATCCGAACTGCAGAAAATACACAGCTTTTCTCTGTTTTGGCGACTGTTATCAATTTTGTAAATTACCATTCGGGTTAACTATTTCTTCTGCAGCTTTTATTCGCGGATTGAACACAATACTTCCGACAGAACTTAAAGACAGAATTACGACGTACGTAGACGATATTCTTATCGCAGAAGCTAACTGGTCTGAACACAATCTGATTCTTGAACAACTGTAACAAACTTTTCGTGCACAAGGACTTACAGTTAACCTCAGTAAATCGCACTTTGGCAAAACTTCTATAAAATTTCTTGGACACGTAATTTCAGCAGAAGGCATTGCGCCAGATCCGGAAAACGTCAAGCTCTACGTGACATTACTGTTCCTACGACGAAGAAGCAATTACGCAGTTTTTTGGGCTTAATTAACTTTTTTCGTAAATTTATTCATCACTCTGCTTTAGACACACCCAGATTGTGCCAATTAACAGGTAAAAACACTATTTGGTCATGGGATAAGCAAGCACATTCTGAATTCATGAACCTGAAACATGCTTTGTTGAATGCTCCACTTTTATCGCACCCAGACCTTACCAGAAATTTTTCCATTGCCACCGACAGTTCCAATACAGCTTTAGGCGTACACATTTTCCAGGAAATTGAAGAAGAAGGCTCAACAGTAATTAAAAACATCGCATTTGCAAGTCGCATTTTGTCACCTGCTGAACGAAATTACTCCGTTACAGAATTGGAAACATTATGTGTTGTATGGGCTTTCACGAGATTTAGGCATTTTTTTTATGGCAGACATACCACCGTTTACACAGACCACAGAGCGATACAATTTTTACTTTCGGCTAAATTCACTCACGACAGATTAAGCAGATGGAAACTATATTTACAGGAATTTAATTTTACAATAGTTCACATTCCCGGCACACAAAATGTTATAGCAGACGCACTATCGCGTTCTCTGAGCAACAATCAGCAAGACGTAGCAACCAACTTCTGCAAAGCAAATTTCAGTGTCATGTACATTCAGCAAGCAGCATTTGAAAATTTTATTTCATCGTCATTACAGGACATAGCACAAGAACAAAATAAAGACAACGTGTGGAAAGAAATTAAACACCTTTGGCAAGATAAGAATAATGTTACGATTAGAAACCATTACACTGTACGCAATGACATTTTGTTTCGCCGCTCTCATCCTGACAGCAACAATTGGTTATTATGCATTCCTGACGAACTGATTAACAAATTAGTTTGGTACACTCATTCAAGTTACGCACATTACGGAGCAAGAAAATGTTTTCTTATACTGAGACAGAACTGTTATTTTACCAACATGGAGAAACGTATACGACGAGTTTTAGCGTCTTGTAAAATTTGCCAGAAAGCTAAATCAGACACCACTTCACATATTCCTCCTTTATATCCCATTGTACCTGTCAAATTAAGACACATGGCCGCTGTAGACATTTTTGGTCCTATTCCGAGAACTAACAGAGGTTTTTGCTACATATTTGTCGCTGTTGAGCTCACTTCAAAGTTTGTTACTTTCACTCCGTTACGCAAAGCTACTGCTAAAACTGTTTCGAAAGCATTTGTAAAACATTTTCTATTTCATGTAGGGCATGTGATGAAAGTAATTTCTGACAATGGATCACAATTTCGTTCTGGCATATGGACACGTATGTTACGAGCTAGAAACATTTCTCCGATTTATATATCCAAGTACCATGCTTCTTCGAACCCCTGTGAAAGATTAATGAAAGAAATTGGTAAGCTGTGCCGAATATACTGCCACAAAAGACATATTGATTGGGATACACACATACTCTCATTCCAAGATGTAATTAATTCCATTCCAAATGAATCCACTATGCTAACTCCGTCTGTTATACTGAAAAACGTTGAACCACCAAACAAAATTAAAGAATTAGTAAACTTCCCTAAATGTCGTCGCCTACGACACCATGAAATAATTGACATTGCCGTGAACAACATCAAACGTGCCGCAGAGCGCCGGAGAAGACAGCAAAAACAGGTTTGTACACGCCGCGACTTTCACGTTGGACAGAAGATATTAGTGCGTACACACTATTTATCCAGCAGAATAAAAGGTAAGTGCAGTAAATTTGAACTTCTATACGCAGGTCCATATCGGATTCGCAGCATCCCTCACCCCAATGTTGTACACGTCGAAACTTTGAGAACCAGAAAATTGAAAGGCAACCACAATTGGTCAAATATTAAACCCTTTATTGAATGAAGACACTGTATGATTCAATACACTATGATGCCATTCACTAATGCAATTATATTCACATGACTAATTACTGATGATTATCGTATTTTTTTTTTTATTTTTTTTTCTTGGCAAGTGCCCTGCAAGGTAAGGTTAGCAGGTCGCTTTTCTTGTCGTTACACATCTGACTGTGCACATTTTTTTTAGAGACACTTACGTATTTTATGACTAATTATGCAATGTTATCTAATGACATGTTAATTTCATTACATTTTTTCTCCATTAATGGCTTTAATTCTCGCCTCTATTAACTACACTACATACAAGCTGAACACAACGAACATCACATTTTTTTGTTTCTTATATATATGTATGATTGTTTTCATGTTTTGTTCGTATGCATTGTGAAATAGCTAAGATGTAACACACACCAGTTGACTTTGACATTTTTGTTGCCCTATGACATCTCAAGATTGTGACTGTTTTACATTTTTTTTTTTTTTTTTTTTTTTTTTTTTTTTTTTTTTTTTTTTTTTTTTTTTTGCTGCTGCATTGTATTATTCTGTGTACATTTTTGCATCTGAACACTGTCAATGTCTTTGACATATTACGTTTTCTGTCATGTTATGCTGTATGGTTAATTACGTCACCATAAACCAGTCATTATTTAGTGGGTATATGATTTAAACGCAAGACATTAATCTTTGTTCATCAATTTCAGAAAGAAATGATGCGTGTAAGAAATAAATTCAACAGAAATGGGAATTTCACCAAAGGAATGAACGAAAGAAGATGCAATAACTTTATGAGGAAGAGTAAATGGATCAGGATTAACGAGCATTAACAAGAATATACTATACTCATCGTAGAATAGCAGTCTTAACTACTTTTTTCTTTCAGAATACAAGGCGATTGATGCAGGCTGTCAGACAGAACTACACATCTTAGTTTTAGTGATGAAATATGCTAGAGATAAGGAATAGTTGTATAATGAGTAATGAAGTGATTTTTTGCAGATGATAATGAATGCTGATGAATAATGATGAAGAATATGCTGTTATGAATAATGAAGTTTTTCTTTACAGGTGATGATAATAATGAAGTTATGATAATATGGATAATGAAGTGATGGATAATAAAGTTTTTTTCTTAACAGATGAGGATAATGTTGAAGTTATATTTAGGCTATGTAGTTATTTAAGTATTTGTTGCAGATTGTTTTGACAGCAGGTGTTATATTGCATAGTAGGATGACGGAAAGTTTTGGAAAGGACAGCTATGAAACTCATTTTTATACACATTTCACTACCTGTTAATTCGAAGTTCACTACTTTTCAGCATAGTATGTGTTTCTTCTTTCGGTTCAATAATCCATTTTGTATTTTTTTCCAGGAGAAGCTTTTCATGATACTTACTAAACCTGTTACTTATTATACCTGTTCTAGTACTTGCATTTTTATTTTTTTTACTCATTTGTGTCTATCATTTATAAATGTGATCACATATACTGCCTTGTTACATAACCTTGCTACAGCTGACTCATGACGAATGACGTTACCTATCCTCATTTGCAGCAATAGGTCAAAAGCAAATATTGTTATGCCTCAGCAATTAATTATCGATCCCAACGCAATGCATTGCTAACAAAAAAATGTATTACCAGTCCCAAATAATGATACCAGTTTAAAAGAGTTCTGAGTAATGCTGATCAGCTCTGAATAGTATGTCACTTCAGTAATGACTTCTTAATGATACAAAAAATATATATATAAAATAATGCTTTGTAACTGGTTAATAACTGCCACTGTTTATTGTAATGAGACTACTTATAATGCCCATGATTATTAATGCTATGACTGTAATTAACTGATTTTTAATAATGACTTCTTAATGATCTGAATAACACTGAATGATGAACAATGTTTTATACTTGCTGGCCACTGAGAGCCAATAATTAATGTCACTAAATGAATTACGTTATTAATTATGCCATTAATTAGCTCCTGTTTTCAATGATGATTTTTCATGTTCTATAACTGCCCAATGAGTGCCAATAATTTGTATCACTCAATGTATTATGTTAATGCTAGGCCAATAATTGACTCTCCTTTTCAATTAAGACTTCTGATGAACATTATTCTGTCATACTAAATATACTTTGTAACTGGCCAAGGACTGCCACTGTTTATTGTAATACGATTACCCATGATGCCAATAATTTAATTTTATGAACATTATTCTGTAATACTACATACTTGCTACAGAAATGTTCAATAACTGGGCTATGAATGCCGCAAACTACTACTGTAATTCTCAATATCATGTGACTTAATGTCCTTCACCTTATGAGCTAACTACCCTGAATTACTGCAATGTCCATTTGTCCTGTCCATCCTCATGATCATGGAGCACTATATTCGGTTTTTGCACTAATTCTACGTTGGTGTGCCTTGTAAGAGCGTAGTGTTGACACGACATGCTGTCCACCACCGTGAGCGATGAAGACGTTATTATGGTCGCACTGTTTGGTGTACCTAGTGTACTGCCAAAATGAAAACATGGAACATGACTACGACAGTTCAGTGTCTTGGCTACGCTGATAAATTCTGATGGGAAAAGAACTTCAAATTGTGTCACTTGGTGTTGTACTTCTGTGGAAAGATATGGACTTTCAGAACAGCTGTGTGCAATCTAAAGTGCTACAACCATGATGCAATCCTTCCCTTTCCTATCCTAATAATGAAAATCATTTTTTTGCTAACATCATTTATGTTCATGGGCTATACATTTTTTTTCGATTCGCTGAACTCCAGTGCGAGTACACTTATGTCACTTGTCGACATGATTTTTTTGCCATTATGTTTATTTGTTGTGAAAATGCTAAAGACATTTTTTCGATTTGTTCTGAAGTACAGTATATGGGCACTCTTGTCTTTTACATTGTATATACATTTTTATTTTGATGATATGTTCTGAACTACAGTGCATGTGCACTTATGTTATGTGTTAATATGTTTTCTACTGAACTTCAGTGCCTGTGCACTTTTCTCATTTTTCAATATGATTTGTACTCATTCTGTATGTTCAATTCTTCAGTGCATATGCACTTATGTCATTTGTTACTCATTGTATATACATTTCGTCATTTGCTGATATGTTCTCAACTCCAGTGCATGTGCACTCATGTCACTTGTCAACATGATTTTTTTTGCCATTCTGTTTATTTGTTCTGAAAATGCTAAAGAATTTTTTCAGTGCGTGTGCACTCTGTTATCTGTCAAATAATTTGTATATACAGTTTTCTGATTTGCTACTATGTTTTGTACTCACATTTTGTCTTTGTCTGATATATTTTGTACTCGGTGTGTGTGCACCACATTTAATTTATGTACTACATTTGAATATTCTGTAAATTGTAAAAATTGATTAAATAAAAAAAAAATTTCTTGCGATGGCAAGTCCAAATGACTCACCATCGCTGCCAAATTTTTGCCCCCCCAGTGGAGGGTTATGAAACACGTATGTAACGTAGCAGCGATGGTGAGGCATGATAAAATCTTTGACCAGAGAGCCATTTATCGTGGTTAGTCTGCGCTTGACCGCGCGAGAGTTGCGAGCGGTACTCTGTCGGTAGTCGTGCAGTACAGTTGCGAGCAGTCTGTCAGTGGGCAGTCTGTGAGCAGTGCAGTATGTCGGTAGTAGCAGTCGAGTACAGTTGTGTGTGAGGAGTCGGCGGGCGTCGACATGGCATTCTGGTCAAGATTCAGGATGAGGTATATTATTTTTAAATGCGCTCAGCTAATAATGTAAATTAACTGTAACTAAGTTGTGCAACAATCTCCCCAATAATAATTTTGATTTCAAAGCAATTTTTTTACAAAAAAAAACATTTAATTGAACCAACGATTTCCTTCCATTTCCCTTAAAGAAAAGTTTCAGTTAAATTTCAAAAAAAAAAATATTATTTGCAATGCAGTTCCTCCAAGCCGTGGCCAACAATAAGAGCAGAAATTTGACATGCAGTTTCAATGAGGTAAGAAATTAATTATGAATTTTTGCACAGGGCCAAAGACCGATATTTCGGTTTAATCGAATTTTCATTGTCACTGAAGTTTCATTACCACTGAATTGTCTTTCATTATTTTCGTGAGAGCTTGCACCTTAAGTCAGATTGAGATTCAAACATTTAATTGTCATTGTCAGTAGATTTAATTGCAGGGAGGTTACGCTTGGCTCCCATTCATTTAATATTTATATCTTTTAAATTTTTGTGGGGAGGTTACAGAATCCAGCGTCTTAACCACTGAGTCAGCTCGATCTTTTCGGAATTCTGGTGTCTCTAAGTGTTTACCGTAGCTGGCTGCAAATATGGTGTACATGCATTATCCGTTTAATACTCGTGTTGATCCCATTTCTCTTTAGTTCAAATAGACGATTGCCGAACTGTTCATGGAATCCAGTTTCGGAGACTGCACCCTTTTACATTTATTTGAATGTACGCACACACATACAAAGACACACAAGTACACACAAGACTGATGAGCACCTATTGTACGCAGTACCAATAACCAAAATCCGAGGGACCGAGTAGTCTCTGTTGCGTAATACAGATATAACGGGCCTCCATTAACTTTAATTGGCACACGCGTTTAAGAGCATGGCCCGGATAAGCTGTTCGTTAATGGAGTCACCGTGTTTACTTTGAATCTCTGTTTAAAAACCAGAATCTGCACCGCGGCCCGTAGATACGAAAATAATCTTCCAATTACGTCGCCAGTCTGAAAGAGAACCAGCTGTGAATACAGCGGAATGGAGATTAAAAAATAATTAATTAAAAATTTAACACACTGGAAGCATGTAATACATAACAATACTGGAAACCAGTGACACCCGTTCCCCACCGCCAATTCTTTAATGAATCGAAATCCCATGTATAAAAAATTGGCCAGGTGTAAGTAGGACACGCGCAGCGGGACTTCCGTACAAACTTAATTATGTATACAGACAGCTCATCAATTCCGCACATTGACGATCTTGTCTTTTATCGACATTGATATTAGCAAGATATAGGTCTCAGGGATTCCAAGACTTTCGAGAATGTTTCAATTTCAAGTTTGAAGTCGGTTATAAATGACAAAAGAAATATTTTTTGTGTGATATAATTACAGAGTAACAATTTTATGGATTTTTTTTCATTTACTTATACCGTGGAACCTTTCTTCTCGCCAAATTTCATGGTTCTGCGTCAAGGAGAAGTGCCCTATAGGTTTTAATGAGTGAGTTTGCGCGTTCCAAAATGTGTGCCATATCTTTGGGTTGCATCGACTTAGAAGCTTAATATTTTTTTACCACCAGAAGACTATAAAGCTCTGTATGTGACATAAATTTCAACTTGATACGTACACCCGTCCCTGGAAAAAAGGGGTATTAACAGACTGACGGAAAACAGACATAAGAATGAAAAATTGACAAACAACTATTTTTGTGTTATATAGCTGCATATGAACAATTTTCATATTTTTTACTTTACTTGTGAATGAACTTTCGAGTATCAAAACATGCGACATAAATTTCCTTATCATTTGACTGAATAGACTTATAAGCTCAAAATTTTACACCGCCAAGGGATCATAGTCCTCAATACGCGACATAAATTTGAACTTGATGCATCAAAATGTTACACAGAATAATGGTCTTAAACTGATGGACAGATAAACAGGCAGAAGTATAAAAAATGACCAAAAAACATTTTTTTCGTATTAAACAATTGAACCCCCCCATAAACAATGGACCTTGCCGTTGGTGGGGAGGCTTGCGTGCCTCAGTGATACAGATGGCCGTACCGTAGGTGCAACCACAACGGAGAGGTATCTGTTGAGGGGACAGACAAACGTGTGGTTCCTGAAGAGGAGCAGTAGCCTTTTCAGTAGTCGCAGGGGCAACAGTCTGATTGACTGATCTGGCCTTGTAACAATAACCAAAACGACCTTGCTGTGCTGGTACTGCGAACGGCTGAAAGCAAGGGGAAACTACAGCCGTAATTTTTCCCGCGGGCATGCAGCTTTACTGTATGGTAAAATAGTCCCCCATTCGGATCTCCTGGCGGGGACTACTCAAGAGGACGTTGTTATCAGGAGAAAGAAAACTGGCGTTCTACGGGTCGGAGCGTGGAATGTCAAATCCCTTAATCGAGCAGGTAGGTTAGAAAATTTAAAACGGGAAATGGATAGGTTAAAGTTGTATATAGTGGGAATTAGTGAAGTTCGGTGGCAGGAGGGACAAGACTTTTGGTCAGGTGAACACAGGGTTATAAATACAAAATCAAATAGAGGTAATGCAGGAGTAGGTTTATTAATGAATAAACCAATAGGTGTGCGGGTAAGCTACTACAAACAGCATAGTGAACGCATTATTGTGGCCAAGATAGACACGAAGCAGACGCCTACTACAGTAGTACAAGTTTATATGCCAACTAGCTCTACAGATGATGAAGAACTTGATGAATTGTATGATGACATAAAATAAATTATTCAGATAGTGAAGGGAGACGAAAATTTAATAGTCATGGGTGACTGGAATTCGAGTGTAGGAAAAGAGAGAGAAGGAAACATAGTAGGTGAATATGGATTGGGGGTAAGAAATGAAAGAGGAAGCCGTCTGGTAGAATTTTGCTCAGAGCACAACTTAATCATAGCTAACACTTGGTTCAAGAATCATGAAAGAAGGTTGTATACCTGGAAGAATCCTGGAGATACTAAAAGGTATCAGATAGATTATATAATGGTAAGACAGAGATTTAGGAACCAGGTTTAAAACTGTAAGACATTTCCAGGAGCAGACGTGGACTCTGACCACAATCTATTGATTATGAACTGCAGATTAAAATTGAAGAAACTGCAAAAAGGTGGGAATTGAAGGAGGTGGAACCTGGATAAACTGAAAGAACCAGAGGTTGTACAGAGTTTCATGGAGAGCATAAGGGAACAATTGACAGCAGTGGGGGAAAAAGTACAGTAGAAGAAGAATGGTAGCTCTGAGGGATGAAGTAGTAACAGAAGAAATATTGAATTTAATTGATGAAAGGAGAAAATATAAAAATTCAGTAAATGAAGTAGGCAAAAACGAATACAAACGTCTCAAAAATGAGATCGACAGGAAGTGCAAAATGGCTAAGCAGGGATGGCTAGAGGACAAATGTAAGGATGTAGAGGCTTATCTCACGAGGCGTAAGATAGATACTGCCTATAGGAAAATTAAAGAGACCTTTGGAGAACCACTTGTATGAATATCAAGAGCTCAGATCGAAACCCAGTTCTAACCAAAGAAGGGAAAGCCGAAAGATGGAAGGAGTATATGGAGTATCTATACAAGGGCGATGTACCTGAGGACAATATTATAGAAACGGAAGAGAATGTAGATGAAGAGGAAATGGGAGATACGATACTGCGTGAAGAGTTTGACAGAGCACTGAAAGACCTGAGCCGAAACAAGGCCCCGGGAGTAGACAACATTCCATTAGAACTACTGACGTTGGGAGAGCCAGTCCTGACAAAACTCTACCATCTGGTGAGCAAGATGTATGAGACAGGCGAAGTACCCTCTGACTTCAAGAAGAATATAATATTTCGAATCCCACAGAAAGCAGGTGTTGACAGATGCGAAAATTACCGAACTATCAGCTTAATAAATCACAGCTGCAAAATATTAACGCGAATTCTCTGCAGACCAATGGAAAAACTGGCAGAAGCCCACACCAGGGAAGATCAGATTGGATTCCGTAGAAATATTGGAACACGTGAGGCAATACTGACCTTACGACTTATCTTAGAAGAAACATTAAGGAAAGGCAAACCTACGTTTCTAGCATTTGTAGACTTAGAGAAAGCTTTTGCCAATGTTGACTGGAAAACTCTCTCTCAAATTCTAAAGGTGGCAGGGGTAAAATACAGGGAGCAAAAGGCTATTTACAATTTGAACAGAAACCAGATGGAAGTTATAAGAGTCAAGGGGCATGAAAGAGAATCAGTGGTTGGGAAGGGAGTGAGACAGGGTTGTAGCCTCTCCCCAATGTTATTCAATCTGTATATTGAGCAAGCAGTAAAGGAAACAAAAGAAAAATTCGGAGTAGGTACTAAAATCCATGGAGAAGAAATAAAATCTTTCAGGTTTGCCGATGACATTGTAAATCTGTCAGAGACAGCAAAGGACTTGGGACAGCCGTTGAATGGAATGGACAGTGTCTTGAAAGGAGGATATAAGATGAACATCAACAAAAGCAAAACGAGGATAATGGAATGTAGTCGAATTAAGTCGGGTGGTGCTGAGGGTAAGATTAGGAAATGAGACACTTAAAGTAGTAAAGGAGTTTTGCTATTTGGGGAGCAAAATAACTGATGATGGTCGAAGTAGAGAGGATATAAAATGTAGACTGGCAATGGAAAGGAAAGCGTTTCTGAAGAAGAGAAATTTGTTAACATCGAGTATAGATTTAAGTGTCAGGAAGTCGTTTCTGAAAGTATTTGTATGGAGTGTAGCCATGTATGGAAGTGAAACATGGACGACAAATAGTTTGGACAGGAAGAGAATAGAAGCTTTCGAAATGTGGTGCTACAGAAGAATGCTGAAGATTAGATAGGTAGATCACATAACTAATGGGGAGGTATTGAATAGAACTGGGGAGAAGAGGAGTTTGTGGCACAACTTGACGAGAAGAAGAGACCGGTTGGTAGGACATGTTCTGAGGCATCAAGGGATCACAAATTTAGCATTGGAGGGCAGCGTGGAGGGTAAAAATCGTAGAGGGAGACCAAGAGATGAATACACTAAGCAGATTCAGAAGGATGTAGGTTGCAGTAGGTACTGGGAGATGAAGAAACTTGCACAGGATAGGGTAGCATGGAGAGCTGCATCAAACCAGTCCTAGGACTGAAGACCACAACAACAACAACAATTCAAAAGTAACATTTTCGGTTTTTCCTTTAATTGTATTATGAAACCTACCTTCTTACCAAGTTTGATGATTCTAGGCCAACGGGAAGCACCGTATCTGTTTTGGTGACTGTGTTTCCGAGTACTAAAATATGTTTGATAAATGGCCGTATCTTTTGATTGTACTGATTTAGAAGCTAACATTCAATGTAACGTCAAGAGACCATAGCCCTCAGTATGTGACATTAATATCAATTTGATAGGGCAACCTGTTCCTCAGAAAAAGTGACAGTTACTTGGACAGACAGACGAACAACAAAGGGATGGTGTAATGGTTACATTTTTACAGACTGAGGCACGCAACCCTAAAAAGCTTCAACGTCTAATTACTTTACAAATGAGCTTATATGTTAAATCTCTGACGTTTCATTCGGACACTCCATTCAAAGAAAGTTAGTTTTTCAAGCATTTCAATACTTATGACGTCATACCTCCTGAATTTTGTGTCACACAGTAATGTAGTTTTGAAGGTACGTTCAGTGGTTTATGTGGATACTGCCTGAAAATTGTTTTGCAGGTCGAGTTGGTAGTAAGTGAGTAATAAATTAAAACATCATGCTTAGTGTTTATAGTGTACCACATAAACAGCGACAATCTCGTAAATGATATTTTTTTTCTTTTATCATTATTTGGATGTGTTATGGAGAAAAATTTGCATAATATTTGAAATTACGTGTAAGGTTTGTTGGAAGTTGCTAAGTACTCACATTCTCAAATACTGCGTGACTATGCAGGGTGGTCCATTGATAGTGACCGGGCCAAATATCTCACGAAATAAGCATCAAACGAAAAAACTACAAAGAACGAAACTCGTCTAGCTTGAAGGACGAAACCAGATGGCCGCTATGGTTGGCCCGCTAGATGGCGCTGCCATAGGTCAAACGGATATCAGCTGCGTTTTTTAAAATAGGAATTCCCATTTTTTATTTCATATTCGTGTAGTACGTAAATAAATATGAATGTTTTAGTTGGACCAATTTTTTCGCTTTGTGATAGATGGCGTTGTAATAGTCACAAACGTACAAGTACAAGTACGTGGTATCACGTAACATTCCGCCAGTGCGGACGGTATTTGCTTCGTGATACATTACCCGTGTTAAAATGGAGCGTTTCCCAATTGCGGAATAGGTCGATATCGTGTTGATGTATGGCTATTGTGATCAAAATGTCCAACGGGCGTGTGCTATGTATGCTGCTCGGTATCCTGGTCATCATCCAAGTGTTCGGACCGTTCGCCGGATAGTTACGTTATTTAAGAAAACAGAAAGTGTTCAGCCACATGTGAAACGTCAACCACGACCTGCAACAAATTATGATGGCCAAGTAGGTGTTTTAGCTGCTGTCGCGGCTAATCCGCACATCAGTAGCAGACAAATTACGCGAGAATCGGAAATCTCAAAAAACGTCGGTGTTGAGAATGCTACATCAACATCGATTACAACCGTACCATATTTCTACACACCAGGAATTGCATGGCGACGACTTTGAATGTCGTGTACAGTTCTGCCACTGCGCACAAGAGAAATTACGGGACGATGCCAGATTTTTTGCACGCGTTCTGTTTATCGTCGAAGCGTCATTCACCAATAGCGGTAACATAACCGGCATAATATGCACTATTGGGCAACAGAAAATCCACGATGGCAGCGAAAAGTGGAACATCAGCGACCTTGGCGGTTTAATGTATGGTGCCGCATTATGAGAGGAAGGATAATTGGCCCCCATTTTATCTATGCCAATCTAAATGAATGAATGCTGATTTCCTACGTAATGTTCTACCGATGATACGCCAAGATGCTTCACTGCATGACAGAATGGCGATGTACTTCCACCATGATGGATGTCCGGCACATAGCTCGCGTGCGGTTGAAGCGGTATTGAATAGCATATTTCATGACAGGTGGATTGATCGTCGAAGCGTCATACCATGGCCCACACGTTCACTGGATCTGACGTCCCCGGATTTCTTTTTGTGGGGAAAGTTGAAGGATATTTGGTATCGTGATCCACCGACTACGCCTGACAACATGCGTCAGCGCATTGTCAATGCATGGGCGAACATTACTGAAGGTAAACTACTTGCTGTTGAGAGGAATGTCGTTACAAGTATTGCCAAATGCAGTGAGGTTGACGGACATCATTTTGAGCATTTATTGCATTAATGTGATATTTACAGGTAATCACGCTGCAACAGCATGCGTTCTCAGAAATGATAAGTTCGCAAAGGTACATGTATCGCATTGGAACAATCAAAATGAAATGTTCTAACGTATCTACGTTCTGTATTTTAATTTAAAAAACCTACCTGTTACCAGCTGTTCGTCTAAAATTGTGAACCATATGTTTGTGACTATTACAGCGCCATCTATCGCAAAGCGAAAAAAGTGGTCCAACTGAAGCATTCATATTTCTTTACGTACTACACGAATCTGTAATAACAAATGGGGGTTCCTATTTTAAAAAACGCAGTTGATATCCGTTTGACCAATGGCAGCGCCATCTAGCGGGCCAACCATAGCGCCATCTGGTTTCCCCCTTCAAGCTAGACAAGTTTCGTACTTTTTAGTTTTTTCGTTTGATGCTTATTTCGTGAGATATTTGGATCGGTCATGATCGATGGATCACCCTGTATATTCTAAGACGAAAAAAAATGTGATGACGGTTCTTGCGTAGTGCTTGGGTAGCGCAAATGGTGGAGCACTTGCCCGCGAAAGGCAAAGGTCCCGATTTCGAGTATCGGTCCGGGACACAGTTTTAACCTTCCAGGAAATTTCAGTTATGCAAATTGATGATAAACTGATATTCATACGGGTAACGACGGTAAATGCAAATCTGTAAGCTTCTGCGGCCGATGGATGAATGCGCGACGTTGCAACGCAATTTCACCGCATAGCTGGCAAGGATAGTAAACAGGAGACATATCGATACCAAGGCATAAAGTCTTTGCGAATTTCATTCTGTGTACTTAGTTAGACAGTAACTATGCCTCGCAGACAGGCTGGTGATCAACATTAGCAGATGTCAGCATCTGAGAGAGGACGTGTAGGTGTGTGGTGTGCGTACTGTAAGACCTTCGGTACACACACCATCAGATTATTTTACTTGTCGCTCTAACGAAGTAGGCGAGTGTCAGCAATATGTCTCGTGGTCTTATCGTGGCGTGTTTATCTTCTGCCGTTAGGTCAGACGATAGAAATGCCATTTGCACGCTTAGAGTAGCAGATTGACGGTGACCAACTTTAAACAGAACTTGATTAATTTTCACACACATTAATTAAAATAATAAAAATCATAAACCCTACTTAACGTGATTCTGGATGCTATTTACAATTGACAATCTGACGTTCCTTTGGTCTTGGTACGTTAATCTTATTCTCACATATCTCTGATACTTGGCAAAGTGTCTATACATTTATCTTCATGGCTATGTACAGGAGTACGATAATCTTATTAGGCGCAGACTGAAACTTGACTATAGACTGGTACAGACAAATGCAGATTAATGCAGACTAATGTAGACTGACTAATCGGAGGTCTGTACACTCGTTATTGTTGTGGACTGGGAAGAGAGCCAATCCACTATGAGGAAGCCGAAAGGCACGCGTTTAATCTCACGCAGGCTGGCGTGAGGTCTGGAACAGGACAAGGTCTTTATAGTAGCAAAAATAGTACGTAGCTTCTGGAATACTTAACTTTAATCCATAATTGGTGAACATCGCTCTTGACGGTACATGTTTTACAGCATCAATAGCAACTGGTAATGGCGCCTTGCTAGGTCGTAGCAAATGACGTAGCTGAAGGCTATGCTAACTATCGTCTCAGCAAATGAGAGGGTAATTTGTCAGTGAACCATCGATAGAAAAGTCGCCTGTTCAACTGGGGCGAGTGCTAGGAAGTGTCTCTAGACCTGCCGTGTGGCGGCGCTCGGTCTGCAATCATAGTGGCGACACGCGGGTCCCACGTATACTAACGGACCGCGGCCGATTTAAAGGCTACCACCCAGCAAGTTTTTTTTTTTTTTTTTTTTTCCTTTTATTGAATTTCAATTCCCCCCGAAGGGGGCGGGCTGGCAGCAGCTTAGTATGCCGCTCTTCAGCCGACAGATTTTGTGACAAAGATCAAGAGAACAAATAATAAAAAACAGGCGATAAAATCGGAGACTTAGAGAGTAACAAGGCGAAAAGAAATCGTGGAACTTAAAACAACAACACAGGGATGATGACGCTAATAAAAATACATACGAAGTAGACAGGGAAAACAATAGACAATTAAAAAACACGGCGACAGTCTGGATTCTGTTCGCAAAGGACATAAAATTCACACCGAGCGACAGCATGGTTTCTGTTCGCAACACGAGAAAGACAAACAACACTGAATAGTCACTGGAACACTGCACTAAAAAGTGACACCACAGTCGAGAGCAGGTGGGGGGAAACTGGACAGAAGATGGGAAAACAAAAAAGGGGGGGAAAGGAGAGTAAAAGCGAAGGGGGGAGCCGGGAAAGGAGCTGAAGGAGGATGAGGACCCATAAGAGAGGTGGGGGGGCGCTGGGCAGACGCGACAGGGAGTGGGGTAGGCAGAGGAGGGGAATACAAAAGGACTGGGGGGGGAAGGGAGGTAGGGAGAGGGTTAGTGGGGAGAAAAACAGGACGGAAGGGGGGGGGGGGGAGAGGGAGCCCAGGGAAAGGACAGAGGAAAGGAGGGGGATTGAGGATCAGAGTTGATAGGAAGGATAAATGGAGGGAGAGAGGGCATCATCCGGGAGGGGGAGTTGACGGAAGCCACCTTGGGAAAGGAGATGGAGGGTGTAGAGATGGAGGGTAGGGGGGACACAACGGTGAAGACGTGGCAGGGGGCGGGGACGGGAGAGGAGAGGAGCAACCAGGGGTTCAAGACGGCGGGAGGTGTAGAGGATGTGGATATGTTCGAGGAATAGGAGCAGATGGGGGAAAGGAATGAGATCATAGAGGATCCGCGTGGGGGACGGGAGGCAGATACGGAAGGCGAGGCGGAGTGCATGACGCTCAAGGATCTGGAGGGACTTATAGAATTTGGGGGGGGGGCAGATATCCAGGCAGGACTGGCATAACAGAGGATGGGACGGATGAAGGATTTGTAGGTGTGGAGGATGGTAGAGGGGTGCAACCCCCATGTCTGGCCAGAGAGGAGTTTGAGGAGTCGGAGGCGGTTGTGGGCTTTGGATTGGATGGAGCGGAGATGAGGTATCCAGGTGAGGTGACGGTCAATGGTGAGGCCAAGGTAGGTGAGGGTAGGGGTGAGGCGAACAGGACGTGCGCAGACAGTAAGGGAGAAATCCAGGAGTCGGAAGGAGCGAGTGGTACGACCTACGATGATTGCCTGGGTCTTGGAAGGATTGAGTTTCAGGAGCCATTGGTTACACCATGCAGCAAAAAGGTCAAGGTGATTCTGGAGAAGGCGTTGGGACCGTTGGAGGGTAGGAGCGAGGGCGAGGAATGCGGTGTCGTCAGCATATTGCAATAGGTGTACTGGAGGGGGGGGGGGGGTTGGGGCATATCTGCCGTGTACAGGAGGTAGAGGAGAGGGGAGAGGACAGAGCCCTGGGGCACATCTGCAGAGGGGTAGAAGGTGTGGGAATTGGCATGATGGATGGTAACATAGGAGGGGCGGTGGGAGAGGAAGGAGGCCACCAGACGGATGTAGTTGATAGGAAGGGCGTAGGTTTGGAGTTTAAACAGGAGACCGGGATGCCAGACACGGTCGTAGGCCTTTTCGAGGTCAAGTGAGACAAAAATGGCGGAGCGACGGGAGTTAAGCTGGAGGGAGAGGAGATGAGTGAGGCGGAGGAGTTGGTCATCAGCAGAGAAGGAGGGTCGAAAGCCACATTGGGTGTTTGGGGGGAGGTGGTTTCGGTGGAGGTGGAGATGGATGCGCCGGGAAAGGATGGATTCCAAGAGCTTGCTGAACACCGATGTGAGACAGATAGGACGATAGGAAGAGGCATCAGATGGAGGCTTATTGGGTTTGGAGAACATCAGGATACGGGAGGTTTTCCACAGGTCGGGATAGAAGCCAGTGGCAAGGATGACATTGTAGAGGGTGGCAAGGAGGGAAAGGAAGGAGGGAGGGCAGTGTTTGAGGTGGCGGTAGGTAACGCAGTCGTGGCCGGGAGCAGTGTTGCGTTTAGTGCGGAGTGTGAGGCTGATGTCCTGTGTAGTGATGGGAGTGTTAAGTGCAGAAGGTGGGGCGTGGCCCAAGTACTGGAAGCTAGGAGCAAGGGGAGGAACAGAGGTATTCGTACGGTCCATGACATCAGGGAAGAGGGAATAATCAAAGTGGGGATCATCGGGGATGGAAAAAACATCAGAGAGGTGGGAGGCAAAGTGGTTGGCCTTACTGAGGACCCAGCAAGTGTGGTGTCTGGCGGTGACACCACAGTTATAATACCTCGCGAGATCAGGTATCACTGCGCGAGTGTGATCCGCGAGGGGAAAAGGTTCTACGTTAGCAGCAATCTCATTGGCTGCGTTACATATTAATACGCGGATCGGCGGAAGCAGCGGCTAAGACAGCGCCATCTCGTAGTGCGGAGACGGACGAGCGCTGCGCCTGCGCTGTTGTGCTTAGCGGGGCGCGCTCTAGTGGGAAAGTTGTGAACGCGCTGACTACGCGGAACCATGTACACAACACGGAGTGATCAAGGAAGTCTGTTAGAGTAATCGGCGAATCGCTCGACATCTGAATAGGAGCGATGCGACTATTCGACGATGTTGGTAGGAATGGGTGAACATGGCCGAACATAATGTCAAGAAGGAAACGGTCGACCTAGAGAGATGAAAGAACGTGAGGACGGAGCAATCGTCAGAGGCACTCAGAGCCTCGGATTCACATTCATCGTCGATCCGACGTTGCCAGTGGTATTGATTGGTGACTCCATGGAGTGCTGTGTGCACAACGACCATATATGTTAAATTAAAAGGAAGGTCAGCGTTGGGCGTAATATTGATAGCAAAATCGGTTTTCAGTCACATAGTGATCATCTTCAGTGCCGGAATTTAAAAATTTCACATAGCGATCAGTGAATAAAAAACAATAACCACAAATACACCTGAGTATATACCAACTGTTAGAAAGAACATACCTGTGGTGTACAAATTAAACTCATAGGCACTGGTATCAAGTTATTATCAGTAACCAAAACTGAGAAACGATCACAATAACTGAAGCCGCTGTTTACATTCACCTACACAGCAGACATCGGTGTGACAGGGTCTTGGAACGCCCTCTATGTGGATTGTGTCACGTGAAGATTTAACAATACTTTATTTGGCAAGAGATTACCACAAAATACCAAACTGCACTTGAAAATCATGGTGCTAGTGGTGCTTTAGTGACCATAAGGACCATTAATAGGTGGCTCACAGAAAGGGGGGTGAGCTCACGGCGATCTTGGCGCCGACTACCATGGACCTCTGTACACCAGCAACAGGTGTGGTGTCGAACACATTCGCCCTGCAATCTCATTGACTGTTGTAGACCTACATTCAGTGATGCGCCCCACTTCGAACTGAGCCCCGATGACCAGCAAAGACGCACCTGGAGATACACGGCACAATCTATCTATCGCTTTCGCCTGTGTCCCGCATTTTGCGCGGTGTTGGCAGGGTTACATCGGATTTGGCATGTTAATGTGGCCGGATGCCCTTCCTGCCGCCACCCCATAGCCCCCCGGGACAGAATCAGAGTACTCCATCTGTCTGCGTCCAGTGTAAATCATGGAAAAGTGTGGATGTGTTCCAAAGGTCTGTGAATCGTGTAACTGAGGCGCGACGTGGCGACCAGCCCGGTATTCACCTAGAGGGATGTGGAAAACCGCCTAAAAACCACATCCATGCTGGCCAGCACACCGGCCCTCGTCGTTAATCCGGCGGGCGGATTCGATCTGGGGCAGGCGCGCCTACCCGAGGCCAGGAAGCAGCGCGTTAGTGCTCTCGGCTAACCTGGCGGATGCACTGCACAGTGGTGGGATGTAACCCGACTGTCGCGCGCCATACGACCTGACAACCAAGAGTGCTGATCTGGGCTGTCATTTCATTTCATAGCACGACCCCTTTGGTTGTAATTCGCGGCACCCTTAAAGCACAGCGTACGTCGACGATATTATACGCCTCGTTTTGTTGCCCTTCATTACAAGTCAACCTGCGCTTACATTTCAGCAAGATAATGCCAGCCCGCACAGGGCGAGGAGAGTTTCTATTGCCTGTCTTCGTGCTTGCCCAACACCGCCTTGATCAGCAAGGTCGCCAGATCTCTCCGTAATTGAGAACATTTATGGGCACGGCCCTGCCGCCAGCTAGGGATTTTCATGATCTAAAGTGCCGGATGGACAGTATCTGGCACGATATACCACATGAGGACAAGCAACAACTCTGTCAATAAATATCAAGCCGATGGACCGACGCGTAATTGACTTGTTCAGTTTGTGAAGATCCTTCTCTCGAATGAATCATCCAATTTTTCTGAAACGGTGAGCATTTGCTTGTCTCAACATCTACATCACATCCACCGATTTCAGTCCCATTCGGATAATTCCTTCGTGATATGTCATTTCCTTTTTTTTTTATGTGTATGTATCTGTAAACATTTAACAGAATACTAGAACTACAGTAAAAACTTACCAAATTTATTAACAAAATATAGCTTTACGTAAGTACTTAACAGGATACTAGCATTTCAGTTTAAAAATATTGTACACCACGTAGGAACTAACACAGATTTCTCAGTACATCAATATATATGTGCCAGCGACCTTGCCGCAGTGGTAACGCCTGTTCGCATCAGATCACCGAAGTCAAGCGCTGTCGGGCTGGGCTAGCACTTGGATGGGTGACCATCCGGTCTGCCGAGAGCTGTTGGCACGTGGGGTGCACTCAGCCCTTGTGAGGTAAACTGAGGAGCTACTTGATTGAGAAGTAGCGGCCCCGGTCCCGGAAACTGACCTATGGCCGGTAGTGCGGTGTACTGACCACATGCTCCTCCATATCCGTATCCAGTGACGCCTGTGGGCTCAGGATGATACGGCGGTCAGTCGGTACCTTTGGGCCTTCATGGCCCTTGCGGGAGGAGTTTTTTCACTATATTTGTTATAGTGGAAGTGGAAGATTAGGGAAGGTAAACCTTCTCTAGGATGCACACCATGACTAAAATGATCAGTGAGAGCTTACCATAAACAAAAAAACACATCCAGTAGTGAAGATGGACCATCATTGGACTCGGCTAGGGAAAGTGTACAGTTGCATATTATCCACAGTCAGAGCCAAGGCGGCGCAGAGCGAGCAAATCAAGACCTAGAAAATATGCTAACTTCATAGATGCAACAGGACAACACCACGGACTGGAGCCATGCTTTAAAATTTGTGCAGGTAATTAAGAATAGCGCTGTACACTTTGGAAATAAAGATCTCCGTACGATGCCATGTTTTGCTGCCCTCCTAAACATGGTTTGTCTTCAACAAGTTTACCTCCTGAAGCATTGATAAACGTTCACTCTGAGGAGGACCTTGAAAATACCATCAATCAAATGAGTGTTAGCAGTGAGACAGGGACTTGGACGTTGCAGGATAATAATCACAGTAAATTTCCATTGCAAGAGGATAACATGCCAACAGGAACAGAGGTTGAGAACAGGGAAAAAGAAAGTATTCCTTACAATAACTACTACTGCCTGACTGATTTAGACGAGTCAACTTGTGCTATTAAAAAACACAGAGGTGACGAGTGCAAGCTTAGAGCAACAATCGCAAAGAATGCTGCAATGCTCAGATGGCTGCTTTCCAACAGTGGAAAAGGGCTGCACTGTGAGACTTCCAGTTCCCGACTTCGATAGAGGAAGAGAAGATGCCAGCTCGACCTTCGGTGTCGTCCTCTAGACAACGGCCGATGGCTTCTACCGAATTGGGACGAGAGATGGTGTGCTCAGCTAAATATACGCACGGTAATAAATTGTTTGTTTTTAAACTATGAAAGGGACGATACGACATGCCACTGCGGCTACAACATTTTGTTTCGGGTCTCAGTTCAGTACTTACCCTCCGAGAATAATCTCAGAGGAGGAAGTTCCAACAGAGGAAAGTGTTGCCGTGAGGACAGTTCCGACGTCTCAGTAGATGGGATGCGGCCAGGGATTCTTCAAATGCAACTGCCAGCAAAAATGTCACTTTTAGATGCTTTTGCAAAAACAAAAATGTGTTCTGCAGCTCAAAGTACCATGGAGCACGTCCTTGCTGCAATAAGTGAATTTTACACAATTTGACTATGTTTTCAAACTACAGGTGATAAATGCAGCTTTCGATGTACGTCTCTTTTTGTTATTACAGCCATGGTTCACATTGCTTGCTTCTTGGCAGTGAAGGTATCCATTCACTAGTGACAGCGCACTATTCTTAATCAATATGTATTGTTTGACAGAACCGGAATCAATAATCCACTTTCAATAAATGGTGAAGGTGCCCTATCACCAGCGATGGTATAGTTTTTCTGAAACTTCCACTGCCACTATAACATAGTTGTGCAGCCACAAGACATACACACAGTTTCTGACTGTTCTAGTTGTCTTATTGTTTTAAACCTTCAGCGCAGGATTACACCTCTTAATGAGCGGGTCATGATAGCATTTTAAAGTTTTAAATTCGTTCAATAATTATGTGATACACTGACAGCCAAATCATCGTTGCTCTTGTAAGCCATTAGGTAGGCGACCTGCATCTAGGTGTGGCTGACCAGGTGACTATTTTAGTAGCAGAGACAGGACATTTCTCGCAGACACAATCCATGCAAAGCAGGCGTTCAGTCCGCCCATATCAGGACGAAAGTGTCTAAATGAGAGATGCGTCTGAGTACAATAATAATGTCAGCAGAGGTTTATGTTCAAGCCCAAAAACTGGAACCATTGATCCATTATGGGCTGCCTCAACAGGATCAGTTGCATTCCACTTCTGACTCACAAAGGTTACACGTGCACGAGGTTAGAGCTAGCTAAACTTGTTAACGATACGGTAAATTACAGAAGAAAGTAATATCGCTTTGTGCCGCAGAGAGAGAATTGCACGATAAATTCAAGTTTTTATAATACTCAGGATCTGGCTTAGGCTTATGATGGTCTCTGGTAGGATAATGTGGAGATAGTAATACGATATTGGGAAAATCACCTGCGAGACTCAAATTAATTTGCACACTTACTTATACAAAAATTTACACGTGTTGGTACTGATAACACCACCATAGGAAATCATTAACTTCACATAGTTACTCTAACCAGAATTCACAGTATAAATAGTAATTTAGTCTCTCCCAGAGAAATGACAAGTAAAACATTAAGAAAAGTACTTGAGGAATACATATTGCCGGCCGGGGTGGTCTCGCGGTTCTAGGCGCGCAGTCGGGAACCGTGCGACTGCTTCGGTCGCAGGTTCGAATCTTGCCTCGGCCATGGATGTGTGTGATGTCCTTAGGTTAGTTAGGTTTAAGTAGTTCTAAGTTCTAGGGGACTGATGACCACAGCTGTTAAGTCCCATAGTGCTCAGAGCCATTTTTTTTTATTTTTTTAAATACATATTGACTAACACTTCCAAGCAAATTTGTTGGGTGGTTTACCAAGGGAAACAAACTTGCAATCCAAGTGGTATCTGGCCACAGCGAACAAAAGAATCTCGTAAAGCGTCCTGGACTAAATTCTACGAGTTATCTCACAAAATATCTTTTGCGTATGAGAGTTTATTCTCATTTCGATTTTAAGAAATGCTAGTTAGACTTGATGTGGGTGCGAATGGACAAATAACTAATGGATCCGCTCCCTCAGATGGCCACCTCGAGCCAAAACTGTTCACAGAATCTCAAAGCTCCTACTCCATGTAAATTGCAAGTAATACGTACACAGATCCAGCGTAGAACTGCTGGAATAAAGCAGTAACTTATTAGGAATGACGGCAATAATTAGCCTCAGCACTGTACTTCACATAAAGTACGATTAGGCCTCACCAAAAAGGAAAGAGATTAAGACACCGTCAGGGTCAGTCTCCTCCTTTATGAGTCCCAACTCCACGTGTTACACATTCGCGGTCTCCGCTTTCTCTGTTGTCGCACAAAGCACTCTCGGAAGTTGCTATAGTCATCCATTTGCTGGTCGACTCGAACAGCACTGTACTCCGCAGGCGAGAAATGATTATTGCACGCATTTTTGGCGATACTGTTCGCCAGTTAATGCCTGTGCGCAACAATTGTAATTATAAAACGAAGCTAACAGCCACGTTTTGCTAGATTTTCGTTGATACTACCACTTCTGGTGGGGTCATGACGCTTAAAATACTGTCAGAGGATCCCAATCGCTCTGTTCAACAGTAAAATCTTCATCGCACAACCATTTGTTTACCAACACTTCCCACATCTCAGTAAATTACGACCAACATAATCGAGACCGAAATACCGAAAAATCAGTATAAGCTTCACGTGTTTGGTGAAACTCGTAAGTAAAGAAAAGAAGCAGACATAGTAACTTAGACTAACTTGAGGGGAATAAATTTAGTAACAAAAAAGGGAAATCAGAAGTAAGTTATCGACCACACGGCGTCAGTTCCAAACCGAAGTTTCCTATAGCGATAAACGGCGACAACTCTTTAGAGCCGGCCGCGGTGGTCTAGCGGTTCTAGGCGCGCAGTCCGGAACCGCGCGACTGCTACGCTCACAGGTTCGAATCCTGCCTCGGGCATGGATGTGTGTGATGTCATTAGGTTAGTTAGGTTTAAGTAGTTCTAAGTTCTAGGGGACTGATGACCACAGATGTTAAGTCCCATAGTGCTCAGAGCCATTTGAACCATTTGAACTCTTTAGAATAGACCCCAGTATATTTTCCTGGGCAGATTTTGTATACTTGTGTCTAAATATGACCTTCCCACCGAGTACAATTCCTTCTCGGCGAAGATTTTGCACTAGTACCACCTGGTAACGTTACCCGACAGAGAGAGGTTTACTATCTTCAAACGTGAAAGAAAACATATTACCAAGCAATAAAGGGTTAATAGGGGGCTGTAAATAATTTCAAGGACATTTCTCTAGTATTTGGATCTCATGAAAGCCTAAGAGACTTTGTACTGTTTAAAATTACACTACTGGTCATTAAAATTGCTACACTAAGGAAGAAACGCAGATAATAAACGGGTATTCATTGGACAACTATATTATACTAGAACTGACATGTGATTACATTTTCACGCAATTTGGATGCGTAGTTCCTGAGAAATCAGTACCCAAAACAACCACCTCTGGCCATAATAACGGCATTGATACGCCTGGGCATTGAGTCAAACAGAGCTTGGATAGCGTATACAGGTACAGCTGCCCATGCAGCTTCAACACGATACCACAGTTCATCAAGCGTAGTGACTGGCGTATTGTGACGAGCCACTTGCTCGGCCACCATTGAACAGACGTTTTCAGTCGGTGAGAGATCTGGAGAATGTGCTGGCCAGGACAGCAGTCGAACGTTTTCTGTATCCAGAAAGACCCGTACAGGACTTGCAACATGCGTTCGTTATCCTGCTGAAATGTAGGGTTTCACAGGGATCGAATGAAGGGTAGAGCCACGGGTCGTAACACATCTGAAATGTAACGTCCACTGTTCAAAGTGCGGGCGACTGCTACGGTCGCAGGTTCGAATCCTGCCTCGGGCATGGATGTGTGTGATGTCCTTAGGTTAGTTAGGTTTAAGTAGTTCTAAGTTCTAGGGGACTGATGACCACAGCTGTTAAGTCCCATAGTGCTCAGAGCCATTTGAACCAATTTTTGTTCAAAGTGCCGTCAATGCGAACAAGAGGTGACCGAGTCGTGTAACCAATGGCACCCCATACCATCACGCCGGGTGATACGCCAGTATGGCGATGACGAATAGACGCTCCCAATGTGCGTTCACCGGGATGTCGCCAAAAACGGATACGACCATCCTGATGCTGTAAACGGAACCTGGATTCATCCGAAAAAATGACGTTTTGCCATTCGTGCACCCAGGTTCGTCGTTGAGTACACCATTTCTGGCGCTCCTGTCTGAGACGCAGCGTCAAGGGTAATCGCAGCCATGATTCTTACAGTCCACGCTGCTGCAAACCACGTCGAACTGTTCGTACAGATGGTTGTTGTCTTGCAAACGTGCCGATCTGTTGACTCAGGGATCGAGACGTGGCTGCACGATCCGTCTTTGAGCGAATTGAGAGCTGTCGGACGTGTGACTTAATGTGGGATAGGATGATTGCGCGCGTCTGTTGAGTTACTTTTCCGTGCGTTATTTAGACAGATTACGGGTACTGATGGTGTTTACGGTTATGTGTACTGTATTATTTAGGAGCAGTTTGCTATTGTGCTCTGAAATTAGGAGCTGTTTGCGTGTCTGCCGACTGTGCAACATGACACCAGGACGAGTGTTTTTTGTATGAGAGTGATAGGTATACTCGATGCATAAATAAAATGTACGTTAAGTATTTGTGGGACGATACAGAATATGAGATAGTTCGAACGGTTGTTATTTTTTCTACCTGGAGGGTTTGTTAGATCGAATTGCTGAGGTGAGTAGCTACGAGAGCGCGAGGGATGTGATTGCAGCATACCTCCGTCTCTCAGCGGTTAACTACATATGGGGTGCTCGGTAGGGACTTTAACTATCTCGTTTCAAGTCCAGGTGGGTGTGGCAGTGGCAAAAATTGAGTCCAAGTCTAGGTGGACGTGGCAGTTTTCCACATCAGAGAGGTTAATTAATTGATCAGATTAATGAAATAATCATGTGGACTTTGCTACATTCACTTGCGGAGGTACTAAGCAAGGTGTGCGCGATGGGTCATGTGTACGGACGTGTGTTTTCGCCAAGATCCTGGATTAGATAAAAGAAGCATGTAAAATGGAAATGTCGTGTGGCTAGGGCCTCCCGTCGGGTAGACCGTTCGCCTGGTGCAGGTCTTTCGATTTGACGCCACTTCGGCGACCTGCGCGTCGATGGGGATGAAATGTTGATGATTAGGACAACACAACACCCAGTCCCTGAGCGGAGAAAATTTCCGACCCAGCCGGGAATCGAACCCGGGCCCTTAGGATTTACAGTCTGTCACGCTGACCACTCAGCTACCAGGGCGGACAAAGAAGCATGTGGGCTGAATAATGAGAATTAGGTGATCAGTTAACTTAGTGAGAGCGTTCTTTGTCTGACAGGGCCACGTGGTCGATTGCGCGTTGTGACGTCAAGGAAGTTTCCAACTCGGTAGAAATAACATTCCGTTTACCAGAAACGTGTAGGAAGAGTTTGAGTGCTGGTGGCTTAGTTTGAAACAATTTTCTTAGGTTGGTGGCGGAAGCGCAAGTGAGCTTTGTTTACTGGCAGATTTCAAACTTGGCGCTGGTTCCTAGGAGGAGGAGGAGGCGTTCTGGTCCTCAAAAAGTAGTTGTTATTAGGGAGTTGAACACGTTTGAATATCTATATGAAATTGTAAATGGAATTATTTAATATAGCGGGATGGTTAGAGTGAATTAGCGAGCGTTCTCGCGACGAGCAAACGCGCTGTTATATGGTCATGGTGGGTTCCACTGTCGGTCAAACACTGGTGCCAAACGTATCCTTTGTACGGCACGCGGTCGACAGGAAACATCGTGTCCAGTGTTAAGTGCTCGCTGCCGACCGTTTATGGGGGGACCCTCAGGCGCCGCTCGCCGCCGCATGGAATTATTTAATATAGCGGGGTGGTGAGAGTGAATTAGCGAGCGTTCTCGCGACGAGCAAACGTGCAAGTCACGCGGTCGACAGGAAACATCATGTCCGGTGTTAAGTGCTCGCTGGCGACCGTTTGTGGCGCCGCTCGCCGCCGCTACCTGGTGCGTGGGCCATGGCGGCTGTGTGGGCACCGTAAACTGCTTGACGTCAGCCGGCCAGGGAGAGGGCTCAGATGGCCGCGTGTACGTCAGCCACGCTCTGGAGTTTGGCTGTGTAAGCATGGAGAAGTCAGTTGGAACACACCTGCATAACCGTAATGTCTGAAATGAAGACTCATTTTCCAGGTATTTACAGAAGGTTATGTCCGTCGCGTGTGTGGAGGGTGTGTGACGTAAGCAGGGCGGTGGCGCAGCGATTGTACAGTTATTACACGCGCGCATTAGAGCGAGTCAATTCGCGGGCGTTCTAGTGCGGTCCAAACGTGCTGTTATATAGTCATGGCGGATTCCACTGTCGAGCAAACTTTGCCGCCATAAGTGTAGCACTGCTTTCTCGCTCGCACAGGGACACGTGGCGAACGAACGGCTGTGTGAGGTCGGCATCGACAGGTTTGAACATGGTGCCAGAAGTGTTACAGAGAAAAGGTCGACCGTTGTGTGATTCAGCTCCGAGGGAGTCAATTTTGGCGGGAAACGTGTGGAGGCGACGAATGCACGTGGTGAGCGGACAAGGGGCCGCTGTGATGTCAAACTGGACAAGTTCCAGTGGGTCAAGCGAAAACATGTTTACAACATGGGAGCGATCGCTGAGTTCACACCCCACGCTAGTTGCCGGGCGCCTCACGTGACAGGCGTGGGCAGTGTCTCCGCGTGCTGGCCAGGGGGTGGCGAGGATGTGAACTAATTCAGCTGGAGTGCGGAAATCGTGGTGACTGCACTGCGATATCAAATATGTGCGTGCTGACTGTGTTGGAGAACAAGTGATGACCGTACTGCTTGAAATAAACTCTTCAGTCCCCTCCCCCCTGCAAAATCAAAGGACGTGAATTACGTTACTATAAGTGCAGTTCATTATTTGACGCGATTATGATACGCTACCAGTGAAAAAAGATAAGTGACGGAGAAAGCTGTTACATGTGATCAATTATGGTGTTGGGGGTTTGAACTTGTGACAGATTTTTGTTATGGATGTAAGGAGAATGGCTTTCTCACCGAGAAAATCGGACATCTTGAATAAATAATAAATGATAATAATACATAGAAGTACAGTTTTCGAGAGAATATCGTGTTGGAATTTGAATTTGGCGCAATTTTCTAGTGGAGGTAGGCCTATAATAATGAATGATAATGAATGATAATAAGTGATAATGAATGATAATGAATGTTAATAAATGATAATGAATGATAATAAATGATAATGAATGACAATGAATGACAATGAATGGTAATGGATGTTAATAAATGATAATGAATGATAATGAACAATAAACAAAAGTAAGATTTTGCAGCCATTATCATGTTGGAATTTGAATCCTCTAGATGAGCGAATA
Organism: Schistocerca serialis cubense; assembly: GCF_023864345.2. Taxonomy (NCBI): domain Eukaryota; kingdom Metazoa; phylum Arthropoda; class Insecta; order Orthoptera; family Acrididae; genus Schistocerca; species Schistocerca serialis. The sequence goes on along the minus strand of NC_064643.1, from coordinate 173,042,772 downwards.
GCGAAGTAATATTACGTGTTGGGCGGCTTTGGTGATCAAGTCAGAATTTGAGACGATGATTGATTTGGGTTGGAGTGTTATTAGATGGGATGTAGATTGTTCCGTTGAATGAATGACAATGAATGATAATGAATGTTAATAAATGATAATTAATGAATGTTCATGAATGATAGTCATTAATAATAATAATAAAGACAAGTACGGTCTTTGCATGCATTATCCTGTTGGAATCCAAACTTCCCGAAATTTTTTATTTTTGGTGGCTTTGGTTAGTGGACATGGCACAATTGGACTATTTTCCCGCCAAAATTCAAACTTCCCGCCATTTTTTCTTGAGGTTAGGTTAGCGGACATAGCACAATTGGACTATTCTACCGCCAAAATCCGCCATCTTGGATGACGTCATGCAATGTTGCCAAGTCTACATGCCACCATCTTGGATTACGTCATCGCCGCCATCTTGAATAAATTTGCCAACAATGCAGCGTGTCCTGGTACATACTTAGTCCCCCTAATTGGGCTGTGCTATACTGTGGCTAAAAGCCAGACTCTTAAAAGATTCCTCATTCGGCTGAAAACGTAATGTTACAACCGGCCTGCAACGTAAGGGCGCGTTTATCGGTATTTTATCAGCGATCCACGCTGGTATGATCACAAAACATATAAACATAATATTTAATTGTTACTTTCGAGGAGGTGAGATAGCCTCCCTCACGAGTGTGCACACTTTCTGATTCCGTCTTCTATCATAGACAGCAGCTTCTCGAAACATGCCATGTCCATGCTAACGAAGTTCCGGAATTCTTGCGGATCTTCGGGCCTCAGTTCTTTTTTCAACAGTGAATATATTCGCTTGCCTTCATCTCTTCTTTCAGCCAGGGTCGAACCCAACAATGTCTGACTTTTCGTTTTCGTCACCGTTCTGCCCTAATCCGAAGACTTACTGTCACTGCCAGGGCAATATCCTCAAAAACGAGTGGATCCTCTATGGGCAATATGCTGTATAAATGTAAATTTATATATCCATATGCCTGTGTAACCAAGTGTCGTAATATGAAACTACTGAGTCTGTAAATCAGGACAGTGCATAAGAGGAAAAACAACTTCTTCTTACCAGAATGAGATTTTCACTCTGCAGCGGAGTGTGCGCTGATATGAAACTTCCTGGCAGATTAAAACTGTGAGTTTTAATCTGCCAGGAAGTTTCAACTTCTTATTAAATGGGAACCTTGAGCTCACAGAAATAATTTGAACGTGTGACGTTCCAGTATATGATACAGTTGCTCTTGACTTGCGCGCGGTAGACGGAACGACTTTACAAGACATCAGACAGTTCTATTTTCTTTTCGCGCGTATCGTCTGCTGCTGAGCATGCGCGCTAGGTATACCCGGCGTGGATGGTGTAACAGGTCGGAAGTAAACCAGTCTGTAGTGACAGGTATGCACGTTAGGGGCGCTGGTGCATAGATGTACAGTTTACGCTCATAATGTAATAGGGGCTTTACAAACAAATTTGTAATCGGAATTTTACGTATCTATTCGATAGAACGCTCCCAGATTACTCTAGTCCGATATTCGTTCCATCGATATGTATCAACAGCGACAGTTATCACCGTGAATAAACAGCAGTCGAGGAGCGACTGACTAGCGCTGCATGCTTAGCGGTAGCAGTCAGTGTGGGCCAGGACGGAGCCGTTGCTGCTCGAGTACTGTTACGCTTCGTGTTTTATTGTTCCTGTTCATACACACAGGACTCATGTATAGCACTCTGTCGTTAGGCCAAAAGTGGCCCATTGGGACCATCCGACCGCCGTGTCATTCTTGGAGGATGCGGATAGGAAGGGCGTGTGGTCACCATACCGCTCTCCCAGCCGTTGTTCATACATATAGGTGGAACGAATATCAGACTAGGCTAATTTTGGAACGTTCTATCGAATAGACACGGAAAAATTCCGATTTAATTTTTTTCAATGGGAAAGAACCCAATGCTGGATATCACTTTAAAGACGTGATGGGCACAGTCTGTCTGAGCTGCCTCCAGCTACACAAAGCAAAAACGAAATTGGAAATATCTGCTGAAACACGAGAGAAAACGCGCCCAACAACTTTCAGGAGAGACGCCCCGCACAAGCAGAGCAGCAGCAACCACGCTACAGTCACCGCATGAGAATGGCCGAGGAGTACTCCGTCGAAATCAGGTGGACGTTACACCACTTGACGCAACTGGAAGCCCGAAAGAAAATTAACAGCGTTATCACTGAGAAACGGTACTTACCTATTTGACCTGCAAGTATCTCCTGAAAGGATTCTGTTTTTAACGAATACAATTTTATTCTCTTTTCTTTCTTTTTCTTAATTTAAAATGGCGCAACTGTTTAACATTTCATAAACAGTGAACAGCGCGTGTTTACAAGCACAATGCAGATATTTTAAAAAAATGGAGTGTACCGAATTACTAGCTGTACTACAAACGAAAGCTACACAATAAAAGCAGCTCAACAACCGGTAACTTGACGACATTTTTCTGTAATATGTCTAATTGTTTCCGGGCACTACCGGTTTCAATCATTTTGCTCATCATCAGATGGCTATATTGTTTTATAGGACGAGCCGTTAATTTGCTGGTGAATGCCTTGAATGTCATGACACCCTGCAGTGAAAACACTTACAGCCGATAAATTTTCAAAAAAGAAACAAAATAGAGGACAATTCAGTTCGGAATATTATGATAAATGTGCGGTAATTGTACTTGTAGTAAATGTATCCTAGTTGCTTTGAACAAATGCATTTTTCTCCGTATAGCAGAAAATATTATATTGATCAATCATTCCATGTTTTTCTTATTGTTTGGAAGCAAACACTGACAGAAAAAGTGAACTTTCACCTTTAGATGTGTATGCATACAAGTTAGTTTAACAGTGGATGGACATGGCAGCAACAAGAGCTGACTAAATTTATAGCGTTCTACGAGAATCTGGAATATACACTGACGGAAAAAAATCACAGTGCTACAAAATAATTAACGTAGAGTAATGAAATTCTGGGAATGCATTTGTGTAGGTAACACCGTAAGTGTAAATGTAAGCTATGAGTAAGAAGCGTGAAGCGCACTTTGAATGTATCCTGATGTCTACAAGATTGGGTCGCCCCAACTCAAGCCACACGACAAATAAGAGGCTGCGCTCAGTCGGAAAATTACTTAATTTATTCATAAGAAAAACTCACAAAAGAACATTCATTGTACAGTCACTGATAAAGAATAGGATGTAATTATTAATATGATCTAGGCATTGTTCACGTGAATCAGATATTGAATAAAGTAAAGTGAACACTGTGCATAAGCGCAGCTTGCAGCAACATTCCTGAAAACAAGATCTATTCCAAAGCATTTGTTTTAAATAAAAAAGGGACACTAATTATTCGACCTGTGCGTATGGAAACGTTATGGAAGGACTAACAAGGAAAACTACAAGGTAAATGGCATAGGTAACGGAGACGTGACATCGGTACACTGGATAAGATTGGAGGCAAAATTATTTATTCCTTAAAACATTGATGTAATGCATCTAAAGAACTGCTGTTGCCTGGTAAGTAAGTACAGTTGCTTGTGAAACGCTACACGTTTCACAACAAACTCGTGTGCTCACGTGGTTCGCGGAGACACAACTTCTATGTACCGTAGCCAAATTTTACCAACATCAAACCACGCAGTCGCGAACAATTAACATTTTACAGAGGACACATTTGAATAGACAAATGATAATGGCAGAGGGCCAACAAACTCTAATGTTAACCCGTGTGGATGGTTTCCACCAGACATATGGTAATGAGACACAGAAAATTCGCAAAGAAGCTAAAATTACCAAGATTCGTAAAAGACTAGAATGAACATACACGCACTTGCAGGCACACAAACATTCACACTGAACCGAGGGCGCTTCAACATATACAACACCTTTGTGCTACGTTCTTCTTACGGATCAAAGTCTGCATTAGGAATCAAACTGAAAGTCTACAAAAGCCTTGTATTCCTTGCCGCAACCCAGCAAAACAATCTTTATAAGAGGAAACGCGAGGCCAAAAACTAGCAGCTCCCCTCTTGCTATGAAACAACGCGCCACGCGGTTGAGACAACTCACCCCTCCTCGAAGAGACCGGCTGCAGACCCTCGGCGAGCTGGAAGCAGACTGGCCGTCTCACAGGCCCCAACGTCTCCCGAGCGACCCTGTGGCCAGGAAAACCAAGAGATGTGGCTTCCACCACCAACCTATCACCCGTAACTTTCACACAAGGGGAGCAAACCTCTTTACCTACCTGAAAACTACAAGGGTTGGCCATTCTGTACGACTACCGCTAATTCTCTACAGCAGCCCAAAACACAGTATGGCAAAATGAAACACACCCACATTCAGTCACTCACGCATGCCAGAGAGTTCTGTATCATTGGAAAGCAAATAAAATGGTAATGAAAGGGGACTACAGGACCGTTTCACCATATTTAAATGATTAACATTACAAGATCACAGGTCAATGTAAGTGCGAGCTAAGACACAGAAAATATGATGTGTTGGTACACTGATGAACGATGTGACCGCAAAATATTGAATGCATTATGTCGTATGGGTACCGTTTGTCATCTTGTGGGCCAAAGTTCCATGTCTGCTCCACTTGGTCGGTCAATACAGTTAATGCTGTTTGTGAATGACGCTGAACTTGTCGTTCGATGATGTCCCTCATGTGCTCGATTAGAGACAGGTATGGTGATCGAGCAGGCCGAAGGAACGTATCAACACTATGCAGAGCACGTTGGGTTACAACAGCAGTATTCGGGCGACCTGGACGCAGACAGGCTGGGTGTAATCTGCCAAATGGCCACCTTCTAACCAACACCCGCCCATCACTGGCACCTAGGGAGACCAAGATTCGCTCAAATTCAGCGAGGGATTGATAATGGCGCCTTTTTCGCCTTAAAGGTATTCTTGACTAACATGAACTCAGCACGTCCAATCTGCAAGGTAACCTAACACTCACAATCGTTACAGCGTGTATTTAAACTCTTATGCGACTGGTGTGCAATAGACTCGTGCTCATAAATTAAGGAAATTGCAGATTTTGGTGCCACACACCGTGATAAGTTGAGAAAACCGTCCCGAAACACGTGTGCTACAAAACGCCACTGTTTCCTGCGCAAGTACCCCGACATCAACATGGGATATGATCTCCATTCACACATACACAGGCCGCACAACGGGTTGGCATACTCTGGATCAAGTAGTCGAGCTGCTGCTGGGGTACAGCCTCTCATTCTTGCACCAGTGCCTGTCGGAGCTCCTGAAGTGTCGTAGGGGTTTGAAGACGTGCAGCGATACGTCGACCGAGAGCATCGCAGACGTGCTCGATGGGGTTTAGGTCTGGAGAACAGGCAGGCCACTCCATTCGCCTGATATCTTCTGTTTCAAGGTACTCCTCCACGATGGCAGCTCAGTGGGGCCGTGCGTTATCATACATCAGGAGGAAGGTGGGACCCCTGAAAAGGCGGACATACTGGTCCAAAATGACGTCCCGATACACCTGACCTGTTACAGTTCCTCTGTCAAAGACATGCAGCGGTGTACGTGCACCAATCATAATCCCATCCGACCCCATCAAACCACGACCTCCATACAGGTCCCTTTCAAGGACATTAAGGAGTTGGTATCTTGTTCCTGGTGCACGCCAGATGAAAACCCGGCGAGAATCGCTGTTCGGACTATACCTGGATTCGTCCATGAACATAAGCTGGGACCACTGTTCCAATGACTATGTCCTGTGTTCTTGACACCAGGCTTTACGGTCTCTCCTGTGACCAGGGGTCAGTGGAATGTACCTTGCAGGTCTCCGGGCGAATAAACCATGTCTCTTCAGTCGTCTGTAGACTGTGTGTCTGGAGACAACTGTTCCAGTGGCTGCAGTAAGGTCCCGAGCGGGGCTACCTGCAGTACTCCGTGGCTGTCTGCGGGCACTGATGGTGAGATATCGGTCTTCTTGTGGTGTTGTACATTCTGAACGTACCGTACTGTAGCACCTGGATACGTTTCCTGTCTGCTGGAATCGTCGCCATAATCATGAGATCACACTTTGTGGCAGACGACCTGCTGTGTTTGACCAGCCTCCAGTCGCCCTAGTATTCTACCCCTCACAACGTCATCAATATTTTTTCTTTGGGCCATTTTCAACACACAGTCACCATTAGCATGTCAGAAAACGTCTGCACACTTACTCGCTGCGCCGTACTCTGACATGCACCAACACACCTCTGCGTATGTGGACTGCTGCCAGCGCCACCGTGCGACATCGCGACATCCGCAGGTCAAATGCACACCATGGTCATACCCCGAGGTGATTTAAACCCGCAAACCGCCCACAAGAGCGTTGTTTCATCATGTAGATTAGATTAGATTAATACTTGTTCCATAGATCATGAATACGACACTTCGTAATGATGTGGAACGTGTCAGGTTAATAAAAGATGTCTGTACAAGATATTACATTACACAAAATGTTGCGTGACACTAATGTTTCAGTTTTTTTTTTTTGCCTCCCTTAAGTTACATCTAAAAATTCAGCCAATGAGTAGAAGGAGTTGTCATCTAGAAATTCTTTTAATTTATTTTTAAATGTTAGTTGGCTATCTGTCAGGCTTTTGATGCTGTTTGGTAGGTGACCAAAGACTTTTGTGGCAGCATAATTTACCCCTTTCTGTGCCAAAGTCAGATTTCACCCTGCATAGTGAAGATCATCCTTTCTCCTGGTGTTATAGCTATGCACACTGCCATTACTTTTGAACTTGGCTGGATTATTAACATCAAATTTCATAAGTGAATACATATACTGTGAGGTTACTGTGAGGATCCCTAGATCCTTAGATAGATGTCTGCAGGATGACCGTGGGTGGGCTTCAGCAATTATTCTGATTACACGTTTTTGAGCAATGAATACTTTTCTACTCAACGATGAATTACCCCAGAATATGATGCCATACGAAAACAGTGAATGAAAGTAGGCATAGTAAGCTAATTTACTGAGATTCTTATCACCAAAATTTGCAATAACTCTAATAGCATACGTAGCTGAACTCAGACGTTTCAGCAGACCATCAATGTGTTGCTTCCAGTTCAACCTCTCATCAATGAACACACCTAAAAATTTTGAAAATTCTACCTTAGCTACAGACTTCTGTTCAAAGTCTATATTTATTACTGGAGTTGTGCCATTTACTGTACGGAACTGTATATACTGCGTTTTATCAAAATTTAAAGAGAGTCCGTTTGCTGAGAACCACAGAATAATTGTGCGAAAAACATCATTTACAATTACATCACTTAGCTCATGGTTTTTGGATGTTATTAGTATACTTGTATCATCAGCAAAAAGAACTAACATTGATCTTCATCAATGTGGAGTGGTAAGTCATTAATGTATATCAAGAACAGAAAAGGACCTAAGACCGAACCCTGTGGGACCCCGTACTTGATAACCCCCCTGTTTGAGGAATCAGCTGATGTTTTAACATTACATGAACCACTTATTTCAACTTTCTGCATTCTTCTAGTTAAGTATGAATTAAACCATTTGTGCATTGCCCCCCTCTAACCATAATGACTTAGCTTATCGAAAAGTATTCCATGATTTACACAGTCAAAGGCCTTTGAGAGATCACAAAAAAAAAACCAATGGGTGATGTCCGGTTATTCAGAGCATTTAAAATTTGATCAGTGAAAGTGTATATAGCATTTTCTGTTGAAAAATCCTTCTGAAAACCAAACTGACATTTTGTTAGTACTTTATTTTTACAAATATGGGAGGCTACTCTTGAATACATTACTTTCTCAAAAATTTTTGATAGAGCTGTCAGAAGAGAGATTGGGCGGTAGTTGTTGACATCTGACGTATCCCCCTTTTTATGCTGTGGTTTTACAATGACATATTTCAGTCTATCGGGGAAAACACCCTGCGCCAAAGAGCTATTACATACGTGGCTGAGAATCCTACTTATCTGTGGGGAACAAGCTTTAAGTACCTTGCTGGAAATGCCATCTATTCCGTAAGAGCTTTTACTTTTCAGTGAGTTTATTATTTTACTGATTTCAGAGGGAGAGGTTGGTGGAATTACAGTTGTTTCAAACTGCACAGGTATGGCCTCTTCTATTAGTAGCCTTGCCTCTTCTAGTGAAGATCTAGATCTTATTTTCTCCAGCATTGTCCTTAATTTATGAGTGCCTGAATAAATATTATCTATCGGATGCAGAAATACGCCTTACCAACTTTCGTTTGTATCGCAAAACTCCCTCTTGGTCTTGTCATTTTATTCTGTCAGTGTATAAGGGCGTTCATTTCCCGCTCTGTCTTCTAGAACCGTATGTACAAATGCCTCCATTTCCATATTTCGAGCGATATTTCGAGCAGAGATGCGTTGTCAAAATCGTCGGAGGCGCTTCTGTTTTCCTGTCACGCGCACGCTGTTGGAGAAAGTAATGGTGTTCCCGCAGCGGCCACCTCCCTGCGGTAGGTGTGTCAGTGCCGTGGCAGGTGGTGCTGCCAATATTACGGCGAGAGGGCGCGAGGCAGCAGGCTGGGCCGTGAGTAACGACCCGCGCGTGACCAGAGGCCGGCCGCAGGTCGCAGGGGTCACGCGCCGCCTGTCCTGCACTCCTGGGCGGCAGGGGGGGGGGGGGGGGGGTGCTGCTGTGGGAGCCCTCAGAACGGTCTGCTTACCGGGTCGTGCCCTCCCATGAAGAGGCTTGCATATTGTCTTTTGTCTCAGGAGCTTCGGCCGACGCTAGTTCCTTTTGTTATGTTTTTCGTCGTCAGTTTTTATGATGACAGGTGGCTAATGCTAAATAGAAACATACGAGGGTCACTCCAAAAGAAATGCTCACTACTTTTGTAAAAATACAGTTTTCATTCTCCATGTGTGAAAGTTTTACAGTGTGTAGATACATCCTTCCCGCTTGCTTTCTAACTTAGTTCAACCTGTTCCCGTGAGTGGCGCCGTCACAGTATGTCTTCAAGATGGCTGCTACACTTGACGTTCGTCAGAAGCAACGAGCTGTCATAGAATTCCTGTGCTGTGAAAACGAGTCAGTGGGAAACATCCACAAGAGGTTGAAAAAGGTGTATGTAGATGCCGCTGTCGATCGCAGTACAGTTAGTCGGTGGGCAAGCAGGTTGCGTGACGAAAGCGGGCACGGCAATATTGAGGATTGTCCTCGCAGTGGCAGGCCTCGTACTGCACACACTCCAGACAATGTGCGGAGAGTTAGCGAATTGGTGACTGCTGACACACGCATCACAGTGAACGAATTGTCACGCTACGTTGGGATATGGGAAGGAAGTGTTTGCAGAATACTGAAAGTGTTGGTGTTACACAAGGTTTGTGCCAGGTGGGTTCCCAGGATGTTGACAGTGGTTTCACAAAGAAACAAGAAAAACGGTATGCAGCGAACTTTTGGGACACTACGAAAATGGTGGAGATGAATTTCTTGGAAGAACAGTGACTGGTGATGGAACATGGCTCCATCATTTTTCACTAGAGACGAAGAGGCAATCAATGGAGCGGCAACATGCAAATTCACCCAAGAAAAAAAAAATTCGAAACCGCACCCTCTGCTGGAAAAGTTACGTCTATGGTGTTTTTCGATTCCGAAGGACTCTTGCTTGTGGACATCGTGCCAAGTGGAACCACCATAAATTCCGATGCGTATGTGACGACACTGAAGAAACTTCAAGCTCGACTGAGTCGTGTTCGATTGCACGACAATGCACGGACACATGTCAGTCAAAAAACCATGGAAGCGATCACAAAACTCGGATGAACAACGCTGAAACACTCGCCTTACAGTCCTAGTTCCATGCAACTATCATCTCTTCGGGAAACTGAAAGGCTGTCTTCGTGGAACAAGGTTTTGAAGATGATGACTCCCTTGTGCACGCTGCCAAACAGAATTTTACCGTGTGGGTGTACAGGCGCTGATTCAAAGATGGCGTAAGGCAGTTGAGAGGGATGGAAATTATGTGGAGAAATGAAAATATTGTTCCTAAGGGATGTATCTACACACTGTAAAACTTCCAAACATGCAGAATAAAAGATTTTTTTTTAAAAACGTTGAGCATTTCTTTTGGAGTGACCCTCGTATATTGCAGTTTTGGTGGTGAAGTCGGTGAGGAGCTGGCTGCATAGTCTGTATCTGCAACCACTGAAATAGTTAGTCGTCGTTGGTAAAAAAATAATGTATGTTCTACTTGTGTTACAGGCTTCTTCATATGCTGCATACATATAATTACAAACATATCTAGAGAGGCATTACTTCTGCCATACTTGACTAAGCGCTTTGTTAGAGGTTCCTTCCTATCAGCTGAGGAGGAGGAGGAGATTAGTGTTTAACGTCCCGTCGACAACGAGGGAGCGGAGACGGAGCGCAAGGTCGGGTTAGGGAAGGATGGGGAAGGAAATCGGCCGTGCCCTTTCAAAGGAACCATCCCGGCATTTGCCTGAAGCGATTTAGGGAAATCACGGAAAACCTAAATCAGGTTGGCCGGAGACGGGATTGAACCGTCGTCCTCCTATCAGCTGAAGGCTACGCTACATACCTAGTGACGTCCCGAGCAAGAGTGGACGAGAGCTCGCTAGATACTTGTCACAAGCCGCGGAGCGGCTCTAGTCGCGACTCGGGGGTCCAGCGATATCTGTTATGGACCGCGGTCGATATCAGCAACACCTAACAAGTGTGGTATCGAACGTTGATACCACACCTATATCTACATCTACATGGATACTCTGCAAATCACACTTAAGTGCCTGGCAGAGGGTTCATCGAACCGCCTTTAAAGTGATTCTCTATTATTCCAGTCTCGAACTAAACTAAAACTAAACTCCTCCCAAACAGGCCATGAAGGCCCAACGATACCGACCGGCCGCCTTGTCATCCTCAGCCCATAGGCGTCACTGGATGCGGATATGGAAGAGCATGTGGACAGCACACCGCTCTCCCAGCCGCAAGTCAGTTTCCGAGACCGGAGCCGCTACTTCTCAACCAAGTAGCTCCCAAGTTTGCCTCACAAGGGCTGAGTGCACCCCGCGTGCCAACAGCGCCCGGCAGACCGGATGGTCACCCATCCAAGTGCTAGCCCAGCCCGACAGCGCTTAACTTCGGTGATCTGATGGGAACCGGTGTTACCACTGCGGCAAGACCGTTGGCTTCCAGTCTCGCACAGCGCGCGGAAAAATGAACGCCTATATCTTTCCGTACGAGCTCTGATTTTCCTTATTTTATTATGATGATCACTTCTCTTCGTGTAGGTCGGTGTCAACAAAATGTTTTCGCATTCGGAGGAAAAAGTAGGTGACTGAAATTCCGTCAGAAAATTCCGCCACAACGAAAACCGCCTTTGTTTTAATGATGTCCATCCCAAATTCTGTATCATGTCTGTGACACTCTCTCCCTTATTTCGCGATAACACAAAACATGCTGCCCTTCTTTGAACTTTCTCGATGTACCCCGTTAATCCTATCTGGTAAGGATCCCGCATCACGCAGCAGTAATCCAAAAAAGGACGGACAAGCGTACTGTAGGCAGTCGCTTTAGTATATCTGTTACATTTCCTAACTGTTCTGCCGTTAAAACGCAGTCTTTGGTTTGCCTTCTGTGTGTTCTTTTTAATTTAAATTGTTCGCAATTGTAATTCCTAGGTATTTAGTTAATTTACGACCTTTTGATTTGATCAATTTATCGTGTAACCGAAGTTTAACGGATTCCTTTTAGCACTCATGTGGATGACGTCACACTTGTCATTATTTAGTGTCAATTTCCAATTTTCTCACTATTCACATATCTTTTCTAAACCGTTTAGCAATTTCTTTCGGTCCTCCGACGAGTTTATTAAACAATAAACGACAGCATCATCTTCAAACAACCTAAGACGTATACTCAGATTGTCTCCTAAATCGTGTATATGGATAGGGAACAGCAGAGCGCCTATAACACTACCTTGGGGAACGCCAGAAATCACTTCTGTTTTACTCGATGACTTTCCGTCGATTGCTACGAACTGTGACCTCTCTGACACGAAATCACGAATACAGTCACATAGCTGAGACGATATTCCATAAGCACGCAATTTCACTACAAGCCGCTTGTGTGGTATTGTCAGAATCCTTTTGGAAATCTAGAAATACGGAATCAGTTTGAAATTGCTTGTTAATATGACTTTTAATATGAAGCTATTGCATCAGCTGAAACTAAACTAAATGGTCTTGCACCGCAAGGCTTGGTTTTATTAAGTGGTTTAAATTGCTTCATTGCTCCGAGAATATTTACTTCTAAGTTACTCATGTTGGTAGCTGTTCTTGATTCTAAACGTGGAATATTTTTTTCTTCTTCTTTGGTGAAGGAATTTCGAAAGGCTGTTTTCAGTATCTCTACGTTCGCAGTACTGTCGTCGATGGTATTTCCATACATATCGTGCAGAGTAGGGATTCGCTGTATCTTGTTGCTAGCATACTTTACATACGATCAGAATCTCTTTGGAATTTCTGCAAGGTATCGAAAAATATTTTCGTTGTGGAAACTATTATAAGCGTCTCGCATTGAAGTCCGCTCTAAATTTCGAGCTTCTGTAAAAGATCGCCAATCTTGGAGAATTTATGATGGTTTAAATTTGGCATGCTTCTTTCGTTGTTTCTGCAACAGTGTTCTGGCACGTTTTGTGTACCAAGGCTGATCAGCTCCGTCGTTTGTTAATGTATTTGGTATAAACCTCTCCACTGATGTCGATAGTATTTCTTTTGATTCAAGCCACATCAGGACTACGCTTACATTGTTAACTTGGAAGGAGTGGTGATTGTCTCTTAACAAGGCGTCAAGTGAATTTTTATCTGCTTTTTTGAATAGGTAAATTTTTCGTTTATTTTTGGACGATTTGAGGGTTGCAATATTCAGTCTCGCCACGACAATCCTGTGTTGACTAATCCCTGTATCCATTTTGGTGCTCGTTATTAGCTCAGGATTATTTGTTGCTAAGATGTCAAGTACGTTTCCACAACCGTTTACTATTTCCGTGGGCTCACGAGCTAACAGCTCGAAATAATTTTCGGAGAATGCGTTTAGCAGAATTTCGAATGCTGTTTTATGGGTGCCTCCGGATTTAAACATGCATTTTTGCCAACATATCTAGGGTAAATTACAGTCACCACTAACTGTAAGTGTATGAGTCGAGCACGTATTTGAAATTATACTCAAGGTTTCTTTGAACCTCTCAGCAATTGTATCATCTGAGCTGGGAAGTCGGTAAAAGGATCCAATTACAATTTTATTCCAGTTACGAACAAGGACCTCTGCCCATATTAACTCACAGGAAGTATCTACTTCAATTTCTCGACAAGATAAACTACTTCTAACAGCAATATACACGCCATCACCAACTGTGTTCAGCCTATACTTTCTGAAAACCCTTAGGTTCTTCGCAAAAATTTCGGCTGAGCTTATATCCGACTTTAGCCAGCTTTCAGTGCCTATAACGATTTAAGCATGAGTGCTTTCTATCACTGCTTGGAGCTCTGGTACTTTCCCAACACAGCTACGACAATTTGCAACTGTTATACCGATGGTTCCTGTATCTATGTTCTTCCTGTCTTCGGTCTGCACCCTTTGAGACTGAAGCCCCTTTTTGTGTTTTCCCGAGACCCTCGAACCTAAAAAACTGCTCATTCCACGCCACACAGCCCTTGCTACCCGTGTAGCCACCTCCTGCGTGTAGTGGATTCCTGACCTGTTCAGCGAATCCGAAAGGCAAGCACCCTAAGGTGCAAGTCAATGAATCTGCAGTCTACACTGTCCCGGAATCAGCTGAGCCTCTGATTCACACCCTCCACGCGGCTCTGTACCACAGATCCACAATCTGTCCTGTCGACTATGCTGCAAATGAAGAGCTCTGCTTTCATCTCACAAGCAAGATTGGCAGCCTATACGTTTCTGATAGCCACTCTAACCCAGAGATAATCTATTCCGATCCAAAGTGATACACATCAACTGCAGTTGGCTGCACACTGTGTTCTTCAAGACATTCGGAAGGACGCTTTCCACGTCCTGGTATGCACACGGAGTGCACACTGACTTTCTTCCCCTCCTTAGCACCCATGTCCCTAAGAGGCCCCATAACACGCCTATCATTGGAGTGTAAGGCTGAGCCATATAGCAGGGGATTCTATCGTAAATTTATTTCGAAAGGTTAATTTCATTCTCTTGTTATGGTCAAGCATTAGCCAGCAGCTTCGGCTGCCTGTAATTTTCTCGTCCCACGGTCTGGCAACGGCAAGTCAGCCTCCAGGGTGGGCAATCTCGATCAACTGCATCCCACGTGTGCTGACGCGTGGCCATGCTGGATGTACCCTGCCACCCGTCGGCGAGACGCTCTCTCTGCCGCGCACTCTGTAGCTATGAACACCACCTGCCTCTCCCAGTGCTACAGCGCTGTGGACTTCGTCTCTGTAGCTGCCACGCCATTCAGACTTGTCCGAATGGCAGACACCACTATTCATTAACTTTGCCCAGGTTTGATGTGAACTAAGCATCGCCTACCACTACACTCTGGCTCACCCTCGCCTCCCGAGGCCTGACTCATGTTGCCCATTGGAATGCATTTTCTGCCAACAAATGGCCTCGTCACAAAAATCGTCCAAATGATTTATTTCTGCCAACCGCCTTAGCCGCTCCAGCGATCCTGAACAGGAGCTTCCAGTTACCAATAGCCCCACCCTCTGTGATTGTCCGGATCTTGCAGGCTAATGATTATCCTGATATAATTGCGTAGGCCGCCGCTGCCAGTCAGTCGACATAAAAGTTTTCTGGGTATGGTACCGCGTCATAATGTAAAAACTACTGCTGCTGGAGAAAAACCAACGTTTCGGCCACGATTGCAGCAGCCTTCTTCTGGGTCTAATGGTGCGTTCTAGCTATGCAGTGTCCTTTATATTTTGTTGTTAATGTTCACTGCTCATGCCATTACGTTATAATTTTAAAAAGGTAGTTAGTTTCATTGGTCACAAGGAAGAAGGAGAGGGAGCTTTATTTTAATAGGTTATTGCGGTGGAGGCAGAACGTCACCTCTGTTGTCTATTGGCTCTTGTGTTATGTACCATGATTGGTGGTCACCGTCGAATGAGAAGTTTGCTGCGGTTTACCAACTGCTGGACGTCGGCCGCTCGGCGGCAGTTACTCGCCGGTAGTGCTCGTGCCTCGTGCGGTACTATAACCAGAAAACTTTTATGTCGGATTATCCTGATGTTTCGCCAGCGGAAGTGGCTGGTATTGTCAAAAGCCCACTTCTAACATTGCTGGTGATGGACTAATGTCGTGCCTGCAGCCGGAGATTTTTCGCGGTAAGAAAAATCCGGTCCAGAAAACACACAGACGGTAAAAAAATTCTCGGCCCCAAGATGGTGTTGTGCGACATGAACGAAAGTTCGTAACCTTGTTTATAAATCTAAGATATGATGTCTATTTAAAGTTTGCGACAGTCGCATAAGAGTGTCGTTAGTAGCGCCAATGTGAAGAAGCAAATAAGGCTTGGCTTCAGTACAGGTCGCACTGGCTCGTCACAGTTGGTTACCTTTGAGATTGGACGTGGTGAGTTGATGTTGGTCAAGAACGCCTTTAAGGCGACAAAGAAGCAACTATCAACAACTCACTGACTTTGAAAGAGTTCGTGAAGTGGGGCTACGAGAAGCTGGATGTTCCTTCTGCAGTTTTGCAGAAAGACTTGACAGGAATGTACCCACCGTGCTTATTCCACACTCACCGACTGCAAATTTGTATGTCACTCTGGTGATTCAACCTGCTGTGCTGCCGTTCATGAACAGCATTCCAGGGGGTGTTTTCCTACCGGGTAACGCTCGCCCACGTACTGCTGTTGTAGCTCAACATGCGGTACAAAGGCTCAAATGGCTCTGAGCACTATGGGACATAACATCGGAGGCCATCAGTCTCCTAGAACTTAGAACTACTTAAACCTAACTAACCTAAGGACATCACACACATCCATGCCCGAAGCAGGATTCGAACCTGCGACCGTAGCGGTCGCGCGGCTCCAGACTGAAGCGCCTAGAACCGCTAGGCCACATCGGCCGGCTGCGGTACAGAGTATTGTCATGTTGCCTTGCCCTGCTCGTTCACCAGACTTGTCTCCAATCGAGGACATATGGGACATTATTGAACGACAACTCCAGCGTTATCCATATACAGCACTAACTGTCCCTATATAGACCGACCAACTGCAACAGTCATGGAATTCAATCCCACAGATTGATATCCGGCACCTGTACAACACAATGCATCCACGTTTGCTTGGATTTAACATTCTGGTGGTGCATTTCACAACTGCAATGGTTTATCTCGCCCTTACATTACCCTGTAGTCTTCCAATGGTAATCACTTAAATACGTTACCTAGACAAATGTACGCTACTGGCCATTAAAATTGCTACACCACGAAGATGGCATGCTACAGACGCGAAATTTAACCGACAGGAAGAAGATGCTGTGATATGCAAATGATTAGCTTTTCAGAGCATTCACACAAGGTTGGCGCCGGTGGCGACACCTACAACGTGGTGACATGAGGAACGTTTCCAACCGATTTCTCATACACAAACAGCAATTGACGGGCGTTGCCTGGTGAAAAGTAGTTGTGATCCGTCTTGTCAGGAGGAGAAATGCGTACCATCACGCTTCCGACTTTGATAAAGGTCGGATTGTAGCCTATCGCGATTGCGGTTTATCGTATCGCAACATTGCTGCTTGCGTTGGTCGAGATCCAATGACTGTTAGCAGAATGTGGAATCGGTGGCTTCAGGAGGGTAATACGGAACGCCGTGCTGGATCCCAACGGCCTCGTATCACTAGCAATCGAAATGACAGGCATCTTAACCGCATGGCTGTAACGGATCATGCAGCGACGTCTCGACCTCTGAGTCAACAGATGGGGACTTTTGCAAGACAACAACCATCTGCACGAACAGTTCGACGACGTTTGCAGCAGCATGGACTATCAGCTCGGAGACCGTGGCTGCGGTTACACTTGACGCTGCTTCACAGACAAGAGCGCCTGCGATGGTGTACTCAACGACGAAACTGGGTGCACGAATGGCAAAACGTCATTTTTCGGATGAATCCAGGTTCTGTTTACAGCAGCATGATGGTCGCATCCGTGTTTGGCACCATCGCAGTGAACGCACATTGGAAGCGAGTATTCGTCATCGCCACACTGGCGTATCATCCGACGTGATGGTATGGGGCGCCATTGGTTACACATCTCAGTCACCTCTTGTTCGCATTACCGGCACTTTGAACAGTGGACGTTACATTTCAGATGTGCTACGACTCGTGGCTCTACCCTTCATTCGATCCCTGCGAAACCCTACATTTCAGCAGGATAATGCACGACCGCATGCTGCAGGTCCTGTATGGGCCTTCCTGGATACAGAAAATGTTCAACTGCTGCCCTGGCCAGCACATTCTCCAGATTTTTCACCAATTGAAAACGTCTGGTCAATGGTGGCCGAGCAACTGTCTCGTCACAATACGCCAGTCACTGCTCCTGATGAACTGTGGTATCATGTTGAAGCTGAATAGGCAGCTGTCCCTGTACACACCTTCCAAGCTCTGTTTGACTCAATGCCCAGGAGTATCAAGGCCGTTATTACGACCAGAGGTGGTTGTTCTGGGTAGTGATTTCTCAGGATCTATCCACCCAAATTGCGTGAAAATGTAATCACATGTCAGTTCTAGTATAATATATTTGTCCAATGAATACCCGTTTATCATCTGCATTTCTTCTTGGTGTAAATAGTAGTGTACATTATAATTCCGTAATTAAAAGATCGAGTTTTTTCGACTGTCACCATGTCGTTCCCTCTTAAACAATTTCAGGAGAATTTCCCATCACAGAACAGGCCGCCGTGATTTTCCTGTTTGTTGCTAGCGCATGCGCATCTGTCGTAATGCCCCTAATTATACCGATCCGAGTAAACATGATTCGGTAGAGCGCTGTTTGGGTGGTTTCACTCAAAATGTGAACGAAAGTTTCAATAGTCTCATTTGGAAATAAAACGCTCCAAAAATAACACCCAGTCGAAGCGAAATTGTGAACATTGCTTCGCATTTGGCCGCATATCTATTAAATGTGGGCCATACTGCATAAACGCACGTGGCAAATATCCTTAAAATCCAAATCGGCGAGGAAAGGCGCCGATTCTGCGAAGACAGAGACGGGAGCAGCGATGCGCTCAGCGACGAAAAAGAGTGCTCATCAAGTCAGAGTAGGAGAAAGCGGCCCCCCACTATCCGGGGAGATAGTTATTAGAGACCAGGCATCGATGATATGCCGTAAGTTTCAAGCTATGCCCCTTTTTGTTATATGATGAATGCTTCTCAAACTTTAAACGCGTTTTTCTGAAAACATGGTTTCCGTCGCTCACGTTACAGTTTCATTCGATTTTAATGATTTTTGGTGTAGCTTCAAGCAAACTGAATTCTCTTCAGTTCATTGTTGCCGACTTTTTTTATTTTGATATTTAGTATTTTTTTCGGGCTAAAAGGAGGTGTCCGAAATGGCCATTTTTTCAAATAATTTCGCTGACAAAAAAATTTCTTTGCAAATCCCTACGATGAACTAAAATTACTTCTGTAAGGATCAGGGTGATATGTTAATTACCTGTTGCAGATAATCACAGCGTCAACCGTCGATCTACCAGCTTTCAGAGCTGCCTCGGGAAAGTCCCAACTATACAGTGAAGATACTAATATTTTTCAATAAAAATACGAATAAAATCTTTAATGTATGCTTTATTCGTTGCAGGAAACTCCATTTGTATACTGCAGTCCAGTACAGAGGAAAAGATACTGAATTTGAGCAATATTTTCGTCCGTCACCCAATCGTTCCCTCTCAATCCCTACGTGGATCAGTTCATGGAAGATGAACGACGGTATGGATATTTTCAGTACAACGGAGCTACAGCACATATTGTCTTGGCAACCGTGTCTCGAGTGCCGTAAGGTGTTCGATGAGGAGAGGACAGACAGCAGAGGCAGCGCAACCTCCTGGCCAACCCTATCGCCTGATTTCTCTCTTCTGTTGCTTTTGCCTGTGGGGCAAAATGACCGGACAACTTTACTCAAATAACACAGGCCAATGATGGAAAAACTTTTCTGCTGAAAATACCTTATTCTTATGTTTTTTAGGGTGGGAAATCCAAATAGCCGGCCGTTGTGGCCGAGCGGCTATAGGCGCTACAGTCTGGAAACGCGCGACCGCTACGGTCGCAGGCTCGAATCCTCCCTCGGGCATGGATGTGTGTCATGTCCTTAGGTTAGCTAGGTTTAAGTAGTTCTAAGTTCTAGGGGACTGATGACCTCAGAAGTTAAGTCCAATAGTGCTCAGAGCCATTTGAAA
The DNA here is from genome assembly GCF_023864345.2 of Schistocerca serialis cubense. Classification (NCBI taxonomy): domain Eukaryota; kingdom Metazoa; phylum Arthropoda; class Insecta; order Orthoptera; family Acrididae; genus Schistocerca; species Schistocerca serialis. The sequence continues at coordinate 173,023,287 of NC_064643.1, read as the reverse complement.
TCCAAATATGATACTTAAAAAACTGTATCACCCACCATTTCTTCACATTTTACAGTTAAATTGATTAAATTAAGCGATTTTTTAAAGAATTTAACAGCTGTTATATGGTTAAAATAATTTAAAAAGTAGCTGTAATGAATGTAGATGACGTTGGTAGCACTGCTGAAAAACATTTTCTGGCAAAAAAAAAAAAGGTCGATTCTATTTTTGTGTTAACAAATGGTGTTTTGTTTACTGTTAGCCTAACGTCACTTTCCCATTTCCTGTACATGTGCTCAGTACAATGTCTAATCGTGATTGTAAAAACTCTGCTGACAGTTTTTGTTATATTTGTGGTGAATTTGTGATTAAAAACACTAAAGAAATATTACAGACTTTGTGAAAAAGAATTATCTATCATACTTTGGATCTAAACTTGGTGATCAAAATAAAACTTGGGCGCCGCATCAGGTATGTTATGTGTGTAATAAAGAACTGAGAAAATTGTCCAAAAAAGGAGAAAAAAAGCCTTTTGATTTTCTGTTCCTATAAAATGGAGGGAGCCAAGAAATCATTCCGATGATTGCTACTTTTGTAGTGTTGATATTACTGGTCATAATTCGAAAAAAAAGAAGGTAATAAGCTACCCTAACCTTCCGTCCGCCATCCGACCAGTAGGGTATGGTGTAGATTTGCCGGTTCCTGAACCGCCAGATGATTTGAATCATATTGCAACAGAAGTATTTTCTGATGTACAATGGTATTTAGATGAACCAGATGATGATGAATTCCATTGTAATACAGAAAGTCTATAGCCCAAGTTGCTTATTCAGACCGAGCTTAACAATTTCGTTACGGATCTGGATTGTCGAAAGAAGAAGCTGAATTGCTTGGCTCTAGATTAAAAGAAAAGAACTTATTGACAGTTGGAACCAGCATATACATGTATAGAAAGAGAGAGCAGTAATTTTCCAAGTTTTTTCAACAAGAAGGTGATTTACTGTACTGCTCAGACATTCCCGGTTTCATGGATGAGTTTGTTATTGAATACAAAAAGGAAGACTGGAGGCTATCTATTGACTCATACAAAACTAGTTTAAAGGCTCATTTATTACACAATGGTAACATGTATGTATCTATACCTGTTGGACATTCTGTACATATGAAAGAAACCTGCGAAAACCTAGAAATAGTGCTAAATCAAATAGGCTATTCTGCTCACAGCTGAATGATATGAATATGGAGGCTATCTATTGACTCATACAAAACTAGTTTAAAGGCTCTTTTATTACACAATGGTAACATGTATGTATCTATACCTGTTGGACATTCTGTACATATGAAAGAAACCTGCGAAAACCTAGAAATAGTGCTAAATCAAATAGGCTATTCTGCTCACAGCTGAATGATATGTGGCGATCTAAAAGTAATATGCCTGCTCCTTGGTCAGAAAGGGGGGTTTACCAAATTTCTATGTTTCTTGCGTGAATGGGACAGTAGAAATTGGGATCAACACTGGTGCAGAAGGAACTGGCCTGTGAGGGTGTTTTTAAAACCTGGTGAGAAGAACATTCTATGCAAAAACGTTGTAGATCCAAAAACGAACTCCTACCACCTCTACATATAAAGTTAGGCCTAATGAAACAGTTTGTAAAGGCTTTGCCTATAGGTGGACCATGTTTTAAGTATCTCTGCCAAAACTTTCCACACCTTTCAGAAGCTAAACTAACAGAAGGCGTCTTTGTCTGGACTGACATTTGAAAATTGATGTTTGATATTAACTTTGAATCCATAATGAACTTAAATGGAAAAGAAGCATGGGTATCATTGAAGCAAGTCGTTACAAAGTTCTTAGGACATGAAAAAGACCCAGAATATGTTTCTATTATAGCTACAATGTTAAAAAAGTTTAAAGCCTTAGAGTGTTTAACGAGCCTGAAAGTTCACTTTTTGAACAGTCACCTTGATTACTTCCCAGACAATGTGTGAGATGTTAGTGAGGAGCAAGGAGAGCGTTTTCACCAAGACATTAAAGTGATGGAGAAACGGTACCAAGGCCGCTGGAACACCAACATGATGGGGGACTGACTAATGTTGGTCACTTCACCGAGAAGTTCTGCAAGTGACTCATCGTAGAAAAAGCTACACAATAGCTTCAAAGAAAGAACAGAAAGAAAATACAAACCAATTCCAGCTGACAAGTGAAACCTCTATAAACACATATAATTGTTTTAAGTAGCCTACTGTAAAAACAGACCATTCTTATGTTGTAACAAAGCGTTTCATTAATTTCCCCATTAACCATATAGCATGGGATTTTTATATATGATAATGAAAAGCATTTTGCATGAAAACTATGAGTGATCTAAACAAAACTAAGGCTAGATTTGGATTTAGCTCTGTTTGCATCACTAAGGCTAGATTTGGATTCAGCGCTGTTTGCATCACCTTCCGTTAGTTTCACTAAAAAGGGTCTCTCCCGCGCCAGTCTCACTGTAAATATTTTCTGAGCCAGACTTATCTTCTCCGCCTTGAACCAGTCACGCCACCATGTGAGGGTTCTCCACCTGGTAGTTACCGCTGTGGTTCTCCCCTTCCTACCCACAGTGCGGACATGCAGGAAGAGTGTCAGTGAGCAATGAGGTTCTGGAACATACTGACAGGGATATGGAGCCACGCCGACTAAAGTGCTGTGGCCAGCTGCGTTAGGTTTTTCGGTTGAGGATCCATGGCACGAACAGCTCGATCGAGTTGGTCCTGCAGATTATCGACTGGGTTTGAATCCGGGGTGTCTCGTGGCCAGCAGAGTGAGGTAATCTCATGCTGGTGCTCTTCGAACCACGCACGTAGACTGTGAGCTGCGTGACACTTTGTATTGTCCTGCTGGTATATGCCATCCTGCCGAGGGAAAACAAACTGCGTGGATGGGTGGGCATGGTCCCCAAGGATAGTTACATACATGTGCTGGTCCACTATGCAACCAGAATAACTAGATCAGCCAGTAAATTCCGCGAAAACGTTCACCATACCATAACTCTCCCACCTCCGTCCTGGACCTTTCAGACAACCGTTGTAGGGCTGTACATGCCAAAAGCCGTCTGCCAAGTGGAGCATAAAACATGATTCATCTGAAAAAGCCACCTGTTGTCACTCAATGCACGGTCCAGTGGCAGTACTGGCGTGCAAACTCCAGCCTTCGTCGCCACTGAACAGCAGCAGTGTGGGTGCACAAACCAGGTGCATGCTGCAAAGCTCCATACCCAGCAAGGTTCGCTAAACGGACGTTGAAGACACACTGGTGACAGCCCCTTGGTTCATCTGGGTGGTCGCTTGCTCAACAGTTGTAAGTCTGTTCGCCCATACACATCTCCGCAGCCATCATTCGCTATGTAATCTATAGCCCTTGGTGCACCACAGTTACCTCGGCGGCAGTTTGAGATTGGGCCATTTTGCCACGCATGGTAAAGTTTAACCACGATGGTACGCGAACAGTTTCCAGGCTTAGCCATTTCGGAAATGCTTCTATCCTTGCCCCGAAAGCCAATGATCGTGCCCTTTTGGATGTAAGATAAATCGCTCTCTCTCCGCATATCCGACACGCTGTATATACCACTGCTAATGCTGCCAACTATTGTCTGTGAGTGGTTACCGCACGTTGGTGCCGAACATAGGTGGTGCTCATGTTAACGTGTGACTGGATGATGTATAATCTCTGACTGTGGGCTCAAATCCAGTCCTCCACCAGGAGTGAGGAGTGAACCTTTGACAATGCCAGCGATTCGCACTGACGAAACGCCAAGATAATCGTATAAACAAAAGTCGGCAGAAGAACCCGAGACAGAAGCCACCAGGCAATACGTCAGACAAAAAGTGGCCAGGAGAGCCTCAAAAATTTTGTATGCATGCTTGCTTCCTTTTATTATTATTATTGTTATTACTATTAGCGAATTTCCCACTTGAAAACGATAGGCAGGTTATTTTCAATCTTTCTTAGGGTTTCGAGGTGCCAGGGTGGAGAAGAGTTTGTACCTCTTTAGTTCTGACGAATTTTGCATGAGAATGAGACATGCACCTCCTTACCTACCACGTAATTAATTATGCACACAACGGTACCGAAAGGAAATGATGGTGGATCCTGCTAGTTGGTAAAATAAGGAGTGCACACTCACAATAATTTAATAAAAATAGGATCTATTCAGAGAGAGAAAAATAGAGAGAACTTTATCATAATAAACAACGTGAAATGGGATTCTGCATATATCTACGAAATGATATGCGGATTAAATATTACAATGAGATTTATTATACATCAGAAAATAAAGGCACATGATTATTGACACAAACAGTAGATTGAAGGATAGGATATACTGATCTATTATGAGAATAAGAGTTGGCTCGAGAAAAATGGGTCCTTACTCTCTGTGATGCAATAGATTGATGATAATGACTGGAGGTCCTAATGAATCAAATATTACTCTAGCAACTATATTGCAGTACGCAGTTAGTGAGAGCTCAAATAGTATAACACGGACAAACAAGTAAGGTGGACTTTTGGCAAAGCAAGCGAACGAGCTGCTGAGGGATTCAGAACAAAAATGATAGGTCTTACAATGCCGAAGCTGCAAAATGCTGTACCAGACCTGAACTCTGCAGTGCAGTGTCGGTAGGCAGCGTTCTGATGATGCAGGCGCCGAGTTCTGCTGTGCAGCAACTCTGTTTCAACCCCTGTCCTCGAAAGCTGTCCGAGAATTCTAAGTTCTGACAAAAACGTGCCACTAAGTCGCAACACCGTTGACTCCGATGAAGATCAGATCCCGGATCCCTGCGCTGTACCAGAGCAAAGCCAACATTGCTCAACTCCCTGCCAACCTCGAAAACCGCGAATCAGCCTTCAGTGCTGATACCAAAATACCCCCACACTGTCTTAGAACATCATTCTCACCAATAGAGACCATTCCCTCCAATTTCGCAATTTCGAGCAGGGTTTTATGACATCAACTAGCCTCAGTTTAAGTTGGCCACTCATGCCTCTGCTATTCAGCTGAGGGCACTGAAGTTGCCGTTTGACCGGCTACAAAAGCAACCTGCCTAGACCACCGGCCATCCGGCGCCAGACAGCCGCGCCCGGCAGGACACAATCCTCAAGTATTCTCAGAATCAAGAGGACAATGCAGTCAGTCGGTGCCAGCAGTCTTCGTGCCGGACGTGCCAGAACGGTGAACACATAAACTGTGCCGACACTCAGACGTCTCTCAGGTCGTTTCGCCCTGCATATAATAGGTGAAACTCGACCGACGTCAGTCGTGCCACCAGGCGCTTAAGCCCAATGATGTACGACCCTCTCAGAATTCGGGGAAGTGCAGCCCCCAACCGAAAACGCAGTGTGCCGCGTCCCCCAGTTCTCGCCTCGCACAGGCCATCCAGGGAAGTAACCCAACATGCATAGGAATCAAGTGAAAAGCATTTTGAGCTCCCAGTACAAACACTCTCATTACAATATCCTTATTCAGCCTGTTACCACAGTGAAATGACATAAAACATTAATAAAATCGGTGAAAATGAGAGGCAACATGCGAAAGAGGGCATGGAACCTCTCAGGGGTCTTCTTATTTTCCCAATATTTCTTCATTTTCTCCCAGAAAGCTTTCTTTCCTTCTTCAGTCCACTTTGGTTGGTCTGTTTTTAGTTCCATCACTGGTGTAAACTTCTGCTTATCAGTTTTGCTTCTGAATGTATCCCTGTCTGATGTGTTTGTTATGTCAATTTTTGCTTTTGTCAGAACCTTCTTAACTTCAATTATCCAGGGTATTCATGCTTTAAGTCATGTCACATAGCTCAATAGATGTTTAGTTAGTATGTTTCTAGGTAATCTGTCTAGGTGTCCACAGAACTTCATTCGTCTCTTTCCAATGTTAGTTTCGATGTTTGATAAGATGGTTTGCAGTCTGTAACCATCTTGTGTGTATCGTGCTCCCAGAATTTTTCTAATAACCTTTCTCTCTACTTTCATAATTTCTTGTAAACCTAGTTTTCTATTCAATGAGAGTGTTGCATATGTGACTGTCGGTTTCAATACCGTGTTGTAGTGTCTGATTTTAGTGCCTTTTGACAGGCATTTTTTGTTATGTAAATTTGAAACAAGTCCAGAAGCGTTATTCATTTTCTGCTATGTGTTTTTTGTGCTGCTTTTTCAACTCCTGTTGGTTTAATAACTTCACCGAGATACTTAAAGTGTTTGGCTCTGTTGATTTCACCACAGTTTATTTTGACTTTGGAATATCTAACTTGGATCATATGAATTCAGTCTTCTCAAAGGAGATTTGCAGGACAACCTTCACTGCACATTCTTTGAGGGTCTCGATTTGTTTTACTGTTCTTTCTTCATTGTCGGTTAGAATCGCTAAGTCATATGCAAATGCTAAATATGCAAAGTTCAATTTTCCTTGTCCTCTTCGCAGTTCAACTCGCTTCTAAAAGTTTTGTTTACTTAGTTCCATTTCCCATTCTTTCACTGCTTTGTCCAAGACTATGCTGAATAATAGTGGCGAAATCCCGTCTCCTTGTCTTGCCCTTGTTTTAATTAAAAATGGTTCACAAATTTCATCTATGAATTTAATTTTTGATTTGGTTTCTATCAGAGTTTGTCCGATCAGTTGTCGAGTTTTGGTGCCTAGTCCGGGTTCTTCTAGAATATTGCGTAGATATTGTCTATCTATAGAATCGTATACTTTTTTTAAATCAGTGAATGTGGAGACTATTGGTTTTGACCTGATTGCTTTAGTTTCTAAAATTCAGGCACGATCTATTAGGTCGAAAACTTGCTTGGTAATCTGAAATTGTATGTTGTAGTTGTTCTTGTGATCTCTAAAAAAGACACGACAATAAAATTTTGTAAGTGACTGGCAAAAGTGAAATGACTTTGTAGTTGATTTATTATTGTATTATTATTATTATTTACGTGGATCAGACAGCCTCACTTAGCTCCTCATGAACTTTAAACATGCCTTGAAATCCTCTAGAGACATGTGCATCCTGCTGCCTTCAACAAATCGCGTCCTCTATCAACTCAATAAGTTCCCACAACAGCTTCCCTTTCGTCAGCACTTTCGAACCGAATACATAAACCAGAATACTGGGTATACTTCCTGCCAGCAACGAGAGCATAATGTCTCTAATGCATACTTTTCCTATGACTCTCTCTAGGATAGGTTTCTTATTCCATTATAACTGAAAGGGGTTAAAGTTCTTGAATTGTGAACCCTAAATACTGTCTGCACTAGTTTTGCAAAGCCTTCCTGCTTCATTATCGCCGCACAGTTTGTTGATCTGCTAGACAACAAGTAAATATTGGGTACTGTGCAGCATGAAGGAATTCAGCTGGTGCTGGACCTTTCAAAAGTCGATCCTAATCACAGCTTCTGTTCAGAGAATGGTGAGCCGCTGTTATACGCCAGGTGGCAACTCCCCATGGTGCAGCAATCCTATCAGCTATAGTCCACACCATAGACAACGAAAAGTGGAAAATCCAATCCCAGTATCTCATATCTCCACGGTAAATGTATAATACTATATCACTGCGGTGTCCATTCGTTCAGGAATCTCGGTGACATCTTCGTAAAACATTCATTTCCCATGAAATTTACTTACGATAACTAGCGAATGGAAAGAACTTTCATCATAGCAATGTAGCAGCAAAGCACCTCTTCGGCTGTTTTTCAATTTTTAATAATAAGGGAAGAGTGATGCACATGGAATACATCTTTTACGTTTTCAGTTTAGGACAGTTAAGTAAAATACGCCGATACACACGTATGGTTGAATGCAAGGGTTTCACCCTTTTCTTCTTTATCCTCTTCGTAGTAGTGTCTACATTATTTGTCCTCCTGAAGTCTGATTTACATCGGAGCGAATGGAATCGAAAAAACAACGAACTAGCAGTTACTCACAATTTTATGTTGTTGACAACCATTCGCTTGTAACTGTAATCAAGCGTTTATACCAGAGTCAACGGAAGAGATCACGGGCAACGAAGGTAGCCTATGAACGCCGTGTTATCGGGTTTTGGCGCTAATAGTCGGCACACAGGATACAGCAGTAAATAGTTAGAGGCAAGATGCGAAACTTTGATATTTGGAAAGGATTATTTTATATGGCAAGCGCACTTGTTTTGACGAACTAGGCAAGATTGCGTAGGAAAAGAAGAATTTAGGTTTCTCAGTTTGTACATAGATACATAATACTGAATTGCAGCTACATCTTTCGTTAGCATTATTCCAAAACTTTTCACACATGTCCCTTGAGGCTTTTCACTGGCTCCTCATCACAACTAAGGTGTAAATTTAAAACCAGAGCACCAACTGGCGACGACCTACACAACCTGAAGAAAGACTAACATTAACATTCTGGATATTACCAACTGGAGGCATTTATGTAACTACAGAGATTGTTTCACATTTCGATAGCTGCTAAGGTCAGTTAGTTTCTGATCTCTCCAGTGAAATATGCAACGTACTTCAAGGGTTTTCCTAACAATCTGTAAGGACTATGATGCAAACAAAATATTGTTAGTGAAATGCGGAATGTATTTGGCCTATCACATACGATACTTCATATAATCTGCTATATGCAGGAGGCGATCAAATAGTTTCCTTTCGAGGGTGCAGCTGCAGCGTATACGCGAAGTAGCGCGACTCCGATGCGGGTATATAACCACCGACATGTGGACAAGGGATTAGTGTGGTATTCGTGTCCTTCAGACGTCTGAGCGGTAAATGTGGAAACGTGAAATATGGCGACGTTATTACCAAACAGTACCAAGGTGCTGACATTCTTTTCTTGGCTACCGAAGGACAAACACCTGTAGACATCAATCGGAGAACGGAGAATGTGTATGGGGCAGCATGTCTATCGAAAATCACCGTTGTGGAATGGCACCCCAAGGGCTACTGCTGCATCAGAATAACGCATGTCACCACATCGCAAATATCGTAACGCAGAAGTTACGCCAACTAATGTTGGAGACACTCCACCCCCGCCCTAGAGTCCTGATCTCTCCCCATGTGGTTATCACGCCTGCGGTCCCTTAAAAAAGGCGCTGAAAGGTCGGCGATTCCTGTCGGAAGAGGATGTGCAGCAGACAATTCAGGACTTCTTCACGCAGCAGGACATGGCGCTTTCCCAAACGAGTATCTTCAACCCTGTGCGCCGGTTGGGTGATTGACTAAATACTCACGGCGATTTTGCCTGACTGGCATACCTGTCGTGGACTGTACGGCCTTCGAACAGAAACTGTTTTTATCGCTCCATACAGTTTGTTAAAGCGCAGATGCCGTTATCCTGAATAAATAGTTTTTACCGTCAAAAATCTCTGACGTAACAGTGACACATCAGCCGCTTAATTCATCTACTACTAACTTCAACAACGAGTTTCATAATATATTTCGTATATTTTTTCTTTTAATTGCAGAAACAGACAAATATTCACACTTATTTACATTCAGCCAAATTTAATGTGCTTTTTCTTTTTAATAAAAAGAAAAAAATAGTTAAAAAGAACAACGATTCAAATTCTGGCACTTCAAAAAACACGAATGACGGAAGCTAATATCATGGATTTCGGCAACTATCGTCTTTGTAAAAGCAAAACTGATAAAAGAATGCTTAGTAATACACCACATCTGGGAGTTGCTTTTGCAGTATCCAAAAATATTTTAAATTCAATAACGTTGGTGAAACCCATTAGTAATAGACTAATGACAATTTCTCTTAAATGCGCAAATAAAGCATACACTTTAATTTATGTCAATACGCCAGTCAGTGAGGATAACCGTAAAAAAACTGAAGACGTTAATGTAGCTTGGGAAACGTTAGAAAGCATCATCCCGAAAATTCCCTCAAACAATGTTAAAACTTTAATTGGTGATTTTAATGCTCAATTAGGTAAAGAGAAAAAAAATATAAGTATACATTGGGTTGATTTTTTGCACATAAATGGACAAACCAAAATGGTCAAAGACTTGTTCGAACAGGCAAAAATTTTAACCTTCAAATCATGTCAGCACATTCTAAAAAGAACCCTTCTCAACAAAAACTTGTTAGGCACTCAGTACCTATATTAGTGAATTTCAAATCGATCATGTAGCAATTTCATACCCTAACTACAGAGAAATTTTAAATGACCAAGTTAAGACAGAGATAATATTGATTCTGACTATTTTTTAACGCGAATAAAAGTAAAACGTCAACCTCAATAACTCTTCAGAACAAAAAATGTTATCCCAAAATTTGACACTGCTAAAATAACTCCAACAAGGGAACTTGACAAAAAAACTATTCAATAATTGGCAAAGCCTAAAAGGAAAGTTAAACAAGACAGCAGAAAATTTAATTCCGCATCAAAAGAACCAAAAACACTCTTGCTGGAACGCGGATTGTGAAACAGTAGTTAAGTCTAGGCAAAAGGCATTTAAAAATTGGTACAGTAACAACTGAAAATACATACAACACCTTTCTAACTGTAAAAAAAGAAACATCTAAATAAATCCGACAGACTAAAAGAAACTGCGAAAATGTCCAACTTTTAGAAATCGAAAAACGCTTCCAAAATAGCTATACAAGAAACTTTTATAAAACATTCAAAACATTGCTAACCGATTACGAATCTCAAAGTCTTTACTTCAAAAATGAAAATGGCAGTTTGGCTCTTAACAACCAGGAAAATTGTAAGGTACTTGCTAATTAAATGGTTCAAATGGCTCTGAGCACTATGGGACTTAACATCTGAGGTCATCAGTCCCCTAGAACTTAGAACTACTTAAACCTAACCAGCCCAAGGACATCACACACATGCATACCCGAAGCAGGATTCGAACCTGCGACCGTAGCAGTCGCGCGATTCCACACTGAAGCGCCTAGAACCGCTCGGCCACAACTGCCTGCACTTGCTAATTATTTTGAAAAACTATTAAACTGTTTAAACCCAGCGTCTAAATTCCAACAACAACAGACCAACAACACCAACCCTTAACCCTAAACAGCCTGACGAAACCGAAATAACTAAACAAATTAAGAGACCTAAAAACAATAAAAATTCCGGAGAAGACGCTATAATTGCAGAACTACTAAAATCAGCTACCCCTAAAACTATAAAGGAGATCGCTCAAGTAATAAAACATACCCAGCAAACTGAAAGTACCTAAGGACTGGAAAACTGCTGTAATTCTACCATTGCTTAAAAAAGGGTGTAGAACAGACGTTAATTATTATCAAGGAAATTCTCTTCTGCCTCTCACAGACAAAATTCTCTCGCAATGTTTACTTGATCGGGCTCAAGAACAGTTAGAACTTATAACTGATGAATTCCAAGCAGGATTTAGACCAAACAGATCCTGCCCGGAACAAATCCTTAATTTAAAATTAGCCCTTAGGCGCCAAAGGATTTCTAGTAACAATATTGTATGTATATATGTGGATTTTAAAAAGGCCTACGATGCAGTTGATCGTGAATCCCTTTTGCAAATTGTAAAGGAATAAGGGCTTGGTAGCAGAACTCTGACACGGATTAAGGAAACGTTAACCGACACTAGCTCTAAAGTTAAATTCGTGGGAGAAATTTCTGGACAATTTAGTATAAAGAGCCGAGCGGTCTAAGGCGCTGCAGTCATGGACTGTGCGGCTGGTCCCGGCGGAGGTTCGACCCTCCCTCGGGCATGGATGTGTGTGTTTGCCCTTAGGGTAATTTAGGTTAAGTAGTATGTAAGCTTAGGAACTGATGACTTTAGTAGTTAAGTCTCATAAGATTTCACACACATTTGAACATTTTTTGGTATAAAGACTGGTGTTAGACAGAGAGATGGACTCTCTCCATTAATGTTTAACTGTGTTTCGGAAAATGTAGTAACGGAATGGGGAGAGCAAGAGTAGGGTCAAGATATAGATCAATCAATCAAGTTAGGCAGAAGTAATGTTAGAGTAGACTGCCCTGCCATTGCAGATGATCTGACATTTTTAACTAGGAATATTATCACAGCTCAAAAACAATCTACAGTTCTTAAGGAAGTTGTGGAAAAAGTATGACTACAAACATCATTCGAAAAAACGGGGAATATTTGACATGCAAGAAACAGGCACCAAAGTCTTTGAATACGAAGTATGGAAAAATAAAAATTGTTTCTTAGTATGAACAGCTGGGGGAAATCATACAAGAAAACGGTTTGAAAAAAGCTGCAAACGGAGTTTGCTGTCAAAAAATGGCAACTGCATTCAGATTAAAACAAAATATTGATAATGAAAATTCACTTTCTAAATTCAGTGAACTTAGGCATTACAGCACTGTAATCAAACCTGAATGTCTTTATGGAGCAAAAACTTTATCTTTAAATAGGAAGAGGGATAGTGAAGAAATACGAATGAAAGAAAGATTGTTAGGAAAATGTTAGGCACCAAAATTACTGATGGAGAAACTTATATGCTGAGAAGTAATAAGGAACTAGAAGAATACACAGACGTACATGGTGACATGAGAAAACGAAGACTTAAATTTTATGGGCTCATTAAAAGAATGACACCCACTAGGTTGACTAAAGTAAAATTCTACGAAGACAGAAGTAAGGCGAAAACTGAGCCAATTAAATAGATCGCTGAGATTAAGGAGAATCTTAAGTAGACGGTATAATTTAGACAGGCGCTACAAAGAGAAAAACATACGTGAATAATAATAATAATATACACACTAGACAGAGATCAGAACAAACCAACACACAGAAGAAACCCACAAAACCAGCATGGCAACACAGGCTACAGATCAGAATAGAAAAATTGAGAAAAGACATCGGACAGCTAACACAATTTATAAGAAATGAAATATCAGACAAAAAAAAAATGGCTCTGAGCGCTATGGGACTCAACTGCTGCGGTCATCAGTCCCCTAGAACTTAGAACTACTTAAACCTAACTAACCTAAGGACATCACACACATCCATGCCCGAGGCAGGATTCGAACCTGCGACCATAGCAGTCACACGGTTCCGGACTGCGAGCCTAGAACCGCGAGATCACCACGGCCGGCAAAACAAAAAAGGTTAGGTAAAATCTCACAACAAGAAGCGATAGAGCAATTAGATGGAAAGAAGCAGAAATTACAAGCATTCGCCAAAAGACTTAGAAGATACAAAAAAAAAGTGAAAATAGAAGGAAACAAAACCAAACATTCAACACAAACCGAAAGAAATTTTACCAGACAATAGATAACACACACATTAAAATAGACAATCCACCAAACATAACAGACATGGAACACTTCTGGAGCAACATATGGTCAAACCCGGTACAGCATAACAGGCACGCACGGTGGATACAAGCAGAAACAGACACATACAAGATGATACCACAAATGCCTGAAGTGATAATTTTGCAACATGAAGTCACCCAAGCAATTAATTCTACTCACAATTGGAAAGCCCCTGGAAAAGGTAAAATAGCAAATTTCTGGCTAAAGAAGTTCACCTCAACACATTCACATCTAACTAAATTATTTAACAGTTACATTGCAGACCCATACACATTCCCTGATACACTTAAACATGGAATAACTTACCTGAAACCTAAAGATCAAGCAGACACACCAAACCCAGCTAAATATCGCCCCATAACATGCCTACCAACAATATACAAAATATTAACTTCAGTCATTACACAGAAGTTAATGACACATACAACACAGAACAAAATTATAAATGAAGAACAAAAAGGCTGTTGCAAAGGAGCACGAGGATGTAAAGAGCAACTGATAATAGATGCAGAGGTGACATATCAAGCTAAAACTAAACAAAGGTCGCTACACTACACATACATTGATTACCAAAAAGCTTTTGATAGTGTACCCCACTCATGGTTACTACAAATATTGGAAATATACAAAGTAGATCCTAAATTGATACAGTTCCTAAACATAGTAATGAAAAATTGGAAAACCACACTTAATATCCAAACAAATTCAAATAATATCACATCACAGCCAACACAGATTAAGCGTGGAATATACAAAGGAGGCTCATTAAGTCCTTTCTCGTTCTGCCTTGCTCTGAACCCACTCTCCAACATGCTAAATAATACAAATTATGGATACAATATTACTGGAACATACCCACACAAAATCACACATTTGCTATACATGGATGATCTAAAACTACTGGCAGCAACAAATCAACAACTCAACCAATTACTAAAGATAACAGAAGTATTCAGCAAAGATATAAATATGGCTTTTGGAACAGACAAATGTAAGAAAAATAGCATAGTCAAGGGAAAACACACTAAACAAGAAGATTACATATTGGATAACCACAGCGACTGCATAGAAGCGATGGAAAAAACAGAGGCCTATAAATATCTAGGATACAGACAAAAAATAGGAATAGATAATACAAATATTAAAGAAGAACTAAAAGAAAAATATAGACAAAGACTAACAAATATACTGAAAACAGAATTGACAGCAAGAAACAAGACAAAAGCTGTAAATACTTATGCTATACCAATATTGACCTACTCATTTGGAGTAGTGAAATGGAGTAACACAGACCTAGAAGCACTCAATACACTTACACGATCATAATGCCACAAATATAGAATACATCACATACATTTAGCAACAGAAAGATTCACATTACGCAGAAGGGAAGGAGGAAGGGGATTTATCGATATAAAAAACCTACATTGTGGACAGGTAGACAATTTAAGAAAATTCTTTATAGAACGAGCAGAAACTAGCAAAATATACAAAGCAATCACTCATATAAATACATCGGCTACACCACTACAATTTCATAACCACCTCTACAACCCTTTAGATCACATAACATCAACAGATACGAAGAAAGTAAATTGGAAAAAGAAAACACTACATGGCAAGCACCCATATCATCTAACACAGCCACACATAGATCAAGACGCATCCAACACATGGCTAAGAAATGGCAATATATACAGTGAGACGGAAGGATTCATGATTGCAATACAGGATCAAACAATAAACACCAGATATTACAGCAAGCATATTATTAAAGATCCCAATACCACAACAGATAAATGCAGACTTTGCAAACAACAAATAGAAACAGTAGATCACATCACAAGCGGATGTACAATACTAGCAAATACAGAATACTCCAGAAGACATGACAATGTAGTAAAAATAATACATCAACAACTTGCCATACAACATAAACTAATAAAACAACACGTTCCCACATACAAGTATGCACCACAAAATGTACTGGAGAATGATGAATACAAATTATACTGGAACAGAACAATTATAACAGATAAAACAACACCACATAACAAACCTGACATCATACTCACCAATAAAAAGATGAAATTAACACAACTAATCGAAATATCCATACCCAATACAACAAATATACAGAAGAAAGCAGGAGAAAAAATTGAAAAATACATCCAACTGGCTGAGGAAGTGAAGGACATGTGGCATCAGGATAAAGTTATACTATCAACTACAGGAGTCATACCACACAATATCCACCAGTACATCAACGCAATACAGCTACATCCAAACTTATATATACAACTACAGAAATATGTAATTATTGATACCTGTTCAATTACCCGAAAGTTCCTAAATGTAATGTAACATATACCATACAGTTAAAAGGAAGTCACCCTTGATCAAGATCAGCGTCACTTTCCATTTTTAACCAGATATAACGTCTGAGAAAGAAAAGAAATAATAATAATAACAAAAACATAAATTGTGCTAATTCACTCTGTTTCCCGCTGATCCAACCACCTAATGAATTTATAGTCTTTCTCGTGTCCACACTTGGATATTTGAGGTCTTCGGCAACTTTTCAGCAGTCATATTTCTTTTCCTTCGGCATCTATACCGTCAATGTCTTGGATCCCAGACGCACGTGTGATATCAATATTCTTCTGTTGGCAAAATTACGTTCTCTCCAGACCACTGCATCGCTCACGCAACTTACGTCTTCGACGAGGCAGCGGAGGAAAGCTTCCTGTGCTGTTAGCGCCGATGCGGGGAGAGCGCCAACTTCCTTTGATGGTTCGCTAAAAGATCGACGGCCAGAGGAACACGAGCAAATATTACCGAATGCGGGCGGAACACCACCAAATGCAGTTTGCTCGTCGTCTCTCCCTTTACACAGGAGAGAATGCTCGTTCACCGGTGTTCGCTTGTGTTCGCTCCAGTGTAAATCAGGCCTAATACTTTTACTGTCTGCTGCACTGAAACTTATTGAAATCTGACGTCGCTGGCACAGATTAGGTGTTACAAAAATCACAAGATGAGATGTCATATTGACATGCTTCATTCACCTACATCTACGTCTACATAGTTACTCCGCAAGCCACAGTACCGTTCGTGGAGGAGGGTACCTTGTACCACTACTTGCCATTTCCTTTCCCGTTCAACTCGCAAATAGAGCGACAGAGAAACGGCTGCCTCCGTATGAGCCCTAATTTCTCGTATCTTATCTTCGTAGTCCTTATGTGCAACGTATGTTGGTGGCAGTAGAATCGTTCGGCAGTCAGCTTCAAATGACGGTTCTCTAAACTTTCTCAAGAGAGTTTCTCGAAAAAAACGTCTCCTTCCCTCCAGGGATTCCCATTTGAGTTCCCGAGTCATCTCCATAACACTTGAGTGTTGCTCGAACATACCGGTAACCAATATAGTAGCCCGCTTATAGGACGCTGGTGCGACCTATTCTTGAGTACTGCTCGAGTGTTTGGGATCCGTACCGGGTCGGATTGAAGGAAGACATCGAAGTTACGATAGCTATTCGGAAAGTGAGGAACGATAGGTCGCAAAATGGAAACCACAGTGAAAATCAAAACTGTTTTATTTGCAACATTTAGCCTCAACTTAGAGCTACTTATCTCCATAGTCGCCGATCCGACTTAGACGTTTGTCGTAGCGTTGTACCAACTTTCCAATACCTTCGTTATAGAAGGCAGTCGCCAGTGCTTTCCGCCAATTCTCTACGCTGGCCTACAGCTCGTTGTCTATGCCAAAATGTTGTCTTCATAGCCAGCGGTTCATGTGAACAGAGACGAAACTCATAGGGAGACAATTACGGGCTGTGTTGTAAGTAATCAAACATTTCCAACTGAAAACGATGCAGGAGCATCTTCATCGCCCCTGCAGAATGCGTCCGATAATTGTCTTGAAGAACAAAACGGACAGCAGTTATGTAATGTTGGCTGCATAGCTTCAGGCGAAATTTCTCACCAGGCCCTCGTACTTGGCGGGAGACACTATTGTTCTAGGTATCTTTATGTGCTACCTGTGTGCTCAGGACTAAAAAGAACTACGTAACGCTATCGACGGGCATACTAGAGACACTGCCCAACACACCTGTGCAAAACTTCATCGGATTTTCACAGTGGTTTCCATTTCGCGACCGATCATTCCTTACTTTCCGAATAACCCTCGTAGCTTCGATGTCTTCCTTCAATCCGACCCAGTACGGATCCCAAACATGCGAACAGTACTCAAGAATAGGTCGCACCAGCGTCCTATATGCGGTCTCCTTTACAGGTGAACCACTCTAAAATTATCCCAATAAACCGAAGTCGACCTTTCGCCTTCCCTACCACAGTTGTCACATGTTCGTTGTATCTTATACAACTTTGCAACGTTACGCCAGATATTTAAACGACTTGACTGTCTCAAGAAGAACGCTAGTAAAACTGTATCCAAACATTGTAGGTTTGATCTTCCTGCTCATCCGTAGTAACTTACAATTTCCACATATAGGGCTAGATGCCATTCATCACAACAACTGGAAATTATGTCTAAGTCGTCTTGTATCTTCCCACAATCACTCAACTTCGACGCGTTACTGTACACCATGGCACGATCAGCAAACAACCGCAGATTGCTGCCCACATTATCAGCCAAATCATTTATGTATATTGAGAACAATAGCGGTCCTATTACACCCTGGGACACTCCTGACGATACACGTGTCTCTGATAAACACTCTCCGTCGGTGACAACATACTGGGTTCTATTAATTATGAAATCTTCGAGCCACTCACACATCTGTGAACTCACTCCACTCCACATGGTCTTCCCTTCGTTAACAGCCTGCAATGGGGCACAGTGTCAAATACTTTCCGGAGATCTAAAAATATGGAATCTGCCTGCTACCTTTTATCAACAGTGAGTAAAGGGCAAACTTAGTTCCGCACAAGCGATGCTTTCTAAAACCATGCTGGCTCGTGCACATAAGCTTCTCAGTGTCAAGAAAGTTTATTTTATTCGAACTGAGAACATGTTCAAGGATTCTGCAGCAAACCTATGGCGTAGTGATGGATAGTCCATCGCCTGTCGTGGCGAACCTATACGTGGATCACTTCGATACAAAGAAACTAGAATCCGCCACGTTCAAGCCAACGTGGCACCATCGGTACGCCGACGATACATTTCTGGTGTGGCCACATGGGACGAAGAAGCTCGAAGAGTTTCTAGAATATTTGAAGTCTACGCCGTAAACACTTTCCGCAACCATATAACCAACGATGAACAACGTCAGAACTAATCAATAGTGAATACTAATTATCAATGGGTGAGAAAGTGGTATTAACTCCGTCCGCCCGTTGTTTGATCAGGGAGAGTTCAGTATTGCGATCAAAATTGATACAAAAATCTTCGTCCCTATTTATAAGATATCTTTCTTATTTAACATCAACTGCTTCCTCAATAATACTATCCATGTAGCTCACATTTCACGCTGCAATCTCTGTATTTTTACATTCCATAGGATGACTGGTGCAAACGCAGTGTTATGAAATAACAGACTTGCTCAGCTTTTGTAAGTGTGTGTGATGCTTAGGCTCATGATAAAGTGACCAAAATACAACAAGCCATAATTGCAAGAAATACGCTTTACGCAAACTGACTTCATCCTTTAAAGGCCCTAAAGGGGCACTAGTCTTGGACGGCAGTCAAAAAACGCACTTCACACCGTGTTTCCGCACAATATGACCAGTCCTGCAGGCGTAACGTAAAAAGGCCGTAAACATAGGTGCCAGCACATTTTTTTGGCCACTCACCGATTCACGATTGGTCGACAGCGCAACGCAAGTCTGGTCTGTCTTCCATAATAACCATCCTGCTGAAATGTGTCTTCAAGGTGAGCTAACTCAGCTCAGGTTTTGAGAAGACGTATGCCCTGTGAACCATAGAGGGAAGTACCCCTTCACGTTGAGAGGGATTACCAAAAGGCTGCAAACCAGTGTGAGTCGGCTTCCTATGAATGGCATATCTCAACGCATCATCAATCTTCCTCCAAGGAAGGGAAGGCAGCCATCTTTTTGCACCTCCAACGTGAAGGGGATATTCAGGTGAATTGAAATCAGATGTTTTAAATAGCTGTTTAAATTCTGACTTCCATGAGGCCAAACGACAAAAGTACCGTATACATATTTGAAAAATCACGCAACTTTAAATATTGCCGACTCCAGGGCACGTTCTTCGCCATCTCCCAGGATGGCAATAACAGGTGGAAAATGTCTCCCCATCGCAACTCCGTCTGTCTGTTCACAGAACTAGCCACTGAACACAAAGTAAGCGAAAATCGATACATATCGACATAGATTCGTTAATCCAACATCTCAGTTAATCGTAACTAATCAGACAGAAGAACTCGAATAAAGAGAGAGATCACATCAAAGCTCACCAAAATACTAACATAAAAAAAAGTTTTGCATCACCTCGGCTCCGAAAGTTCCGGAACCTGTACAGAAAATTGGAATAGGGATCAACATAAGCATCATTTCAGCCCTTCTTATTGCTCATGAAAACCACACATTACAGACAGCGAGACTTTCGAGGTGGTGGTCCAGATTGTTGTACGCACCGGTACCTCTGATACCAAGTAGCTCGTCCTCTTGCACTGATGCATGCCTGTGTTCATCGTGGAATACTATCCACACGGTCATCAAGGCACTTTTGGTCCAGATTGTTCCACTCCTAAACGGCGATTCGGCGTAGATTCGTCAGAGTAGTTGGTGGGTCGCATCATCCAAAAACAGCCCTGTTCAATTCATCCCAGGCATATTCGACAGGGTTCATGTCTAGAGAACATGCTGGCCATTCTAGTCGAACGATGTCGTTACCGATGACGCCGGGTGTTAAGTCCCATAGTGCTCAGAGCCATTTTTTGATGCCGTTACCCTGAAGGAAGACATTCACAAGATGTGCACGATGTGGGGGCAAATTGTCGTCCATCAAGACGAATGCCTCGCCAATACGCTGCCGATATGGTTCCACTATGGGTCGGCGTATGGCATTCATGTATCTTACAGCTGTTACAGCGCCTTCCATGACCACCACCAACGTACGTCGGCCCCACATAATGCCACCTCAAAACAGCAGGGAACCTCCACCTTGCTGCACTCGCTGGATATTGTGTCTAAGGCGTTCAGCCTGACTGAGTTGCCTGCAAACACGTCTACTACTATTGTTGAAGGCAGAGGTGACCTAATCGGTGAATAGAACGTGAACGGTCCATTCGGCATGTTGTTGGCTCCATCTGTACTGCACTGCATGGTGTCGTGGTTGCAAAGATGGACCTCGCTATGGACGTCGAGTAGGAAGTTTTGCATCATGCAGCCTATTGTGCAGAGTTTGAGTCGTAACACGACGTCCTGTGGCTGCACTAAAAGCATTATTCAACGTGGTGTCGTTGCTGTCGGGGTTCCTCCGAGCCATAATCCGTAGTTAGCGGTTATCCACTGCTGTAGCAGCCCCTGGGCGGCCTGAACGAGGCATGTCATCGTCGGTTACTGTCCCTCTGTATCTCCTCCATGTCCGAACAACATCGCTTTGGTTCATTCCGAGACGCCTGGACACTTCCCTTGTTGAGAGCCCTTCCTGGCACAAACAATGCGGACGCGATCGAAACCGGGTAATTACCGTCTAAGCATGATTGAACTACAGACAACATGAGCCGTGTACCTCCTTCCTGGTGAAATGACTGGAACTGATCGTCTATCGGACCCCCTCCGTCTAATAGAGGCTGCACATGTATGGTTGTTTACATCTTTGGCCGGGTTTAGTGGCACCTCTAAACATTCAAAGGGACTGTGTCTGTGATACAATGTTCACTGTCTACGTGTATCTTCAGGAGTTCTGGGAACTGGGGTGATGCAAAACTTTTTTGATGCGTGTTTCAGCGTCATGCAAACAAAATCCCTCTAGTCTACGTAATGAGTCCGGCCACGTCTTAATGTGATGAACACGTAGACTTATTATTGGGCTTGACTGAGTACCAAGGTGTTTTGCTACACTGTATGTCGGAACGTAGGGGAAATCATGTCAAAACCTATTCAAAGAATTGGGCATATTAACCACGGCTTATCGGTATATTTATTCCTTAATGAAGTTTGTTGTACATAATACATCTCTTTTTCTAGATAACTGCTTAGTACACTGTATCAATACAAGGAATAAGAACAATATACATAAAGATTTAAAATCACTTACTCTTGCCCATAAAGGAGTCCAGTATTCAGCAACGCATATTTTCCATAAGTTACCAGCAACCATAAGATTTTAGTTTCTGACAAGGCACAATTTAAACATAATTTAAAAGAATTTTTGGTAGCCAACTCCTTCTATTCCACCCATGAATTTCTCAACAAGTGCAGTAGACCATTTTAATGGAAATTCGTTACACTTTAATTTGTGACAATGCTTAGTTGTAACAGCCAAGTAACTACCTACTGAAGATGGATCTATGGAAAGCAGATGTAAGTATTAAACCTGTAAATATTAGAAGTTTAATTTTAATTCATGAACATAATTTTACTGAGGATCATTAAAATTAATGAAACTCAAGTTTTTCTAATTACATTTTTGTAACTTGTATATCTGGCATGTTCCACACCCAGAAGGATCCCCTCTTTTGTGGGTCTATGGAATGAATAATTAATCTAATCTAATCCCTTCCTTGTGAGTCTCCAGAAGGCCGTATAAGCTAGGGAGGACAGCACAATAAGAGTTAAGACCCTTGACAGTCTCTTGCGACAAGACACATTTCTTCAGACGGCTCTAATCTTTCTTTCGGCCCTTTTTGTCGGTCCAGCACGATGTGTCAGATTAGATAGTAAATACTGCTTCTGTAGAATGTAATACAAGTACCAAGTTCGTTTGACGTTAATGACCACTTTAAATAACACTCATCACTCTGCTTCTGCCTTAACTGCAAGCAATCGATGGCAGTCGCAAGCGCAAGAAAGATACTTGATCAAAGTGAATGCAACTTGTCTTTTCTTTTCTTTTTGGTACTTTCGTTAATGTGGTGCGATATCCGTTAAATCCAGGCCCTTTTTAGGAGATCTTTTCATTTTAATATGATATCCTGCACTAGACTGTTTATGGTTTTCCCAGTGACTACCCTCGCAAGGGACAACAAAGCAATCTTTAGAACAACACTCTCTGGACTTTAAGCTCTGTTGTATATAGTATGGCCTGTAAGTCAGGAAGTAACCCATCTGTCAGAACGGACGTTTCTTTGGGCAGCAAGAAGCATCGGCCATGCCCAACTACCTCATCCATCACTGTAGCTCCTGGTATTTTAGAGGTGTCTGCAAAGAATTTGTACCCGTGCTTCTAAAAGCTCCGCATAGGAAAAAATAAATGGATGAGACAAAGAAGTAGGTGGAGTAGGTGTACCTTAATACGATGTAGGACCGGGCAATAAGGGAAGATATCAGCGTTTACAGTTGAAAACATGAATAATCTTTTATTCAAATAAAAGCCTACAGCCTCACGACGTCAGTAAAATACCTTTTAAATACTGGTAAGAAATTAAACAACTTGTCGAATATTAACGAGGAAATGAGATTAGCAATTGACGTCAGCATAAGATCTTCTAATCAGTTACGAAACTAAGCAATCTGTCATACATTAACAGGTATCTGAAGTCAACCAAGCTATATACAGGGTGTTTCAAAAATGACCGGTATATTTGAAACGGCAATAAAAACTAAACGAGCAGCGATAGAAATACACCGTTTGTTGCAATATGCTTGGAACAACAGTACATTTTCAGGCGGACAAACTTTCGAAATTACAGTAGTTACAATTTTCAACAACAGATGGCGCTGCAAGTGATGTGAAAGATATAGAAGACAACTCAGTCTGTGGGTGCGCCATTCTGTACGTCGTCTTTCTGCTGTAAGCGTGTGCTGTTCACAACGTGCAAGTGTGCTGTAGACAACATGGTTTATTCCTTAGAACAGAGGATTTTTCTGGTGTTGGAATTCCACTGCCTAGAACACAGTGTTGTTGCAACAAGACGAAGTTTACAACGGAGGTTTAATGTAAGCAAAGGACCGAAAAGCGATACAATAAAGGATCTGTTTGAAAAATTTCAACGGACTGGGAACGTGACGGATGAACGTGCTGGAAAGGTAGGGCGACCACGTACGGCAACCACAGAGGGCAACGCGCAGCTAGTGCAGCAGGTGATCCAACAGCGGCCTCGGGTTTCCGTTCGCCGTGTTGCAGCTGCGGTCCAAATGACGCCAACGTCCACTTATCGTCTCATGGGCCAGAGTTTACACCTCTATCCATACAAAATTTAAACGCGGCAACCTCTCAGCGCCGCTACCATTGCTGCACGAGAGACATTCACTAACGATATAGTGCACAGGATTGATGAGAGCGATATGCATGTGGGCAGCATTTGGTTTACTGACGAAGCTTATTTTTACCTGGACGGCTTCGTCAATAAACAGAACTGGCGCATATGGGGAACCGAAAAGCTCCATGTTGCAGTACCATCGTCCCTGCATCCTTAAAAAGTACTGGTCTGGGCCGCCATTTCTTCCAAAGGAATCATTGGCCCATTTTTCAGATCCGAAACGATTACTGCATCACGTTATCTGGACATTCTTCGTGAATTTGTGGCGGTACAAACTGCCTTAGACGACACTGCGAACACCTCGTGGTTTATGCAAGATGGTGCCCGGCCACATCGCACGGCCGACGTCTTTAATTTCCTGAATGAATATTTCGATGATCGTGTGATTGCTTTGGGCTATCCGAAACATACAGGAGGCGGCGTGGATTGGCCTCCCTATTCGCCAGACATGAACCCCTGTGACTTCTTTCTGTGGGGACACTTGAAAGACCAGGTGTACCGCCAGAATCCAGAAACAATTGAACAGCTGAAGCAGTACATCTCATCTGCATGTGAAGCCTTTCCGCCAGACACGTTGTCAAAGGTTTCGGGTAATTTCATTCAAAGACTACGCCATATTATTGCTACGCATGGTGGATATGTGGAAAATATTGTACTATAGAGTTTCCCAGACCGCAGCGCCATCTGTTGTTGAAAATTGTAACTACTGTAATTTCGAAAGTTTGTCTGCCTGAAAATGTACTGTTGTCCCAAGCATATTGCAAACGGTGTATTTCTATCGCTGCTCGTTTAGTTTTTATTGCCGTTTCAAATATACCGGTCATTTTTGAAACACCCTGTAAAAACTTAACATTTACAAAAATTTTCAGTTCAGATATGTCACTAAACCCGCCCAAAGACGTAAACAACCATGCATGAGTAGCGCCTATTAGACGGAGGGGGTCCGACAGCCGATCAGTTCCTGATATTCCACCAAGAACAAGGTACACAGCTCCTGTTGTCTGTAGTTCAAACCGCGTCCGCATTGTTTGTGCCACAAAGGGCTCTCAACAAGGGAAGCGTCCAGGCGTCTCTGAGTGAAACAAAGCGATGTTGTTCGGACACGGAGGGGGTACAGGGAGACAGCAGCTGTCGATGACATGCCTCGTTCAGGCCGCCCAAGGGCTCCTACAGCATGGATGACCGCTACCTACGAATTATGGCTCGGAGGAACCCTGACAGCAACGCCACCATGTTGAATAATGCTTTTCGTGCAGTCATACGACGTCGTGTTACGTCTCAAACTGTGCGCAGTAGGCTGCATGATGCGCAACTTTAAAAATGTTCAAATGTATGTGAATTCCGAAGGGGCCAAACTGCTGAGGTCATCGGTCGCTAGAAATAAAATATTACTTAAAGTATCTTAAACTAACTTATGCTACGAACAACACACACACACCTATGCACGAGGGAGGACTCGAACCTCGGGCGGGAGGGCCGCGCAATCCGTGACATGGCGCCTCTGCAGCACAGTACAGTACAGATGGACCCAACAACATGCCGAATGGCCCACTCAGGACTGGCGTCACGTTCTCTTCAATGATGAGTGTCGCATATTCCTTCAGCCAGGCAATCGTCAGAGACGTGTTTGCAGGCAACCCTGTCAGGCGAACAGCGTAGGCGCACTGGCCAGCGAGTGCAACATTGTGGAGGTTCCCTCCTGTTTTGGGCTTCTCAGTGATTACCGTGAAAGGCACTCCAATAGAATGAGGCTCACCCCACTGAATGTTTTACAGATGCTTGATTCAAATGATTACCATGAAAAGGCACTCTGATTACATTAGATTCAACCCACTAAAATGTTTTGCAAACGCTTAATGACAATGATTACAGTGAAAAGACACTCTGATTAAATTATACTTCACTGTATTTAAAAGGAAGAACAACACTCAGTTCAACCCTCAACATGGCCCATGGTAAGCTACTCGAAATATAACCAATTTGATCAGACAGTTCTGATCAACGTAATTCCACTAGCTCTTGAACACAGACCACGCAACTTTCACGCATTTCAGAAACAGTTGTCATTGACAGAATTGCTTCCATTGAGGTAAACTTGAGTACCTACTGAGCAAATCCACACAAACGCCAAACACTGCAGACCTTCCTTGAAGGGAAAACTAGTCGCAGCACTATGACTTTATCAAAACAAGGAGCAGAAGGTACAGAAAGAGTCTCACCAAAAACGTGGTAGCGAAGTGTCACTCAGAATTTCCACACGCTTGGCACAGCCAAATTTCCAGAGTTCCACCGTCACCATGACCAACTCAAAACACCATCTTCGCAGGATGAGGTCTGTGCTCCGCAAAACTCCTTTACTATCGCCACCAGACAGTGGAAGTAAAACCACCTTGCACCCCGCAAGAGCTTCTTCCAATTCAGATCGGAAATTCCAACTGTCGCCCTCATGCCAATCCTAGCTCCTCGCACTGAGAACCACCAAAGATCTTCCCCTGCTACTGCGATTTAGCGATCGATTAATCGATACGAGCCAGCACAGCTCAGCAGGGATATATAAGAAGACTCAGCAAAACCAAACACAGACAAGACGTAATCAAAAGTTCGATAACTATAGTTTAAATGTAGACCTCTTGGCTACATATGTAGTTAAAGATAAAAATAGCAGATAGGTGAAAAGAAGACGATGAAAAACTATATGATGGAGAAGATGTCAGAGACGATTCCGATTACATAAGAAGAACGAAAGAAGTGGAAAATGAATTCATAGGGCCACCAATCACCAGGTCAAGAATTCAATAATACATTAAAGAACTTGAGCAATGACAAGTACTATGCGCTAGGGCGTTCAGCGACTGCACTGGGACGGAGTGAGTGACAAACAACCAGTGCTAGCAAAGTTTAAAATCTGTACATTTAGAAGGTCATAACTGCGTTCTGTCACAACTATAGCCCAAATTTTCGCTCGGACTCGATTGCTAGAACTGGCATTCTGCAAGTGTTTCTTCTGCTTAATGGATGAGCTGCAGTTCGTGATGTTTCCCTGTACGGCATTAACTCTTGGTGTTAGTACCATTTTGACAACACTTCGAGCAAAAATCTGTCTCATGTACCAAAGGTGCACAAGTGTAAAGTTTGTATGCAGGTTGTATCATTATTAACAGCTGGTTGGTTGGTTGGTTTGGGGGAGGGGACCAAACAACGAGGTCATTGGTCCCATCGGGTTACGGAGGGATGAGGAAGGAAGTCAGCCGTGCTCTTTCAAAGGAACCATCCCGGCATCTGCCTGGAGCGATTTCGGAAAATCACGGAAAACCAAAATTGGACCCTGCTATGAACCGTCGTCCTCCCGAATGCGTGTCCGTGTGCTCACCACTACGCCACCTCACTCGGTATTATTAACAATGGAAACAGAAACGGATGAAAGTACACGATAATATCGGTACAAGGAAAACATTTCCAGTAAACTTGGGTCCCCAAATGAGCCATTCGCGAGAAAAATCCGAATGAGTGACCCCGAGCCGCTACCAACTTCTGTATAAAATATTGTCCAAATCAATACATACGTATTTGAAGTGTAAACTTTTGCATTAAGTCCTAACTAAATGGATTAAAATTTTACCTAAGGTCTTGAAAATGGCTCTGAGCACTATGGGACTTAACATCTGAGGTCATGAGTCCCCTAGACTTAGAACTACTTAAACATGAATAACCTAAGGACGTTACACACAGCCATGCCCCAGGAAGGATTCGAACCTGCGACCGTAGGAGCCTCGTGGTTCCGGACTGAAGCGCCTAGAACCGCTCGGCTACAGCAGCCGGCCCTAAGGTCTACCTTAACAAGAAATGCAGCACTTCTTCAGCGTGCTACGCGCTACAAATTATTGTACGCCTGTACATGTAAAATGAGATGTTCCACATGTCTTCCTCTCTACAGTGAGTTACGGATTCTTTCATCTACATCTGCATCTACATCAACATAAATACTCCGCAAGCAACTGTAGGGTGCGGACGGAAGGTATCCTGTATCACTGCTAGTTATTCCCTATCCAGTTCCACTCGCAAATAAAACGAGAGAAAAAACACTATAAGCCTCCACGTCAGCCCTAATTTCTCTTATAGTATCTTCGTGGTCCTTAGCGCAATGTATGTTGATTGCAATAGAATCATTCGGCCGTCGTCTTCAAATGGCGGTTCTCTAAATTTTCTCAATAGTGTTCCTCGAAAAGAACGTCGCCTTTCTTCCGGAGATTCTCATCTGAGTTCCCGAAGCATCCCCTAACGCTTACGTGTTGTTTGAACATACTGTCAACACATCTAGCAGCCCACCTCTGAATTGCTTCGCTATCCTCCTTCAACCCGACCTGATACGGATCCCAAACACTCGAGCAGTATTCAAGAATAGGTTGCACTCTCCTTTACAGATCAACCTCACTTTCCTAAAATAGTCCCAAAAAAACCGATATTGATCATTCGCCTTCCGCACTCTCATACACCGTCCGATTAGTTTGAAAATATTGCAAGACACTACAGTTTACTAGCCCAATTCTTTAGCCGTACAAGCGGAAGTGCTGTCCAATTCACTTTTTAGATGACCCCCGACATAAAAATCCAGGGGCTTGACTTCACATGTCATGTCTTTGGACATCATGAAAAAGACTATGTTTGACCTTTTCATCTTGGGCCTTTTTGGTGTTAATATACACTCATGTTCAGAAAAAAAACAGAACGCCTTGAACGACTGGAGACAGAACGTTCATATCCACAGGACATATACATTAGCATGTTCTGCAGAAATGATTAGCATTTTAACCATATCGGCCCGCCGGTTCAAGATCAACATCGACATCGAGGAAACAACACGACCTACCTGTTAAATGCGCTTGCATCTCTCGTTGTCGCACCAAACCGAAGGTAATGGATCAGCGTGACTTGAGCAGAGCCGGCCGGAGTGGGCGCGCGGTTAAAGGCGCTTCAGTCTGGAACCGCACGACCGCTACGGTCGCAGGTTCGAATCCTGCGTCGGGCATGGATGTGTGATGTCCTTAGGTTAGTTAGGTTTAAGTAGTTCTAAGTTCTAGGGGACTTATGACCAGAGCAGTTGAGTCCCATAGTGCTCAGAGCCATTTGAACCATTTGAACTTGAGCAGACGTGCAGGATGCCTCGTAGACGCATGCGAGAACCGTACCGTCAGATCATTGAGCTTGAAAGAGGGCACGTTATTAGCATAAGAGAATGTGATGCTCCGTCCCGGAAATTGCTGCTCGTGTGGGACGAAGTGGTCGACAGTGCAACGGGCGTGTGCAGAATGGTTCACGGAAGCGCGTAGAACATGACGAGATGGGTCAGATCGCACCACCCAGGCCATCCCCCGAGAGGATCGACACCTCATCCGAATGGCATTGTAGGACAGATCTGCGTCCTCAGCTCTGGCGCAACAGTGGACCAGTGTAATAAATAGTACACTATCAGGGGTGACGGTCTGTCGACGTCTACAGCGGCGTCGGTTACGAGCGCGTCGTCCACTTCTCCGTCTACCTTTGGAGAATGTGCAGAAACACGCTAGACGGCAATGGTGTATGGAACGACGTCAGCTGGCGACAGGAATGGCATCAGATACTGTTTTCGGTCGAATCCAGGTTCTGTTTGTTTGAAAATGATGGCCGCATTTTGGTCTGCCGCAGACACAGGAAGCGGCATCACAGTGACTGCATTCGCACGAGACACACAGTACCAACTCAACGCCTTATGGTGTGGGATGCTGTTGGGAACAACCACAGATCATAACTGGTGCGTACCCAGGGCACTGTGACCATTGTGACCTACATGAATGACATCCTGTGCCCCGTAGCTGTGCTCTTTCTGCTTCCACACCTCAGACGCCATTCTTCAGCAAGACAATGCACAAGTACATGTTGCTGCAAAAACACGTGCGTTCTTGGCACCCCAGGGCGTCAGCCTTTTGCCCTGGCCTACCATATCACCAAACTTGTCGCCAGTCGAAAATGTGTGGAATATGGAAACAATAGGTGCAGCGCTGTGACACAGTGCCAACTGGCACAGATAAATTTTGGAACCAGGAGAATGCAGCTTGGATACCTATACCACAGTATGCCAGTCACGCCTTATACCCGTCGATGGCATCACGCATGGAACAAGTTATCAGGGCCCGTGGTGAACCCTGTGCCTACTAGGGAACAGGACACATGCTGGACAGAATTGACCGAAATGCTAGCCGTTTCTGCAGAACATACTAATGTACATTTCCTGTGAATATGAACGTCCGGGTTCTTGACCCCAATTAGATGCAGACTTAATGGAAAAGTTAACGTTTCGAATACTTTGGTCCTAACTAGGCTGAAAGCAAGGGGAAACTACAGCCGTAATTTTTCCCGAGGACATGCAGCTTTACTGTATGATTAAATGATGATGGCGTCCTCTTGGGTAAAATATTCCGGAGGTAAAATAGTCCCCCATTCGGATCTCCGGGCGGGGACTACTCAAGAGGACGTCGTTATCAGGAGAAACAGCAAAGGACTTGGAAGAGCAGTTGAACGGAATGGACAGTGTCTTGAAAGGAGGATATAAGATGAACATCAACAAAAGCAAAACGAGGATAATGGAATGTAGTCAAATTAAATCGGGTGATGCTGAGGGGATTAGATTAGGAAATGAGACACTGAAAGTAGTAAAGGAGTTTTGCTATTTAGGGAGTAAAATAACTGATGATGGTCGAAGTAGAGAGGATATAAAATGTACACTGGCAATGGCAAGGAAATCGTTTCTGAAGAAGAGAAATTTGTTAACATCGAGTATAGATTTAAGTGTCAGGAAGTCGTTTCTGAAAGTATTTGTATGGAGTGTAGCCATGTATGGAAGTGAAACATGGACAATAACCAGTTTGGACAAGAAGAGAATAGAAGCTTTCGAAATGTGGTGCTACAGAAGAATGCTGAAGATAAGGTGGGTAGATCACGTAACTAATGAGGAGGTATTGAATAGGATTGGGGAGAAGAGAAGTTTGTGGCACAACTTGACTAGAAGAAGGGATCGATTGGTAGGACATGTTTTGAGGCATCAAGGGATCACAAATTTAGCATTGGAGGGCAGCGTGGAGGGTAAAAATCGTAGAGGGAGACCAAGAGATCAATACACTAAGCAGATTCAGAAGGATGTAGGTTGCAGTAGGTACTGGGAGATGAAGAAGCTTGCACAGGATAGAGCAGCATGGAGAGCTGTATCAAACCATTCTCAGGACTGAAGACCACAACAACAACAACAACAACTAGGACAATATCTGTCATTGAAGTCAGTGGCGGGCTCGCAGCCATACATTCGCAGTTATGTCGTAAACTACTTATTTGCCACCCCATCTTTACTGCAACGTTTTTGCTTCAGTTATTCTGTACTTTCGCCGGCCGGAGTGGCTGAGCGGTTCTAGGCGCTACAGTCTGAAACCGCGCGTCCGCTACGGTCGCAGGTTCGAATCCTGCCTCGGGCATGGATGTGTGTGATGTCCGTAGGTTTAATTAGTTCTAAGTTCTAGGGGACTGATGACCTCAAAAGTTAAGTCCCATAGTGCTCAGAGCCATTTGAACCATTCTGTACTTTCACCCCTGTCAATTTCCGTTGTTAACTGTGGTGCACTCTGTATATATAACAATAAAACTTTTTCACTAAAAGCTTTTAAAGAATTACCTTATAAAGTGGAAATAAACTGTTTCGTTTCTTAATGTTAAGCACTGCAGTAAGATATGGAAATTTATTTCCGTTACTGTGAAGTGTCTAAGTAGTATTCATTTTAAAACAAAAAAGTCCCACTTCCACAAAGACCAGATTTAGATTTAATTTTAAAAGCCAAGGGACTTTCGGTGAAGGTGCTGGGGAAGGGCGAGGGAGCGTGGGAAGGAAGGCGCGGAACGATATATTGCTTGTAGGGTTAAATGTTGTCTAACTGGTAATGCAGTGATTTCGACTGTCAATTGTCAATTGTCAATGTTGCGAATGTGAGCGAACCAACAGTTTCCAGCGGTTTCACCGACAAAACGGACAAGTAATCCATCTAGCGGCCGCTGTCCAAACTGACGTGACTGCAGCGCCGCCCTACCGAGACAAGTGCAACCATTTGAAGTAAATGGCGAGGATGCTGATTTGAATCTCGCCGGAACAGAAGCAATTCCTGAACATTAATTTTCCACGATTTTACCAAACGAATGTGTTAAAAAAGTCTTTTAAAGTTTCCTCAAAGAAACCTCACGTCGTTGAAAGACTATGTTACGTAAAAGAAATTTGAAACTATCTTCCATTACGTTGTTTCATTTGTAAGATAAGAATCATTTAAGATGCGCATGTAAATGATTGTCATTGTTCATGTCAAATTTTCGCAGGCCATGATTTATTCTGGAAATTTGTGATCTGAACTAGTTTCGTGCGAGAAGGGACATTATTTGTAACCATGTGTTCTGCACTAGTATTAGTAAACGAGAGCAGTGAACGGAGACCTACAGGGGTGGCTCTTATGTAGAACATTTTAAAATTACTCGCACATTTTCTTGGGCTAGCGCTAGTTTACTTCTATTTCATGTAAGAAAGAGTTGTCTGTGGGGTAGTGGGAAAGACGAAAGTGTGCTTGGGCGTTCAAAAAAAAAAAAAAAAAAAAAAAAAAAGTCAGGAAAATATAAAAACAACTTCGCGAAGTATTACTCTCGCTGTCCTACATGATAAGTTCATATACTACTTAATTTAAGCAGGTTGTCTACGTCAGTTTACATGCCTGAATGCTTTCTCACTTCAGAGGTCACACTGGGCAGGATACACGACAGAGTGAGACCAAGATGACATTCAACAATTCAGTAAATTTTGTATTTGCGTGCTTATAATACAAATTTTACTTACAAGTATACCTGAAACGAAAAGAACGATCGACTACATTTTCAATGTTCGTATGTTTTACGAACATTTGCTCTTTTATCTTGCTAAAGAAAAAAGCAAAAATTATGTGATTTAAAACTTTCCTGGCGTGTAGATTGTTCCATGAAATTTGAGGCGAACTGCTGGTCAGTAACCTGCTGCCGAGATATTTCGCCGCAGAGTTTCCTGAACATTTTCAGATTTATACACAACCGGAAGTTCATTCTCTTCCTCTGTTATCTATGAAATTCTCGCTCCATACGAGATTCAGTCCCACGTTAAGCACTAGTTTTTGGCTCGATAAAATAAAAATATGAGGACTTTTAGATATGCGTGTATTTTGATTGATAATGGTTCGGGAAAAACCCTCTTGCATTTTCCTTGCAGACTGTCAGAAGCAATTTTAATGAAAATGATCAGCTCTAGAATCCCAGGTCCGCCTCCGTCAATCTCGAAAACCGTTCAGGACGCTTCGTCCGGAGTAGATGTTCGTATACTCCGAACTGGAATTCAGTGGGGAAATTTTAAGGACAACTTGGTTCAACGCACTTTGTAACCAATCCTCAGTTTTATTACAGAGTCGTTGAGAGAACAGCAGCTTAGAGAGGATTATATTGAACTTTTAAAATTAACAGGAGGAGCACCATATTGTGGAGAATCTTTCGGCACTTCCAGGAGCTATCCATCATACAACGTATACAATGAAAATTGATTATTACCTGAAAATATTTATGAACTGTGATGACTTTGAACTATCGCCACAGTAAGAGAATAAAATTTTTACTTGCCTTGCCACTGTGTATATCGAAGCATGTGTATGTCTGAACGGAAAGCAACATACTTGAGTTTCAGTTTTCTTTAAATTAAAAAATCAGGTTGGCGATTTTGATTTCTCTTACATAACTCTACAAACCAGAAAAATGATTTACGGTACCTGCATCCTGTTCCTTATCTTTGGCTACCTCTGATCCTAATTAGCTTTCCAAAAAAAACAGTATTTTTGTTCGATAGAACTGAGTGAAAATTTCTTCAAGACAGATGCTTTGCTGTGGCATGAAAATAATGAAAACATCGCCAGAACTCTAACCTTTGTTATTAAACTGAAACTTTTAAATTATCCGCCTAAGAGGAGCGAAAAAGTCACGGAGCACTACAACAATTTTTTAAAAGAACGAGAAACTGAAGCAGTATGTGCAATTCAGTTAGTACTTGAGTATTGTCACATGTTTCCCCAGGGAATAAGAAAAAATATTTTACCTTACATTAAAATTTTTAAAATTAAAATGTGGTTTCCTCGTTATTTTTGCCTCATAAACGTTGTATGTAGCAGTTTCACAGACTGCGCTACGAAAGTTGATACAGCAATATTAATAATCGAGTTAAAAATAATACAGTTAATGGTTAATCGGATACTTCGAAACAACATTTTCTGAGAAAAAATTAAGTAAGGCTTTTAGAGTCTTCGTGTTTTTCGTAAGTAGGGGCCAAGAGGCATACATTCCTCTTTTATTTGTTGAGCACAAATTACACAGAATTCCTTTGTTTTATGCAATGGAACCAAAGTGGGTAAAGGACGGAAGGAATAACAAAGAGAAAAGATGAAGACTGAAAAACAGGATCCCCTCGAAGCCCCAGTTTAGATTAAGCACAGTCATGGCAGTACGTACTGGGAAATATAAGAAATGAACTTCGTGCTCTTTAACAAACGAGTTCCTTTTAATCATTAGTTCACAATGTTGCCTCGTGATACTTTATCTAATGAGTCAAGAGTTTAGGAAAGACTTTTCAAGCAGAATGCACAGACCCGAACATCCAGATTTGAGAATTCTCAGTGTGTGTGACCAGTTGTACTTTTGCGTCCGTCAGTTGTCTGACAAGCTGCCATTCTTCCGCGACGCCTGTTATCTACATGTATGCCTAGTGCTGAGAGAGAGGATTTTTGTCTATGTATCTTTTAGTAAAGAAGAGGAAGCACGCTTGACAGTCACACATTAACGTGACGTGAACGCACAGAATTTCACAGCTTAATAGCTCCTCGTACAGTGCCTTTTGAACCAACCCTTCCGTACTGCTGAACAAGAGAATTTAAACGTCCGAACGCAGAACTGGTAGCCCGCACGAGTAACCCCCAGTTCCCAGATCTATAAAGAATCGATCTCCTACGTGTGAAACAGCTCCAGGCGTATAATTACTTTACAAGTGACTGACTGTGTTACACATTTGACGTTAACCATGCAAAAGCCTTAATTTATAGCGCCTCGATCTGTTAATACTGAACCCTTGTAGCATCCCTTTGTTGTCCGTCTCATTGCCTGTATGTCCGACTGTTAAGCTAACTTGCCAGTGAACGGCTGGAAAAATAGTAATAATTTTCATAAAGCTTATGAGGGTCTAACTACGTAATGTGAACTCTGAAGACAAAAAAATTTTTGGACAAAGAAAGTGTTTTGAGGGTGACGATTTTGGTACAAGAATAATCAGAATAGCTTCGATATAAACTTCATTATATAGGTCGTGCAGTAATTTAAAATTTTTCCATGTTTAAAGTCTATAGACCTATTAAACACTTTTCCTAGATGCTTGAAACTTTGTGCACACATTTATGACATTGTTATCTAAAAAGCAGACGAAAATCAAATGATTTCAATCAATAGTTTTTGTACTATAAATACATACATTAGAAAATCAAAATTAATGTAAATTTTTATAATTAATAAGGGTATATTTTTCCTCATGGTAATAGTAAGCTGGTGTCTGTAGCATATTTTTCTCCAAATGGTAGCCAGAAATTTCACAAAAAATTTCAGAACTCTAGCTCAAATAGTTTCTTTTGCATAAAATAAACGTCAGAAAATTTGATTCTTGGAAAATTCAGTTTAATGGTACATTTCATCTGTTACTCACCTCTGTTGTTCTTAAAACCCTCCAGTTGCATAATATTCTTGGTTTTGTGTGTTCCTCATCTTCTCTTTTCCTTTTCTTGCTCCTCTGTGCTATTCTGTCCTCTTTAGTTGCCCCAAGGACCCATTTTTCGTGCGGAATTTTTCGTTCCACGGCTTCCCTGTTTCCTTTCCGACTTTTTCTATCCTCCTTAGTTGCCTCAAGAACCCATTTTTCGTGCGGAATCTTTGGTTCACGACTTCCCTGTGTGTTGCTTCCCGAGTTTTTCTGAGCTCTGTAGTTGCCTCACGAACCCATTTTACGTGCAGAATTTTTCGTTTCACAGCTTCCCTGTTTCCATCCCGACTTTGCACTTTGCATGCAAGCCCGCTGAGATCCGCTTGCTAGCTGACCCGTTATAACGGGACAAGTCCAAACAAGTGATAGTGAGAGAATCGCATAAATTACCCTAACTCCTCGCTGCCTTCACTTACAAGCTTCAGACTTTGACACCACCAAGCGACCATCGACCTTAGTACGTGATATCAATTTCAACTCGATACACGCTTACTTTCTCAGAGAAAAACGCTCTCAAAGACGGAAATACAAACCGAAAAACGGATTAAAGGAACTCAGAGAAAAACTGTTTTTTCGTCATATGTAATTACAAATTAAACGCTTTCCGTTACTTTCCTTCAGTTGTACTGTGAAACCTTGTTTCTTTCCGCGTCTCACGCTTATAGATCAACGCAAACAATAATTACACCATTTGACATCCGACCGCAGCGGAAACATGGTCATTGCCGCATACCGACATATATTTAAATTTGTTTTTAAAGATGTTCCCGATGTCCGAATCGATTGATTTAACTACCATTTCGTTCACAAAACTCTAAATTTTGATTTAAGATGGAAAAAATTCGAATTTTTGAAGCAGATTCACTAGCAAGTGACCTTAAAAGCTCTTTTTATCAGGAACGTGTAGACGTGTCAAGCTCAAATTTGAGTCACGTATTGAGGCCTATGGTCCTTAGCGTTGTAAAATGTTTAAGCTTCTAAGTCATCGCAACAAAAAAAATCCGTCCAAATACGTAAGATGCTTTGATACACGAAAATTCACTCATCGAAAACTAAAGGATACTTCCCGCTGACCTAGAATCATGCAGTTTGGCGAGAAGCAAGGTTTCACACTACAAGTATAGTAAAAAACCCGGAAATTGTTAATTTATAATTGTATGACACGAAAAAATATTTTTGTTATTTTTTTATCCGTCTATTTGTCTATCCAACTTTCAGGCTCCTTTTCTCTGGAATAGACGGGCATATCAAGTACGAATTTATGGCACTTACTAAGATCTGTGGCACCTTGTCAGTGTAAAACTTTTAAGCTTCTAAGTTCGTTCTATCAAAAATTTACAGCCCTTTATTTTACATGTTTTGATACCCGAAAATTCACTCATCAAAACCTACAGGGTAGTTCCTGTTGATTTAGAATCATAAAATTTGGCAGGAAGCAATATTTCACAGCACGAGTAGAGAGAAAAATCAGAAACTGTTAATTTCTAAGTGTACCACAAGAAAATTATATTTCTTTTGTCATTTGTTATACGACTTTAGACTTGAAATTGAAATATTCTCGAAAGTCTTGGAATCCCTGACACCGCCAGTATCAATTTCGATAACAGGGAAAAGTTTTCAATAGCCTCGATTCCCAGGATGGATAAACCGTCTATGTTCATGCGGTAATTAAGTTTGTACAGTACTCACAGTGGGCTGGTCATACTCACATTGGCCAGTTTTCCTTTTTTTTTTTTTTTTTCTTTTTTTTTTTTTTTTTTTTTTTTTTTTTTTTTTTTTTTTATCCACAGCCTTTAAATAAACATGATCCGTAGTAGGCTACTACTACAGACGAAGGTTTCCTTTATTAAAATCTTCCATGGCTGGTTTTACAAGTTCACATTATTCACCCACAGAGTAATGAAAAAAGCGTGTAAAAACTTTTATTTTTCGTTTCTGACGTGCTCCACAGGCTCCAAATGGATAACAGAAGAGAATATGGTCTGTAGTAGCCCACAGTTCGGTTTATTCATCCACAGACTAACGAAAAACTTTGGAAAAGTTTGAAATAATATTTAAAGTTTTTTGGAAGTCTATAAGTGCTGTCATTCTCAAAAAGTGATTAAATATTGTTTAGGTAATACGAGCGCGCCGTGTTGTGACATACAGGGCAACTCGCGACATGGAGGGATAGCGGGCCACAGGGGGACCGTGCTGTTCTTACACAATGTACAGTGCTGCCACCTATTGTACTGACGTGAAACTACGGCTCTGAATGGAAGGCACGACAGCCATTTTGACGTGGTTCAGAGTGCGACTTGCAAGAGAACGGTTGCCGATCAAAACCATTGATTGTTAATGGTACACCCTTAAATGACATGTGCTATTAAACTACGTATTGGGCTCAATCTCCGGTAACCGACTGTCCCCAAGCCTCTACTCAGCAGTTTCCCCTTCCTCCGTCATGTCACCCCCCCCCTCCCCCCCCCCCCTTCCTCACAATTGATGTTCTATTTATCACCTTCAGCATGCGCTGCTCCCCGCCGTCTCCGACAAGCGTACATCACATGCCTAGCCTGTGTACCTTCCGTATTCCTTGCAGACAAACCGGTTGCCTCCGTCCCCGCCGTTGGCCATCCACCCCAATTCCTCTCCCTCGAGAATTTTGTACTATCCCCACCATGTCGTACCAGCTCTAACCAAGCGACCAGTGAAAAGTCAGACCTGGAAGGCCAATGAGAAAGCGCTATGTTTAAACCGTGCGCATGCTAACTGAGTTAATTTCCAGACTGAAACAGCTGATTTTTGTTGATCATATAAGGCACTGCTGCTTCTTTGAAAATTTGCGTACTTATGTGTGAAAAATGAAAGAAGCATCAAAACCACATTTTGGTAAAGATCTTGAAGAAGAGCTAGGTCAACATGGTCTTGCTATGGAAGCCTTCTTTCTTCATGCTTACGAGCAATGACTTGTGGACGATGGCTATACAACTAGCAGAGAGAAATAACACTGAACAGCCTTTCAAAGACGAAACTGCTTGGAAAATGTGGCTAGTTCTTAAACTACACAAATCAGAAATTAATCTTACAGAAAACACACAGCAATTCTATAAGTTTCTGGAAGATGTTATAATATAACTTCTTTGCAACTATATTATGTTATCTCTAATTTAATATGTCTTCTCATCTTTCTTAATGCTAGTCTAATTATTTGTGCTTAGAATTCGGTTCTGGCAGCTATTTTTGAAACTAGCTAATCGTAAAGTTTTTAAAAATATTTCATAATAACTTTTCGTTCATTTGCTATTACTAAAATGTAAATGGCGCAAAACATTATAAAGTAAATATTGCACGCTTTCAAAACATTTTTACTCTTTTCTATTTGTTAAATAAAAATGAAACTGAGATCGGTTTTTAAGCACTTTCATCATTTACATGTCATTGCTCTCGTTCACTCGCAACAATTTGAGCTGTGGTCTTAGGATGCTGCCAAACTATACCTCTGTAAATCGCGACATAGTCGAAAAAGACCGTCAAATATTTGTGACAAGTAAGAGTACAAATATCACAGCTGATCTCAGAATGCGTTAGAAAAGCAGATAAAAAAAAAAGCTCGATACAACGAGAAGTGTAACTGTGACCAGCAACGTAGCACTACAAAGTCCTTAACCACGTAGCCACAGTGCACTGTCTACAGAGGTATCAAAGTTATATTTAATTATAGGAATTCCTACCGATGGTGATATTTTTGTGATAAATCTTCAATGCACCAAAAATATATTTAGTAAGAAAACTAATATAAACCCACTCGCGGCCCGCTGGTAAAACCAGTGCCGATTGGCTTTCCAGTTTTGACTTTTGATTGGTCGCTTGGCTAGATCTGGGACGACTTGATGGGGATAGTGCAAAACTCCGTGTTGTGTCCATTCTCGCTTCCTCTCCCTGCCACCTGTCCCTTTCTCTCCTTCCACCGAACCCCCCCAAACAACCCCAACCACAGTCTAGCCCACCTGCCGAAATGCAGCACTTGGACTATGCATCGAGATGGAACCATATATGGGCATAGGCACGTCTGTGTATGCGTGTGTGTTCTGTGGGTGTATTTTACTCTAGTTCGAAAAAGGATTGCTCTGAAAGCTAGCAAGTTTTCTTTCTTTTGCGTGTGCCTATCGATGATTCAGTGCTTCTGCTTTCCGGTGAGAGGTCTTTTAATCCAAAACTATTTTCACTCTACCAAAATTTTCCTACAACACTTATACCTCTTAAATTACGTTACGCTCAATCTGTTTGATGATGAGGTGGTCCCATACTCCGAGGAGCGTAGGGGACAATGCGGGAAACCCGCATTGCTGTACTAGGCAAGGTCCTAGTGGAGGTGGCTTGCTATTGCCTTCCTCCAACCGTAAAAGGGATCAATGATAATGAAGAAGACGACAGAACCACACCCAGTCATCGCGAGGCACGAAAAATCCCTGACCCCGCCGGTAATCGAATCCGGGACCCCGTGCGCGGGAAGCGAGAACGCTGCCGCAAGACCACCAGCTGCGGCCTCACTCTGTTTAGCTAGCATTAAATATTTTTGTTATATATAGGTGGCACATAAAAAGCTGTGGAATCGCCTGCTTGAAATTTTATTGACGTGTTCTGAACTGAAAATGGCTCTGAGCACTATGGGACTTAACATCTGTGGTCATCAGTCCCCTAGAACTTAGAACTACTTAAACCTAACTAACCTAAGGACATCACACACATCCATGCCCGAGGCAGGATTCGAACCTGCGACCGTAGCAGTCGCGCGGCTCCGGACTGAGCGCCTAGAACCGCTAGACCACCGCGGCCGGCGTTGTTCTGAACTCAGTTTTGAGTTGTTTCTGTAATTGAGTATCACAAGCCATTAGAAATAGGTCATATTTTTTTAATGATTCCCTGTTACGTTCCTACTAGCACCTTAATAGCTTCTGGACAGTGTTCAGGCAGTTGGCTGAAGCACTGCATAGTGTCGGACACAACACCAACATGTCATCCAATGTTACGGCTGCTCACCAATATTGAACGGGTCCTCAAGACAGGTCACGCAGCAGAAACAAGAATGGAAGGTTCTTTGTCAGCTAATACAGAAACTTATTGTAGACGAACTGGCAATATATTGTCTTACATCAACATTGTCACATTATATTATGGGTGAGAGAAAAAATATAATGTGATTTAATGTGGATACTTGAACCGTCTTCTGCTAGTTAAATTTAACCCATTAATTGCCAAAATTTTATTATTTTATTTTTTCAACATTTCTTCACTTTAAAGCGATGTCCTGAATAATAAATGTAAGAAAAAGCCGATTTGAAAAAATTCAGTATACTAGTGCAGAACCTGAAGACTGTCCCATTTTTGGGAACCTGATGAAATCAGCTGTCAAAACGTACAGTGTTATTGTCAACGCAGAAAACTATAAGAAATATTGTGAACAAAATAAAACTACTTGCAATATTAATGAATGTTTATTCAGTATGAGAAGATACAAAACATTTGCCCTGTACATAACACTGCGTCCTCTGCATAATTTTGCTGTTTTTTCTTGCAGTACAGGTATGTACGAATCTTTTATGTTTTACTTGGCACAATAAGTTGTCTCCGAGGCGGAGTGACACATCTGTTGTGCCCACCCATCCTCCCAATAGATTGCTGCCTTGTTGTCCTCTGCGTTTCGGTGTTGATATTGTTTGGCTTCTATTCTGCTTAGATCATCCAAAAGTGAGAGCTTCTCACTGAGGTTAACAATTTGGTAAATACACCATGTATTTGCTACGCTTATATCAATCATCTAGGCGAATAATGCCCATCAGCGTTTCTTCGATATTATCCTCATCCTACAAAGTGCAGTCTGCTTGTCCAGTAGATCAATGCCAACAATATGGGCATTGTATTTTTCAGTGAGATGCGG
This sequence comes from Schistocerca serialis cubense, assembly GCF_023864345.2. Taxonomy (NCBI): domain Eukaryota; kingdom Metazoa; phylum Arthropoda; class Insecta; order Orthoptera; family Acrididae; genus Schistocerca; species Schistocerca serialis. The sequence continues at coordinate 172,981,829 of NC_064643.1, read as the reverse complement.
CATTGTCTTGCTGTGGGTTGTTTCCTGCTGATAGCTTGGCAGACATTTTTACAATTGGTTGGAAGAAAATTTATAATTTTTGTTGGTAACCATAGATTCTGCTTTGTTCTATAACAGTATTCACTAATTCCGCGAAAAATTTGTTTCGAGCATCGTATTTGCTAGGCATTCTGCAAGATAATTTTCATTGCACTTACCTGGTTCATTAGCGGTTACGTACATTGGTCCACATTGATACTACTCAAGTTTTGTTTTTTGTTTTGACAGTGCTTCACTTTCCACTCTGTTGCATACGACTCTACACAGTGGCAAGGAGATGTGGGCTATAGAGTGGTGCATCATACGAAAGCTGGACTGGAGCAGAGATGATTAGCGAACAAGATAACTCAGTAAACAGAAGATTAAGTTATATTTCTCCAAAGGAGCGAAGACTTGTAACACCGAAAATGCAAGATGCGTAGCACCTGCTACCGATATATTTTTTTCTCAATTGTATCTAAATATTTGTAATTTAAATGCTTTCTTTTAAAAAGTAAGGACATGGCTTCACTGTATGTGTAAATTTAGGTAGAAATCTGTTGATGTTTCATTCTATTTATCTGTGTCTTACTGTGAAACTTTTAAGCTCTGGGAAAAAACCAAAGGAATTGTTATTTTCATCGACTAGCAACGATAATAGCAGCGCTTGTGCGTTGTAAGATCTTTGGGTAGGGAGTTGTTGCGCGGAGCTCGCCGAGAGAGAGGGAGACGGGTTCCAGCGCTTGTAGTGTGCGGAAGTGTGGTGTTAACGCTCTTGCTTCGGCGACATCATGTACGCGCGCCGGCCAGATGTCTAGTAGCTAGAGTACGGACAGTGGACGGGCGGAAGAGGCTATATTAATTACGATTGCCCGTTCCTGTAATTAGCCGTGGCTCCACAAGATGCTACCGTCTTCAACAACAGCAGCAGTTCCAGCAACACAGTTTCGTCGTCGGCTCCGAGTTTCGTCGTATGCACAGCACTGATCTAAGACTGTTCATTGGTAGAAAGTATTAACGGCTAACCCAGCAGCACAACTGAATGTGATCTGATTGATAAAATTTATTTAAATAATAATCAGTTAAACTCAGGGCGATTGTGTCCTCATTGCCCCCAGACGTTATTACCAAGCAGGATCATTGTCCCTTTTGTTTCCTTATATGCTAAATCAGTGTTATAAGAAACAAAATGAATAGTTACAGCCAGTTTATTAATGAATAACTTCACTTTCAAGAATTTTAGCCTCAGTCAACTTTCAATTAACTGTCGTACAACAGAGGCTTCAGTCTATGACTAAAGTAAAGCAATTTCATTTTTCGAGTTTGAGAATCAATCACTGGAAAAAATCCAAATCTAAAGGAATGCACAAATTAAGAGGGTAGAAGTTTTATTTATTTTACATATAGCTTGGAGCACATGGCTGTTTGGTTTGGTACGTATTCTTGTGTTTAATTCTGTTCATATCAGTAAAAAAGGCTCAGTTGTTCAGCCAATAATATGAAATCCAATTTGCAAAATAAGTAATGGCAAAGTAAAAAGTGTTTTTTTTTTCTAAATTTATTTGATGACGTTATGTTGAGGTCACTGAAAGTCATTGTTCACGTAACGAAGTTCAATACTAACATCCAGTTTAATTACATATTTTCAAATCATTACTCGATCGCCTTTTTCAAAATTTATTGCCAAACATAACGTAAGAGTGACTTCTCAGTTTTCTTTATCATTACATACTCACTTAAAATTAGTCTCAAAAAACGTTACAACCTTCAGTTGCCATGTCAGTGTTTAACAATACATGTTTTTCTTTCCCATCGTCTTGTACAGGATTTTGGATGCAAATTGCACTAGTGGGCTGGCAACTGTTAGTTATTTCCTTTTAGTTCATTAGTGTAACTTTTGGATTCTTGATCAGTGGTACGCCTTTTCTGTCCAGTGTTGTTAGTGAGTGAATGCACAAAATAACTTTCATTTTCCAAATTATAGCCCTGTTCTGTTTAATTACTTTTTAGTTTTAGTAGACATCCCATCAGAAGGGTCGATTGTACACTTTCCTCCTACATATCAGTATCACTTCTTCGGGAAAGATAGCCTTATCAATTAGAAAAAAATCCAATTAGGCATACACGTGATCCACGATCATATTTTATATCACAAGCAGGATAGGCCGCTCAGTAAGAGGGACGTTACAGACTCATTACAAATAATGAAGCAAGAAAAAGAGTCCAGGTCTCAATGTGAAAAAGGGAGGGGCTGTCAGAACAAAAGCACAAGTGATGGCGTCAGAGGCATGACCGTGCGGCGACTGGATAGCTGCACGTAACGAAGTGGCGCCGAGCACAAGTGGGGTGAGTGGCTGTCACTGGCCAAGGCACATTGTGGCGACAGAGGGCGCTTAGAGTCCAGAGCCTCTGGAGACATAGTCCAGTGGGCGTGTACCAGTGGGTCCACCAGGTCCCACATAGCCGCTATGGGCTTCTGATGGAAACTTGCAATTCCATTGCCAACTTTGTTGCCTCTAGGGTGTGATCGATACGTGTTACCACACGTTCTATGTCTTAATGCTTTTCTTTGCTTAGCTTCTGAACATAAATAAGTAACATGAACTTCATCCTTGCTCTCAGTTCAGAAGCACCTGCTACGTCTTATACAACACAGTCATTGTTCAGTGCATTTTCTTCTATGACTTCTTCATCTTTTATTTCGTCTGCATTGGGTGGATTAATCAGCAATTCTAAGTCATCAGCTCCACCTTCACTCACTTCATAGCTCTCCTGTTCTCACAGAACTTTTTAAATTGTAAGTCTGTGTGGTATTTCTCTGTCCTCTTTTTATCGTAAAATGTGAAAGGGAATATTTCACTCTACAAATAAAACCTCATAAAATGTAAAGAAAGCAGAGCTCAACAATGAAAATAGTACATTTTGTATACAAGACGTGCATACAGTAATATGTCACATCAACAAAGGAATGACAATCTAACACACCATTATCTCATTATTAGTATATACACTACTGGCCATTAAAATTGCTACACCAAGAAGGAATGCAGATGATAAACGGGTATTCATTGGACAAATATATTATACTAGAACTGACATGTGATTACATTTTCACGCAATTTGGGTGCACAGATCCTCAGAAACCAGTACCCAGAACAACCACCTCTGGTCGTAATAACAGCCTTGATACGCCTGGGCGTTGAGTCAAACAGAGTTTGGATGGCGTGTACAGATACAGCTGCTCATGGAGCTTCAACACGATACCACAGTTCATCAAGAGTAGTGACTGGCATATTGTGACGAGCCAGTTGTTCGGCCACCATTGACCAGACGTTTTCAGTTGGTCACGGGTCTGGAGAATGTGCTGGCCAGGGCAGCAATAGAACATTTTCTGTATCCAGAAAAGCCCGTACAAGACCTGCAACATGCGGTCGGGCATTATCCTGCTGAAATGTAGGATTTCGCAGGGATCGAATGAAGGGTAGAGCCACGGGTCGTAACACATCTGAAATGTAACGTCCACTGTTCAGAGTGCCGTCTATGTGAACAAGAGGTGACCGAGACGTGTAACCAATGACACCCCATACCATCACGCCGGGTGATACGCCAGTATGGCGATGACGAATACACGCTTCCAATGTGCGTTCACCGCGATGTCGCCAAACACGGATGCGACCATCATGATGCTGTAAACAGAACCTGGATTCATCCGAAAAAATGACGTTTCGCCATTCGTGCACCCAGGTTCGTCGTTGAGTACACCATCGCAGGCGCTCCTGTCTGTGATGCAGCGTCAACGATAACCGCAGCCATGATCTCCAAGCTGATAGTCCATGTTCCTGCAAACGTCGTCAACTGTTCGTGCAGATGATTGTCTTGCAAACGTCCCCATCTGTTGACTCAAGGATCGAGACGTGGCTGCACGATCCCTTACAGCCATGCGGATAAGATGCCTGTCATCTCGACTGCTAGTGATATGAGGCCGTTGGGATCCAGCACGGCGTTCCGTATTACCTTCTTGAACCCACCAATTCCATATTATGCTAACAGTCATTGGATCTCGACCAACGCGAGCAGCAATGTCGCGATACGATAAACCGCAATCGCGATAGGCTACAATCCGACCTTTATCAAAGTCGGAAACGTGATGGTACGCATTTCTCCGCCTTAAAAGAGGCATCACGACAACGTTTCTACGGGCAACGCCTGTCAACTGCTGTTTGTGTATGAGAAATCGGTTGGAAACTTTCCTCATGTCAGAACGTTGTAGGTGTCGCCACAGGCGGCAACCTTGTGTGAATGATCTGAAAAGTTAATCATTTGCATATCACAGCATCTTCTTCCTGACGGTTAAATTTCGCGTCTGTAGCACGTCATCTTCGTGGTGTAGCAATTTTAATGGTCAGTATTGTATGAAATAAATTCCTTACACTTCCTTCAGGAATGTTACATGGACATCCGTATGATCGTAACAAACATGCCCATGCAAGTAAGCCACAATCCAATGTCTTACAGAAACTACCAGCAGACATACAATGCAACCAAGTCCAAAAATGTCCAGATATGTGTGAAATGGGACTTAACTGCTAAGGTCATCAGTCCCTAAGCTTACACACTAATTAACCTAAATTATCGTAAGGACAAACACACACACCCATGCCCGAGGGAGGACTCGAACCTCCGCCGGTACCAGCCGCACAGTTAAAAACTTGTTTATTTCATAAAAATAATATTTTCTATAATATAAATTAAAATATAGAAAACAATAACACAAATAAATATACATTTCTAAGCCAGTCAGTGTCAGTCCACTGACTGGATGCTTAAGATGGTGAAAAAGTATGTACCTAATTTTGTCACTGCAAGTGTATTTCTCGACACACTGTTTTCGTGTTCATTTCAGGTTGCACATATGCAAAACATGAGGTCACAGTGTGAGTTTATAATAGAGCTTAAAGGGTTAAATGCATTATCTGGATTTTTAAAGGTAGTATCTAAAACTGAAATAGATGGCTTAGCGCACTGTTCAACCCAGGTGCAGTCTGTATTTCAGACTCTGTCTTTACACACCAGTATTTTACTTCCAATGATATTTTTGGTATCTGAGGCTTCTTTATAAGTCACCAAAGAATATTTCATGTATGCAGAGTTCGTTTGCAAAATTCAAAATAAGTAAGCAATGTGTTATTCCCACGTTACATGCAGACGGGTCCTTGTCCCATCACAGTTCTTTGTTCACGATGATGGTGATATCTGTTTCTTTCTGTGAACCTGTTAGATTGTGTAATTGTACAGGATTCATCTCGCTTCTTAACAAATACATACAGCTTTATTACAAAACCAAAGTCAAATTACTAGTTAACAATGATAACTGAAATTGTTGTACGTATTACATTTTAGATGTACTTTAAGAATTTTAATATCCACAGAAGTAAAAATATTTTCCAGTGATATTTGAATGTATGATAGAGACAGAACTTTTTCCACCAGAGCGTTTGTTACTTGTAAGAGGCATATCATCCCTCTCTCTCTCTCTGTCTCATTTGTGTATACGTTCAACCTCTAGGTCACAGATGTGGCATTGTTGTCTATTGACACCCTCTTCCTAACTTTCCCTTCTCCTTGTTGCTCTTCCTCATTTTCGGCTATAGGCACAATCATTATTGACGGCCTAGCACTCTTACTCCAAGTTTCTGGACGTGGTGCCTCTTCACTTTCAGCTATTGACATAATCATTATTGAAGGCCGTGCACTCTTACTCCAGGTTTCTGGAGGTGGTGTGTCCATCTTCTTCAGAAGGTGAGGGCCAGAGACGATGATGCTGATGGCACACAGTGGTGCCGCAATTACGATGGACAGCACGCACAAGAGCTCAGTTAACTTCCCGTAGCGAACCTCCTCTTCTGAGCCTCCGGGACCCTTTGCCTTGAGAAGTGCTTGTGAACACAGAGCGGCCTGTGGAAGGAAATAAAAATCATATTCAACTTTAAACTTTTTAAAACAAGCAGAAAAAAATAATGCCATGATCTACACTGAACAAAATGAGTGGATTTATTAATTAACAAAAATGAGGATTGACAATACCTCAACTGCAGTGAAATGATAGATACTCCACAGGCACATTCACAGGCAACAAATTGATAAAAACTTTCAGGTCTCAATTCGTTCACTGTGCATATGGAATTGTGATCGAGTAAGGCAGAACGGATAACACTCCATTGCAATTTCTGAAATCGAAGGGGAAGTGGCAACCAAGGGACTGTTCAAGTTGGTGTGTAGACTCTGCGGGACTGGAGCCGTACAGGGGTTGGACAAAAATACAGAAGCACCAAAAACACAAAAGATTAGCACATCTAATACAATGTAGGCATTCAAGACAACCGGCTAATGTGGCCGAGCGGTTCTTGGCGCTTCAGTCCCGAACCACGCGGCTGCTACGGTCGCAGGCAGGCGTGAATGTGTGTGCTGTCCTTAGGTTAGTTAGGTTTAAGTAGTTCTAACTCTATGCGACTGATGACCTCAGATGTTAAGTCCCATAGTGCTTAGAGCCATTTGAACCATTCAAAACAGTTTTTTGTCGTCCGAGAATGGATAAATACCTGTCCTGTGCGGTTTTCAAGGGAATCTTATACCATTCTTCCTGCAAAAGATTAGCTGGTTCAGTAACGATGCTGGAGGTATAAAGTGATCATGCACTGTTCCCTCCAAGGTAGACCCCAGAGGTTTGATAACATTGAGACCTGACGAGCGTGGTGGCCGGGAGAGATGCAAAAATTCATTCTCGTGGTCACTCACGAAATCGGTCCTCGATGATGAGTTGGGTGAACTGGGGTGTTGTCGTCTTGGAAGAGAACATCATAAATTTGGAACAAACATTGTACCATGGGATGGACCTGATCAGCCAAAATGGTCTCATAATCTACGGCAGTAGACCTTGAAGAGTAAACAAGGGATTCGTGGAATACCATGATATCACTGCCCTAATCATCACCGAACGCCCGCCATGTATCACTCTTGAGATGTAAGCTCAGCCAGATGTTGGAAACAATATGAAACAAGACTCATTCGACCAAACGTCATTCTTCCATTGCTCCATAGTCCACGTTTTATTACTTCAGCACTACTTTTTTACTGTTCCTGGCATCACTGATGAGCAGTTTTGGATTTCCAGCTCGCCCTCCAATTCCCAACCTATGGAGCTCCCTTCGCATTGTTTTGGTGCTGACAGTGTTCGGGAGAGTGACATTCAGTTCTGCAGTGACTTTTCCGGCTGTCGTCCTCTTATTTTTTTGTCATAATCCTCTTCAATGACCTCCTTCACGATCACCCAACACACAATTTAGTTCGCATTGAGACTTAGTGCATGATGTTTATCCGCCTTCCCTGCAAGCGATATAAATGTTTGATACTGCGCCTCTTGAAACATCAAACCCTTCGGCTACTGTCGTTACGGAAGCACCCGGCATAAGAGTAGAAACGATTTCCCCACGTTCAAATTCACTTAGCCCCAACATAACGCACTCACAGCTTCACAAAACAATATTCCGACAACGATTGACTCTTACAATGTATTGAGGATAAAACACGGGTGTTCATTCACGGTCAAAAACAACAACAACACCTGTAGGCTTCGCTAAGATCTGCATTTATTGCAGTCATTCGTTTCTCACGCTGTTTCCATATTTTTGTGCAACTCCCGTACCATCAGTCTTTCGGAAAAATATCATCCACACAATCCCGAAGACAGCAAGGGCATATGAGTGTGAGAACTATCGCGCAATGAACTTGACTGCTCATGCATCCAACCTGTTCAAAAAAAAATGCAGAAAAATGTAAAAGAAAATTAAGAGTCTGATAGATGATCATCAATTTTCAATAAAAATAATACCAATCACCGTTATATAGGTTTATTTCTAGGCAACCAGTTTCGACGTTACACTACGTCATCTTCAGGCCAAAACTGCTCCAATCCAGTAACCTTCGTGTTACAAATATAGCAGTGCCTTTAACTGGTCTCGTAATAGCTATTACGGGTATACGTATTCGTTGGACAATAGTCAGCAACCCACTGCTATATTTGCAACACGAAGGTTACTGAATTGGAGCAGTTTTGCCTTGAAGATGACGTAGTGTAACTTCGAAACTGGTTGCCTAGAAATAAACCTGTATAACGGCGACTGGTATTGATTTTATTGAACAATGAACAGCCATAGTCCTATGCTCCACCATAAGAAGGAGTTACGACCATCAGTTTGGTTTTTGGGAAGGTAAGGACACCGGAGAAGCAGTTCCGACGTTGCGATTAAGAATGGAAAACTTGTGCAAAAAATCAAGACCTGTTCGTAGGATTTGCTGACCTGTAAAAAGCATTCAATAATGTAAAATTGTGCAGGATGTCTGAAATGCTGAGAGAACAGGAATAACCTACTGGGAAAGACGGATAATATTTAATGTCTACAAGAACCAAGTGGGAACAGTAAGAAAGGTAGACCAAGAACGAAGTGCTCGGATTCAGGAGGGCCTAAGACAGAGACGCAGTCCGTAATGTTCAGGCTGTACACCGAAAAAGCAACTGCAGAAAGAAAAGAAGATTCAAGAGTGGGGTAAGATTCAGGGTCAGAAGAAGTCAAGATACGATTTACAGATGATATTACTGTCCTCATTGAGAGTGAAGAAGACTCACAGGATATGCTGAGTCGACGGAACAGTCTACTGACAATAGAATTTCTATTGAAGGCTTTTGTGGATTTAAACACTCTATTTCTAACATCGTTAACATACTGTGTTTTATCTAACTTTTGCTGCCAGTACTCACCCAAAATTAGTTTTGGTAATATACATACCTGACCAGCAGCCTTCGCCATCCAGGATAAAGAGACAAAAATTTTTTCCTTGAGGTTTAGTTTACTGCCAATTCCCAAGAGCATTGTTGCCAGTATTCGTACCTAAAAAAAAGAGAGAAATACTTTTTAAACTGAATGTCATTTGTTTCTGGTCGACTTTCACGAACTCATTCCGAAACAAAACTATATATCATAACACTTTACATAAAAAGCTAAGACTCATTCAATCCGAATTTTTATAATGAACCTGTTGCATCATCGTACTGCTATAGACACTCCAGAACACTTGAATTACTAGTTCCTACCTCCAGCTAAGAATTTACACTTTCCATAACATGAAGTATTTTCACACACAGTTTAAAAATGTAAAGCAAAAATTTCAGAGATGCTGACATCAATCAAATATTAATTTTGTTACGGTTTCCATGGACATACAGAAAAATGGGCACAGTGGCTGTTAAGCTAGATAATTTTAGCCACACACTGGATCAAATAGAATGAATGTACGAGGGTGAGTCAAATGAAAACCATACATTTGTAATAACAAATCGAAATTCCGCCCTGTTATCCTGTAAGTTGGTTAGCGTGCTACAAAGAGCGTGCAGAATGGCCTGTAGGTGGCAGCATAGTGCAGATGCACACGTACCGTCGCAGTATCAGTATAAAGATGGCTGCCCCACTTCCGACTTGCACCAGGGAAGAACAGCGTTCTCTTAATCGGTTTTTGCGTAGTGAAGGTGTGAAACCTATTGAAATTCATCGACGAATGAAGGTTCAGTATGGTGATGCATGTTTGTCACAGCAGCAAGTCTACGAATGGAGTAGGAAGTTCGCAAATAGTATGACTTCAGTGGAAGATGCTCCTCGTCCAGGTCAGACACAACGAGTTGTGACTCCACAGAACATTGCAGCAGTTGAAGCCATAGTGAAGGAAAACCGCCGAGTGACACTGAATGGCATTGCAGCATGTTTACAGATTAGTCATGGGTTAGCACACCACATTGTGCATGATGTGCTCCTGTTTCACGAAGTGTCTGCAAGATGGGTACCACGGCAGCTGACTCTTGAAATGAGAGAACGATGTGTTGATGCTTGTGAAAAACTTCTTCTGCAGTTTGAACGAGGTGATTACTTCCTTGCAACAATCGTTACTGGGGACGAAACCTGGGTTCACTTCCACCAACCGGAAACGAAGAGAGCGAACAAGGAATGGCGCCATTCCTCGTCACGAAAACCAAAGAAGTTTCAAACAGAACCATCAGTAAGGAAGGTTGTGCTGACTCTCTTTTTGGACCAAAAAGGCGTCATTTTGGAGCATTATATGCCTAGAGGGGCCACTGTCACCAGTGCATCATACACAGATCTCCTAAAAAATCATCTACGGCCTCCAATTAAATCAAAGAGACTTGGATTGCTGTCACAGGTGTCCTTTTGCAACAGTACAATGCAAGGCCCCACACTGCCTGTACAATAGTTGCAACAATCACAGACCTGCATTTTGAGTGTCTTCCTCATCTACCATACTCACCAAATCTTGCCCCAAATGATTTCCATATGTCGGGACCACTCAAAGACGCAATGGGAGGAAAGAAGTTCCGTTCTCATAAAGAGGTACGCAACACGGTGCATGAGTGCTTGTGCGGACTACCAAAAGAATTTTTTTCTAAAGGAATTTATGCACTTAGTAAGCGCTGGAGGACTTGCATTGAGCGTGGGGGAGATTATGTTGAAAAGCGATACAGCTTTGTACCACTTCTGCACAATAAATAATATTTGAAAGAATATTGAAGGTTTTCATTTGACTCACCCTCATACAAGAAGAAAATATGTATTACCAATAGATTCATTACCGAGACTTCTTTGTTTCATGTGTGTGTCTATTTCCAAGTTAGTGCTTGTATTTTTTCCTAGTAGTTACTGTGACTTTCACCTAAATGCAGATGCTACAAGAATATGAATAAATATTATCTTTAGGACATTCAGTGAATTTTCACAAGACATGTACTTGGTGATTATAATGAAAGTGTAGCTACTCATGGAGGTCCATTGTCGGCTGTCATTCTCATACAGCAGCTTTTTTTTTGTTTATTGGATTTCAATTCCCCCCCCCCCCCCCCCCATCCCAAGGAGGGTAGCAGTGTAATATGCTGCTCTACAGCCTACAGAAAAGTTAAAAAAGATAATGAGAATAGAAAGAAACAAGAAAAACAGGTGATAAAACGCTGGCATTGTAAAAAAAACTGTAAAATGGTGGTAAGTTGTGGGATTTAAACTACAAAAACACTGCGGTGACGATGCGGATGAAGAAGTAAACAGGCACAATTAAAAAACATGGCGACAGTCTGGTTTCCGTTCGCACAAGATAAAAAAACACAACTAGTGACAGTATGGCGGCTGTTCACAACACTGACAGGGTATGCCCAACACTGAACACACACTTATAACAGCAATATACAGGTGATACAGTGGCAGATGGGGGGGGGGGGGGGCAGGCAGGGGGAGGACCCGGACCTATGATGGGCAGGAGAGGAAAAGAAAAGGGGGAGCCGATGGTGGAAGGGGACATAGAAAAGGGGGGGGGGGGCTGGGAAGACACGAGAAGGAGTGGGAAAGGCAGTGAAGGGGAGAGCAGAAAGGACTCAGGAGCGAGAAGGGAGACAGAGAGAGGGTACACGGGGAAAAATCAGGATGGAAGGGGGGGAAGAGGGAGTCTGGGGAAAGCACAGAGCAAACGAGTGGGAGGTGAGGATCAGATGTGATAGGAGGGATGAATGGAGGGAGAGAGGGCATCATCCAGGAGAGGGAGTTGACGGAAACCACCTTGGGGAAGGAGATGAAGGGTGTAGAGATGGAGGGTAGGGGGGACACAACAGTGAAGGCGCAGCAGAGGGCGGGGGTTGGAGAGGAGAGGAGCAACCAAGGGGTGAGGGGGATCAAGGTGGGGGGAAGTGTAGAGTATATGGATATGTTCGAGGAATAGGAACAGGTGGGGGAAAGGAATCTGGTCGTAGAGGATCCACGTGGGGGTGGGGAGGCGTATACGGAAGGCGAGGCGGAGTGCATGGTGCTTGAGGTTCTGGAGGGACTTATAGAATTTGGGGGGGGGGGGGAGGAGATATCCAGGTGGGACTGGCATAACAGAGGAATACAGCAGCGAAACGTGGTACATATTGTAATGCAGAACCGATTTATGCTGGAAAAGATTATTTCCAGTTTTGACCATCAGGTGCAAACCTGGCGCTACGAATGCAAGAAAGCCATATAGAAATATTTCGATACATAATGGATTACAAATGGAACATGGGCAAAAAAGTTCGAACAAGTGAGAAATGCATAATGATGACTTTTTAACCGCCACTTACATAATTTGTTCAGTATGAGCGCTGGAGACGTCGATGAGATGCCCTACAGTACCAGATTCGTACCTGGTGCCCAAAGGTGGGACTAATTTGTTTTCAGCGTAGATTGGTTTCGCATTAACGCATTAGCGTGTCTGCCATATGATAATTACAGCCGTCACTGGACCCTTATGAGCAGCTGCACTTTAATTACAACCACAGGACCCAGTACTTATCATGATATGACATAGTACATAGCTGTACTCGATTCAGTTAATGGAATTACTGGAACACAGTACTTAGATTACAGTAAAGAGACCACAACTTCAAGTGGAAAAAATACACACTAGACTTAATGAAGCTCCCTAGTTAAATTACATTTACACTGCACAGTACTGCAGATCACAGACGCTAGCAAGAGGGGATGGGACGGAGGAGGGAGGGACACTTGCCGGATTCTGGAACAGGGGGGTACCAATAACTCCTCCACATCCGATTCTTTAAGAAGTCGAAGTCCCCTGCACAGAATAAATTCAGACACTATATGAGTGCGGTCTTGATAATTTCCACCTCATTTTAAGGAAAGTTAGTTTTTCAAATATCTGAATGTTTATGAGGTCATGTATCCTGACCTATGTGGCGTACAATTATATAACATACAGGTACACTTAGTAGTACACTACTGGCCATTAAAACTGCTACACCACGAAGATGACGTGCTGCCGACGCGAAATTTAACCGACAGGAAGGAGATGCTGTGATATGCAAATGATTCGTTTTTCAGAGCATTCACACAAGGTTGGCGGCGGTGGTGACACCTACGACGTGCTGACATGAGGAAAGTTTCCAACCGATTTCTCATATACAAACAGCAGTTGACCAGCATTGCCTGGTGAAACGTTGTTGTGATGCCTCGTGTCAGGAGGAAAAATGCGTACCATCACGTTTCCAACTTTGATAAAGGTGGGACTGTAGCCAATCGCGATTGCGGTTTATCGTATCGCGACATTGCTGCTCGCGTTGGTCGACATCCAATGACTGTTAGCAGAATATGGAATCGGTGGGTTCAGGAGGATAATACGGAACTCCGTGCTGGATCCCAACGGCCTCTTATCACTAGCAGTCGAGATGACAGGCATCTTATCCGCATGGCTGTAGCGGATCGTGCAGCCACGTCTCGATCCCTGAGTCAACAGATGGGGACGTTTGCAAGACAACAACCATCTGCATGAACAGTTCGACGACGTTTGCAGCAACATGTACTATCAGCTCGGAGACCAAGGCTGTGGCTAACCTTGACGCTGCATCACAGACAGGAGCGCCTGCAATGGTGTACTCAACGACGAACCTGGGTGCACGAACGGCAAAACCTCATTTTTTCGGGTGAATCCAGGTTCTGTTTACAGCAACAAGATGGTCGCATCCGTATCTGGCGACATCGTGGAGAACGCACATTGGAAGCGTATATTCGTCATCGCCATACTGGCGTATCACCCAGCGTGATGGTATGGGGTGCCATTGGTTACACGTCTCGGTCACCTCTTGTTCGCATTGACGGGACTTTGAACAGTGGACGTTACATTTCAGATGTGTTTCGACCCGTGGCTCTACCCTTCATTCGATCCCTGCGAAACCCTACATTTCAGCAAGATAATCCACGACCGCATGTTGCAGGCCCTGTATGGGTCTTTCTGGATACAGAAAATGTTCGACTGCTGCCCTGGCCGGCACATTCTCCAGATCTCTCACCAATTGAAAACGTCTGGTCAATGGTGGTCGAACAACTGGCTCGTCAGAATACGCTAGTCACTACTCTTGATGAACTGTGGTTTCGTGCTGAAGCTGCATGGGCAGCTGTACCTGTACACGCCATCCAAGCTCTGTTTGACTCAATGCCCAGGCATATCAAGGCTGTTACTACGGCCAGAGGTGGTTGTTCTGGGTACTGATTTCTCAGGATCTTTACACCCAAATTTCGTGAAAATGTAAACACATGTCAGTTCTAGTATAATATATTTGTCCAATTAATACCCGTTTATCATCTGCATTTCTTCCTGGTGTAGCAATTTTAATGGCCGGTAGCGTATTTGTGGATTCTGTCTTCAACAAGGGTTGCGAATGGAATTAACAGAAAAGAAGTAATAAAGTAAAGTGTCATTCCTGACGCTGAGGTTTTAGTGCTTGAACAGCAAAAATGTAATAAACGACAGTTTTTTTCCTTTCATTATTTTGTGGAGGATGCCAGCGAGGAATATCTTCGAAAAGGTTTTTGTTGACGAAAGTCGTTAAACTGTTCTCAAAGACTTCGGAGAATTTGCGCGCTGTGACTTACACTGCCCCAAGACGTATACGTACACACTTCCTGACTTAAGTACTTGACTCATTGTGTTACCCCTTTAACGTAAGATTATATCTCTTAACGAGTCGGTTATGACAGTATATTCAGTCAATTACCGTTTTAAATAATGAAAACCAAATTTTTGTTGCGCGTGGAGTCTGTTACATAGACAACTTGCAACTGTGATAGGGTGATTGATCGTTTTAGGGGTTTAGTAATATAGACTGACTTCTCATCCATGCACATTATAAAAATGTATGTATGTTCCTCATCTCCCCCTAAACCACTGGACCGATTTCAACCAAACTTAAGTACACATATCACTTGATGGAAGGAGCCACATCAGGCTAAACTTGTAGAGGAACAGGAAGACTGGGATATGCGCAACATATATTTCAGGACACTGGATGAAAAGACTGACGTAAGAGGGGGAATAGTGGGCGCCACATCACGCCAGTCAGAGGACTGATGGCATAAATCAGCCGTAAATTCACCAACGCATCGCTTTCTCTCGCACTACTGTCATAAGCGTAATTATGATAGCTATGTGAGATTTTATTATAACTTTTTTCTCTTAAAATAATCATTGTCATAGTTAAATCATACTCTATTTTGCTTTGCAACTTTTTTTGTTGTCTCAACATACAGATACAACCTCCAGTTGCTTTTTACCTTTCTCATCATAATACGGTTTTTGACATTTTTTGAGTGGTTTTACGCAACCTATACTTTTTTCTGTTTTCTTATTCAGCCTGTCATTCTCTATTGTTTCCTAACAACGATTCTGAACAGTTTTAAAACTGGTTAGGTGGATCAGCTATAGCGACTGGAGATATGTGTTTCATCATTAGTTACTTTTATGGTTTGTTTTCATCTTACTTTTTCTTGTTTCTGACTTTTTGACTGTGCACTTTGTACTTCGCAGATGTGAACGTAATGTTTATTGCTGGCTTCCAGTGCTGACTTTCCTCTCATATTTTCCTATAGTATCCCTCTTGACTCGATGTCCTGTCAAACTTGCTTAAGTAATTCGTGCAAAGTTTCTATTGCTCCAACCTATTCTTCCGTTAGCCCAGACGATTGATGAAGACATTCTTACTTCCGAAATCAAGTAGTCGAGTCTCCAGTGTGATTTCTTCTGTTTATACTGGCCATATAATAGTATTTTGTCACTTGAAAGTCTCTTCGGGTTTGCTGCCGGACCCTAAAATCAACTTGACTCGATATTTCGGCGATCCAACTGTTCGCCATCTTCAGGAAATGCTGCTTCTGCTGATGAGTCCCGCTGAGAACTGACGCAAGATTGCAAATCGACGCCCTATATAAGCCACCGTTCAGTACACGGCGCATGCGCCGCCCATCACTGTTTCTGGCTTCCAAAACAGGGGGGTGGCGCCGCCCTTAGTGAAACACTGCTGGCAACGATATATCGCAATCAAGGCCGCACCGAAGAACGTTCAGATTTGATGCGAGCTAATACAGGATTCCACGTTTTGCTAAGAGGAAACCCATTGTCTCTGTTGATTAAATTATCAGCCAACCTAATTTCAATCGCCTCTTTATAGATACTATTCCAAAAACCGGGGCCGGCCGAAGTGGCCGTGCGGTTAAAGGCGCTGCAGTCTGGAACCGCAAGACCGCTACGGTCGCAGGTTCGAATCCTGCCTCGGGCATGGATGTTTGTGATGTCCTTAGGTTAGTTAGGTTTAACTAGCTCTAAGTTCTAGGGGACTAATGACCTCAGCAGTTGAGTCCCATAGTGCTCAGAGCCATTTGAACCATTCCAAAAACCGAAAATGTTGGCAATCACAACAGTTTCCTCAAATTTCATTTTGTGTCCCTCATTTAGGCAGTGTTCCGCTACGGCCGATTTTTCCGGCTGGTGTAGCCTTGTGTGACCACTTCAACTGTCTTCATCCCCGTATCAAATTTACTATGGAGGTTGAAAATGATGGGATGCTTCCATTCTTAAACGTAATGGTTTATAAAAAACCAGATGGAACTTTGGGACACAGTGTTCACCGAAAGCCGACACACGCAGTTTAGTATCTGCACCCTAAGAGTTGTCATCCACCACACCAACGTAGTGGCGTCCTTAGGACTTTGGTACGGAGAGCATATGCAATTTCCGACGCAGACAGCTTAACCCAAGAACTTGAGCATTTGATGACTGTTTTTAAGGAAAATGGATACACCGAGAAACAGATTCGTCGGGCTATGGAATTTGGACCGTCTCCGGAGGTGTTCGAAGAGGAACATAGATCTGTGGCCTTTCTTCCTTATGCTGGAGGCTTATCGTTTAAGATTGGACGAATTTTAAGGAATTTTAACATTAAGAGTGTGTTCCGTCCATCTTCTAAGATTAGGGCTCTGCTCGGCTCTGTGAAGGATGATTTGGGACTTAGGAAACCCGGGGTGTACAAAATCCCGTGTCAATATGGGAAAGCTTAGGTTGGCCGTTCTATTCGCACAGTGAATGACAGGTGTGTGGAACATCGCCGTCACACAAGGCTACACCAGCCGGAAAAATCGGCCGTAGTGTAACACTGCCTAAATGAGGGACACAAAATGAAATTTGAGGAAACTTTTGTGATTGCCAACATTTCCGGTTTTTGGAATAGTGTCTATAAAGAGGCGACTGAAATTAGGTTGGCTGATAATTTAATCAACAGAGACAATGGGTTTCCTCTTAGCAAAACGTGGAATCCTGTATTAGCTCGCATCAAATCTGAACGTTCTTCGGTGCGGCCTTGATTGCGATATATCGTTGCCAGCAGTGTTTCACCAAGGGCGGCACCACCTCCCTGTTTTGGAAGCCAGAAACAGTGATGGGCGACGCATGCGCCGTGTACTGAACGGTGGCCTATATAGGGCGTCGATTTGCAATCTTGCGTCAGTTCTCAGCGGGACTCATCAGCAGAAGCAGCATTTCCTGAAGATGGCGAACAGTTGGATCGCCGAAATATCGAGTCAAGTTGATTTTAGGATCCGGCAGCAAACCCGAAGAGACTTTCAAGACTTATTACGCCGGGAAAGCCTACGTAGTCACGTATTTTGTCACTGTTTTACTACATAGACACTTAAATACTAAATGTGGCTGAATTATGTACTCACCACCATAGCTGTGATGATACAGGCTACGCACAGTGAAACGAGGTTTCCCGTTAATTCCTCAAATTTTATCTGGGTACCTGTTATTCCAAACAGCGCCGGTTCGAATATTATCCAAAATATTTCAAAGGCTGTAGCAACTGGGTTCTGAAACACACAAAAAACTGATGAGCCAACAACAAAGAGCCCAGAAGATACTATGATAAATTAGGTTATACACAGATTCCATTATTCGGATATTTTTATGAAGTCCGTTCCCCATTTTAGAAATGATAATGCAATGCGAAGGCCAGAGCAGCTTCTAATTAATTGTTGTATTGTACACTGAAGATCCAAAGAAAGTGGTACACCTGCCTAATATCGTGTAGGGTCACCACGAACACGCAGAAGTGCGGCAACACGACGTGTCATGGACTCGACTAATTTCTCAAGTAGTGCTGGAGGAACTGACACTGAATTATACAGAGCTGTCAATAAAGCCAAGAGGGCATGAGGAGCTGGAGATGTCTTCTGTACACCACGTTGAAACGCATCCCATATGTGCTCAATAATTTTCATATCTGGGGAGATTGGTGGCCAGCGAAAGTGTTTAAACTTACAAGGGAACCTCCCCATCGCACCCCCCTCAGATTTAGTTATAAGTTGGCACAGTGGATAGGCCTTGATAAAGTGAACACAGATCAATTGAGAAAACAGGAAGAAGTTGTGTGGAACTGTGAAAAAATAAGCAAAATATACAAACTGAGTAGTCCATGTACAAGATAGGCAACAACAAGTGGAACGTGAGCCCAGGATCGCCGTGGTCCCGTGGTTAGCGTGAGCAGCTGCAGAAGTAGAGGTCCTTCCTTCAAGTCTACCCTCGAGTGAAAATTTTACTTTCTTTATTTTTGCATAGTTATTATCTGTCCGTTCGTTCATTGACGTCTCTGTTCACTGTAATAAGTTTAGTGTCTGTGTTTTGCGACCGCATCGCAAAACCGTGCGATTAGTAGACGAAAGGACGTGCCTCTCCAATGGGAACCGAAAACATTTGATTGCAAGATCATAGGTCAACCGATTCCTCCACAGGAAAACACATCTGATATATTCTATACGACATTGGTGACGGCATGTGCGTCACATGGCAGGAATATGATGTCGACCCACCTAACTTGTACACTTGGCGAATGGGTAAAAAGATTCTTCTACCTCGTTCGATTTAGGTTTTCTTGTGGATGTGATAATCTGTCCCAAAAAAGTGATGAAAACATAAGAGTTTGTCACATAAACTGAAAATAAAAAAATTAAACTTTTCACTCGATGGAAGATTTGAACCAAGGACCTTCCGTTTCGCAGCTGCTCACGTTACCACGAGACCACGGCGCTCCTGCGCTCCCGAAGTTCTTGATGTTGCCTATCTTCCCATAAACTACTCAGTTTGTATATTTTGCTTATTTTTTACAGTTCCACACAACTTCTTCCCGTTTTCTCAATTGATCTGTGTTCAGTTTTTCAAGGCCTATCCACTGTGCCAACTTATAACTAAATCTGAGGGGGGTGCGATGGGGAGGTTCCCTTGTTAGAAGAGTGTTCCTGGAGCCACTCTGTAGGAACTATGGAGGTATGGGGTATCGCATTGTCCCGCTGGAACTGCCCTAGTCCGTCGAAATGTACAATGGACATGAACGGATGCAAAGGATGATTACGTATGTGTCACGTGTCAGAGTCGTATCTAGACTATCAGGGTTCCCCTATCACCCCAACTGCACACGCTCCACACCATTACAGAGCCTCCACCAGCTTGGACAGTCCCCTGCTGACATGCAGGGTCCATGTATTCATGACGTTGTCTCTATACCCGTACACGTCCATGTAGCTCGATACAATTTGAAACGAGATTGGCCCGACCAGGCAACATGCTTCAAGTCGTCAACAGTCCAGTGTCGGTGTTGACGGGCCCATGGGAGGCGTAAAGCTTTGTGTTGCGCCTGGGCCTTCGGCTCCGAAAGCCCATATCAATGATGTTTCGTTGAATGGTGCGCACGCTGACACTTGTTGATGGTCCGGCATTGAAATTTGTAGAAGGTTTGGACTTCTGTCACGTTGAACGATTCTCTTCAGTCGTCGTTGGTCCAGTTTTCGCTAGATCTTTTTCCGGCCGCAGCGATATCGGAGATATGATGTTTTTAGCGCATTCCTGATGTCCACGGTACAATCATAAAATATTCGTACGGGAAAATGCCCATTTCATTGCTACTTCGGAGATGCTGTGTCCCACTGCTCGTGCGCCGACTATAACACCACGTTCAGAGTCACTGAAATCTTGATAACCTGCCGTTGTCGCAGCATTAACCGATTTAACAACTGCACCAGACACTTGTTGTCTTATATAGGCCTTGCCGACCACAGCGCCTTGTGCTGCCCGTTTACATATCTCTGTATTTGAATACGGATGCCTATATCAGTTTCTTAGGCCCTTCAGTGTAAGTATAATAAATGATGTTAAGGTTTAAAACAATGTATAACTCAGAATCAGTGCTGTTGATCTAATAATCACTTTGCTTTAGTCAGATAATCTAGCAATAAAGTTGTTACAGAAGTGACCACTGCAGAACAATAAGGCTGTGACAGACAGTTGACTGGAATCTTTACAGTGATGTTTGCTTGTAATGAATTACTTACTAACAGTTATTAGACTCACGTAACGACTCGTCAGGTTTGCCAAGAGCGCTAATGCGCTGCTTGCTGGACTCGTGTAGGTGCGCCGGCCCTGAATCGAACCCGCCCGGCGGATTAACAACGTGGGCCGGGTGCCGGTCAGCATGGATGTGGTTTTAGGCGGTTTTCAACATGCGCCTAAGTAGACACCGGGCTGGTCCCCAAGTCCCGCCTCAGTTACACGCCTTGCAGACATTTGAAAGACGTTCGCACTATTTCATGGTTTACACTAGACGCAGGCAGCTGGGGTACACTGCTTCCGTCCCGGGGCGTATGGAGTGGCGGCAGGAAGGGCCACCCCTTCAAATTAATCATGCCAAATCTGACTTAACCATGCCGACCCTGCGCATCATGCGGGACTCAGGCATTAGCAAAAGAAGATATTAGTCTCACGTAAACCATAGTACGAGGGCAGTTCAATAAGTAATGCAACACATTTTTTTTCTCGGCCAATTTTGGTTGAAAAAACCGGAAATTTCTTGTGGAATATTTTCAAACATTCCCGCTTCGTCTCGTATAGTTTCATTGACTTCCGACAGGTGGCAGCGCTGTACGGAGCTGTTAAAATGGCGTCTGTAACGGATGTGCGTTGCAAACAACGGGCAGTGATCGAGTTTCTTTTGGCGGAAAACCAGGGCATCTCACATATTCAAAGGCGCTTGCAGAATGTCTACGGTGATCTGGCAGTGGAAAAAAGCACGGTGAGTCGTTGGGCAAAGCGTGTGTCATCATCGCCGCAAGGTCAAGCAAGACTGTCTGATCTCCCGCGTGCGGGCCGGCCGTGCACAGCTGTGACTCCTGCAATGGCGGAGCGTGCGAACACACTCGTTCGAGATGATCGACGGATCACCATCAAACAACTCAGTGCTCAACTTGACATCTCTGTTGGTAGTGCTGTCACAATTGTTCACCAGTTGGGATATTCAAAGGTTTGTTCCCGCTGGGTCCCTCGTTGTCTAACCGAACACCATAAAGAGCAAAGGAGAACCATCTGTGCGGAATTGCTTGCTCGTCATGTGGCTCAGGGTGACAATTTCTTGTCAAAGATTGTTACAGGCGATGAAACATGGGTTCATCATTTCGAACCTGAAACAAAACGGCAATCAATGGAGTGGCGCCACACCCACTCCCCTACCAAGAAAAAGTTTAAAGCCATACCCTCAGCCGGTAAAGTCATGGTTACAGTCTTCTGGGACGCTGAAGGGGTTATTCTGTTCGATGTCCTTCCCCATGGTCAAACGATCAACTCTGAAGTGTATTGTGCTACTCTTCAGAAATTGAAGAAACGACTTCAGCGTGTTCGTAGGCACAAAAATCTGAACGAACTTCTCCTTCTTCATGACAACGCAAGACCTCACACAAGTCTTCGCACCCGAGAGGAGCTCACAAAACTTCAGTGGACTGTTCTTCCTCATGCACCCTACAGCCCCGATCACGCACCGTCGGATTTCCATATGTTTGGCCCAATGAAGGACGCAATCCGTGGGAGGCACTACGCGGATGATGAAGAAGTTATTGATGCAGTACGACGTTGGCTCCGACATCGACCAGTGGAATGGTACCGTGCAGGCATACAGGCCCTCATTTCAAGGTGGCGTAAGGCCGTAGCATTGAATGGAGATTACGTTGAAAAATAGTGTTGTGTAGCTAAAAGATTGGGGAATAACCTGGTGTATTTCAATGCTGCATAAAACAACCCCTGTTTCGGAAAAAAATGTGTTGCATTACTTATTGAACTGCCCTCGTAAATACGAAAGTAAGTGCAAAATCGCAAGGACCCACTTGTCAATAATGGGAATATTTAGGTAACCTAAAAGTGTCCCCAAGGAGTAATTAAATGCAAAAGTATACAATTATTTGTTTCATTCATCAGAATAATAGTGAAGTTTCCTAGCACAATTAGGCGGAACACGTATGATTAAAAAGAATAACAAAAATTCTGTTCCAAAGACGAATAACAGTTATCGTTATTGGCTCCATGAACAACATCAAAATTCAAATTCAATTTTGTGTGAAATCTTATGGGGCTGAACTGCTAAGGTCATCAGTTCCTAAGCTTACACACTACTACTCACTGAATCATACGAGATCAATGAACTGAAAATTTTGTATTTTAATAATTTATTCTCACGACATGTTTAACAACAGGGAACGTTACACACTTTATGTGTTACGAAGGCCAGGTCAATATTGTATGGAAGTAAGTGGTTTATCCACACAGTAACTCCCTGACTGACGTGTCCAACAAGGTAATTCTCCGGCGGTGTCAGTACAACCTACAGGTAAAACGATGGAACACAACTGTGACCAATCTGGAGCCAGCCAGGGCTCTGTCACGCTCTGGAGTGCGAAAGGTGTGGGAAAAATGCCTGAAACTCCTTTGCTCGGTAGTGCTCTCATTGACGGAAAGTAGTTCTCAGAGAGGACGGCATAATTTGCGGCAGCGCCGGCAGCAGCCACTCACATCCTCCGGTCGCGTGCCGAGCGCCTCCCAGGAGATGCCCGACACGAAGGCGGCGGTGAGGCAGCCCAGCGACCCGGCGCCGGGCACGCCCAGCGCTTCGCTGCCGAACACCGCGGCCACGCCCCCACACAGCAGCAGCAGCACCCGCAGAGGCACCACCAGCGGCTGCGGCAACACAACACCAACACTCGCACCCACCTCCACCGCCGACTGCGTTCGTAGCCTACCATACACTACTGGCCAAAAACATTGCTATACCAAGAAGAAAGGCAGATGATAATCGGGTATTCATTGGACAAATATGTTGTACTAGAACTGACATGTGATTACATTTTCACACAATTTGGGTCCATAGATCCTGAGAAATCAGTACCCAGAACAACCACTTCTGGCCGTAATAACGGCCTTGATACGCCTGGGCATTGAGTCAAACAGAGCTTGGGTGGCATGTACAGGTACAGCTGCTCACGCAGCTTCAACACGATACCACAGTTCGTCACGAGTAGTGACTGGCGTATTGTGACGAGTCAGTTGCTCGACCACCATTGACCAGACGTTTTCAGTTGGTGAGAGATCTTGAGAATGTGCTGGCCAGGGCAGCAGTCGAACATTTTCTGTATCCAGAGAGGCCCGTACAGGACCTGCGACATGCTGTCGTGCATTATCCTGCTGAAATGTAGGGTTTCGCAGGGATCGAATGAACGGTAGAGCCACGGGTCGTAACACATCTTAAATGTAACGTCCACTGTTCAAAGTGCCGTCAATCCGAACAAGAGGTGACCGACACGTGTAACCAATGGCGGCACCCCATACCATCACGCCGGGTGATACGCCAGTATGGCGATGACGAATACACGCTTCCAATGTGCGTTCACCGCGATGTCGCCAAACACGGATGCGACCATCTTGTTGCTGTAAACAGAACCTGGATTCATCCGAAAAAATGACGTTTACCATTCGTGCACCCAGGTTCGTCGTTGAGTACACCATTGCAGGCGCTGCTGTCTGCGATGCAGCGTCAAGGGTAACCGCAGCCATGGTCTCCGAGCTGATAGTCCGTGCCGCTGCAAACGTCGTCGAACTGTTCGTGCTGGTGCTTGTTGTCTTGCAAACGTCCCCATCTGTTGACTCGGGGATCGAGACGTGGGTGCACGATCCGTTACAGCCATGCGGATAAGATGCCTGTCATCCCGACTGCTAGCGATACGAGACCTTTGGGGTCCAGCACGGCGTTCCGTATTACCCTCCTGAACCCACCGATTCCATATTGTGCTAACAGTCGTTGGATCTCGGCCAACGCGAGCAACAATGTCGCGATACCATAAACAGCAATCGCGATAGGCTATAGTCCGAACTTTGTCAAAGTCGGAAACGTGATGGTACGCATTTCTCCTCCTTACACGAGGCATCACAACAACGTTTCACGAGGCAACGCCGGTCAACTGCTGTTTGTGTATGAGAAATCGGTTGGAAACTTTCCTCATGTCAGCACGTTGTAGGTGTCGCCACCGGCGCCAACCTTGTGTGAATGCACTGAAAAGCAAATCATTTGCATGTCACAGCATTTTCTTCCTGACGGTCAAATTTCGCGTCTGTAGCACGTCATCTTCGTGGTGTAGCAGTTTTAATGGCCAGTAGTGTATATTGTATACTCAAGAGCCGTAGGAACTGGTAAACCTGCCGAATGTCGTGTAGGGCCCCGCGAGCACGCAGTAATGACACAACGCGACGTACCGTGGACTCGAGTAATGTCTGAATTAGTGCTGGAGGGAACTGACACCATGAATCCTTCAGGGCTGTCCATAAATCTGTACGAGAGGGTGGAGATCTCTTCTGAAGACACACGGTTGCAAGGCATCCCAGAGATGCTCAATAATGTTCATGTCTGGGGAATTTGGTGGCCAGCGGAAATATTTAATCTCAGAAGAGTGTTCTGGAGCCACTCTGTAGCAATTCTGAATGTGTGGGGCTTCGCACTGTCCTGCTTAAGTTGCCCAAGTTCGTCAGAATGCACAATGAACATGAATGGATGCCGGCCACGGTGGCCGAGCGGTTCTAGGCGCTCAGTCCGGAACCGCCCGACTGCTGCGGTCGCAGGTTCGAATCCTGCCTCGGGCATGGATGTGTGTGATGGCCTTAGGTTAGTTAGGTTTAAGTAGTTCTAAGTTCTAGGGGACTGATGAACACAGATGTTAAGTCCCATAGTGCTCAGAGCCATTTGAACCATTTGAACCATGAATGGATGCAGGTGATCAGACAGGATGCTTACGTACGTGTCACCTGTCAGACTCGTATCTAAACATATCAGGGGTCTCATATCACTCCAACTGCTCA
The DNA here is from genome assembly GCF_023864345.2 of Schistocerca serialis cubense. Classification (NCBI taxonomy): domain Eukaryota; kingdom Metazoa; phylum Arthropoda; class Insecta; order Orthoptera; family Acrididae; genus Schistocerca; species Schistocerca serialis. The sequence continues at coordinate 172,956,686 of NC_064643.1, read as the reverse complement.
CGCTTAGCACCATTACAGGGCTTCCACCAGCTTGAACAGTCTCGTGCCGATATGCAGTGTCCATAGATTCATACCCGTACACGTCCATCCACTCGATACAATTTGAAGCGAGACTAGTCCGACCATGCAACATGTTTCCAGTCATCAACAGTCCAATGCCGGTGTTGACGGGCGCAGACGAGGCGTAAAACTTAGTATCGTGCTGTAATCAATGATACACGAGTGGGCCCTTTCCTCTGAAAGCCCATGTCGATAATGTTTCGTTGAATGGTTCGCACGCTGATTCTTGTTGATGGCCCAGCATTGAAATCTGCAGCAATTTGCTGAAGGATTGCACATCTGTCACGTTGAATGATTCTCTTCAGTCGTAGTTGATCCCGTTCTTGCAGGATCTTTTTACAGCCGCATTGGTGTCGGACATTTAATGTTCTACCAGATTCCTGATATTCACGTTACAATCATGAAATGATGATACGGGAAAACTCCCATTTGATCGCTACCTCAGAGATGCTGTGTCTCATCGCTCGTACACCGACTATAACACCTATCTCAAACTCACTTAAATCTTCATAACCTGCCATTGCAGCAGCAGTAACCGATCTAACAATTGCACCAGACACTTCTTGTCTTATATAAGCGTTGCCGATCGCAGCGCCGTATTCTGTCAGTTTCACCGAGCGAGGTGGCGCAGTGGTTAGGACACTGGACTCGCATTCGGGAGGACGACGGTTCAATCCCGCGTCCGGCCATCCTGATCGCTCCAGGCAAATGCCGGGATGGTTCCTTTGAAAGGGCACGGCCGATTTCCTTCCCCTTCCTTCCCTAATCCGATAAGACCGAGGACCTCGCTGTTTGCTCTCTTCCCCCAAACAATCCAATTTACCAGTTTCTTTGGCGCTTCAGTGTATCGGGCCATTCGTGTATACAGGGCGTTAAAAGGTCTCAAATACTGCTATAGGATGGGTTACTAGTCAAAACTAGAAGTTAACAGGATGAAATTCGGTAGATGTGATGTACATGTAGAGACAAACAAATGGTTACAATTGCAGAACAATAGGATGAGATATACAAGAGAGATTGCTTCACAGGTTGAGAAAGTCAACAATGCGTTGCTCCACATCTGGCCCCAAGGCATTCCGCTTGGTAATTATAGGGTTCCTGGATGTCCTCCTGAGGGATATCGTGCCAAATGCTGTCCAATTGGCGCTTTAGATTGTTAAACAGGGCTCCAAACGTTCTCAAATGGGAAGAGATCCAGCGATCTTGCTGGCCGAGGTAGGAATTGGCAGGCACATAGACAAGCAGGAGAATCTCTGCCGAATGTAGGCCCAGGATGGTCTGCCATGAAGAGGAACAAAACAGGGCCTTTAATCGTAACACGTAGGCCATCATGGCCGGCATCTGTATTAATTAAACTTCTGGACTAAGAGGTCGTGGTCGAAGAGTAGAAATTCTTCCACCTGACGTTTCGTTGCCAGCTGCAGGCAACATCTTCCAAGATGAGCCACCAACTCGGAAGATGTTGCCCAAAGTTGGTATCGAAACGTTAGGAGGAAGATTTTCTACTTTTCGATCACGGCCTCCTAGCCCGGAGCTTTTATCTTTGAGAATAGAGCGTATAATATTTCCGTCGTACCACTGTGTAAGTGTACCACCCATGGCGTGCTACAAAAGAAGTGGCATCCAGACCACCACTCCTGGTTGTCGGGGAATATGGTGGGCGACAGTGAAGATGGTAATGCGCTGCCGTCCTGGGCATCTGCAGAGAAGTCTTCGGCCTGGAATCTCATAGACGTGGAGTAGAGTTGCCTTCAGTGATGAGTCCCGCTTCGACTTGAGCGTCGATGCCCACCAAAGTGGCGTCTGGAGGTGTCGTGAACAGTAGCGGGATACCAACCTGACTGATCTGGTCGTATGTAAACTACACCGGTGCAAAAAAACAGTCAATACCGTCAATGCGCGATAGCGATGGAAATGTTACCGATGATGGTGCCACTAAAGCGGAGTTTCTAAATACAGTTTTCCATAATTCCTTCATGAAAGAAGGCGAAGTAAATATTCCAGAATTCGAAACCAGAACAGCTCTTAACATGAGTGACATAAAAGTAGACATCTTAGGTGATACGAAACGACTTAAATACTTAAGAAAGGCAAGTCTTCCGGTCAATATGGTATACCAATCAGGTTCCTTTCAGAGTATGCAGACACAATAGCGCCTTTCATAACAATCACATACAACCACTCACTTGACGAAAGGTCTGTTCCTAAAGAGTGGAAAGTAGGACCGGTGACACCAATATTCAAGAAAGGAAATAGGAGTACCCCTTGAATTAGAGACCCATATCACTTACCTCAATTTATAGTAGGATTTTGGAGTTATACTGTATCCGAACATATGAACCACCTTGAAGAAAATGACTTATTGATACATAACCAACACGGATTCAGAAAATATCGTTAATGTGCAACACAGCTAGCTCTTTATTCCCATGAAGCAATGAGTGCTGTCGACAAGGGATCTCAGATCGATTCCATATTCCTAGAATTCCAGAAGGCTTTTGGTACCGTTTCTCATAAGCGACTATTAATCAAATTGCGTGGATATGGAGTATCGTCTCAGTTGTGTGACTGGATTCGTGATTTCCTCTCAGAGAGGTCAAAGTTCGTAGGGATGGACGGTAAATCATCGAGTAGAACAGAAGTGATATCTGGCGTTCCGCAAGGTAGTGTCATAGGCCCTCTGCTGTTTCTCATTTATATAAATGATCTAGGTGATAATGCGAACAGTCCCCTTAGATTGTTTGCAGATGACGTTGTAATTTACCGTCTAGTAAAGTCATCAGACGATCAATTCCAATTACAAAATGATCTTGAGAGAACTTCTGTATGGTGCGAAAAGTGGGAATTAGCACTAAACAAAGAAAAGTGCGAGGTTATCCACATAGTTGCTAAAAGAAATCCGATAAATTTTGGGTATACGATAAATCGTACAAATCTAAGGACTGTCAATTCGACCAAATACGTAGGAATTAGAATGACGAGCAACTTAATTTGGAAAGACCACATAGCTAATATTTTGGGGAAGGCGAAACAAAGACTGCACTTAGTTGGTAGGACGCTTAGAAGATGCAACAAACCCACTAAAGAGACGGCCTGCATTACACTTGTCCCTCTTCTGCTGGAATATTGCTGCGCGGTGTGGGATCCTTACAACGTAGGATTGACGGAGGACATCGGAAAAGTGCAAAGGAGGATAGCTCGTTTCGTGCTATCGAGCAATAGGGCTCACTCATATGATACGCGAGTTGGAGTAGCAGTCACTGAAACAAAGGCGGTTTTCTTTGCGGCGAGATCTATTTGCGAAATTTCAATCACCAACTTTCTCTTCCGAATGTGAAAATACCGGGTGATCAAAAAGTCAGTATAAATTTGAAACTTAATAAACCACGGAAAAATGTAGATAGAGAGTTAAAAATTGACACACATGCTTGGAATGACATGGAGTTTTATTAGAACCCAAAAAAAAAAGTTCACAAAATGTCCGACAGATCTCTTGCGCGCGTCGTTTGGTGATGATCGTGTGCTCAGCCGCCACTTTCGTCATGCTTGGCCTCCCACGTCCCCAGACCTCAGTCCGTGCAATTATCGGCTTTGGGGTTACTTGAAGTCGCAAGTGTATCGTGATCGACCGACATCTCTAGGGATGCTGAAAGACAACATCCGACGCCAATGCCTCACCATAACTCCGGACATGCTTTACAGTGCTGTTCACAACATTATTCCTCGACTACAGCTATTGTTGACGAATGACGGTGGACATATTGAGCATTTGCTGTAAAGAACATCATCTTTGCCTTGTTTTACTTTGTTATGCTAATTATTGCTATTCTGATCAGGTGAAGCGCCATCTGTCGGACATTATTTGAACTTTTGTATTTTTTTGGTTCTAATAAAACCCCATGTCATTCCAAGCATGTGTGTCAATTTGTACCTCTCTATCTACATTATTCCGTGATTTATTCAGTTTTGAAATTTATACTGACTTTTTGATCACACGGTATTTTGTTGACACCCACCTACGCAGGGAGAAATGATCATCATAATAAAATAAGAGAAATCAGAGCTCGAACGGAAATATTTAGATGTTCCTTTTTCCCATGCGCCATTCGAAAGTGGAATGGTAGCGAAGTTGTATGAACCCTCTGCCAGGCACTTAAGTGTGAATTGCAGAGTAACCATGTAGATGTAGATGTAGTTGCCCACTACACGGCGCGACAATCAGGACTGATGACGTAAGTACCATTTTTTTTCGTAGTAGGGCCCTTTTGGATGTCATCTGCGGCGCGCTTACAGCACAGCAGTACGCCGACGATATTCTACACTCTCCTTTGCTCTCCTTCGTGGTGGCAAGCCATCCTGGGTTTAAACCGCAGTAAAGCAATGCTCGCCCGCAAACAGCGACAGTTTCTATCGGTTGTCTTCGTACTTTCTGGTTCAAATGGCTCTGAGCACTATGGGACTCAACTGCTGAGGTCATTAGTCCCCTAGAACTTAGAACTAGTTAAACCTAACTAACCTTAAGACATCACAAACAGCCATGCCCGAGGCAGGATTCGAACCTGCGACCGTAGCGGTCTTACGGTTCCAGACTGCAGCGCCTTTAACCGCACGGCCACTTCGGCCGGCTTCCGTGCTTTCTGAAACCTGCCTTGGTCAGCAAGGCTGCTGGATCTCTCGCCAAATGAAGACATTTGGAGCATTATGAGTACAGCTCTCCCATCATCGCGGGATTCTGACGACATAATTGGACAGAATTTGGCACTATATTGCTCAGGAGGACATCCAACAATTCTATGAATCAGTTACAGACCCAATAACTGCTTGCATAAGGACCCTCAGTTTGTGAAGCTGTTCCTCTTGAAGAAATTGTCCAACTTTTCTGAAATTGTTGTCATTTGTTTGTCTCTAGATTTAGTCTGCATTAGTCTGTAGTCAAGTTTCAGTCTGCAGAAGATAAACACGCCACGATAAGACCAGGAGACATATTGCTGACACTCGCCTACTTCGTTAGAGCGACAAGTCAAATAATCTGATGGTGTGAGTACCGAAGGTCTTACAATAGGCACACAACAGTACAGAAGGAAGTTCTTCCTTTGGAGCCATCCATTCTCCCAAATACCGACATTTCTCCCGCCATCGCGAGACACTTGCAGTATGTGGATTTTCGACGAGAGCCTCAGTAGTTGTCAAGAAGCTCTTTCTTGATTTCAGCCTAGGATGTGCGGGCTGACGACCATATAGTGGATGGGCTTCCATCGTTGTAGCCTTACTTTTCTCATATCTCGCAGCTACCTCATGTCTTCATGTCTGATTTCAGGAGGAGCTATGTCAGTGAGGCAATAGAGTTTGTCCACAGGAGTAGGTCTTAAGCGACCCGTGATAATCCGGCAAGACTCATTTAGAGCCACATGTAAGTTCCTGGCATGACTGGGCTTGTACCATACCGAACACGCATATTCAGCAGTGGAATAACATAGAGCAAGCAAGCTTGCGCTCACAGTGCATGGATTAGCACCCCATGATGTACCTGTCAAGTTCACTTTACAATAATGGTTCAAAATGGTTCAAATGGCTCTGAGCACTATGGGACTTAACTTCTGAGGTCATCAGTCCCCTAGAACTTAGAACTACTTAAACCTAACTAACCTAAGGACATCACACACACCCATGCCCGAGGCAGGATTCGAACCTGCGACCGTAGCGGTCGCGCGGTTCCAGACTGTAGCGCCTAGAACCGCTCGGCCACTCCGGCTGGCTCTCTAGATTTGTATCACAGCTACCGATTTCCGTCCCATTCGGATAATTCATTACTGGTGTGTCGTTTTCTTTTATTTTCTTAGAGTTTAATATGCTCAGAAGCCAGTATCTGTGCAGTTCATTGTGCATGTGCAAATGATTGTGATTTGCAGGGCACTGACGGTGGCGCTTCGAGGTTGTGCTGCGCAAGCACTACGTCAAGAGAACAAGATCAGTCTTTCCGTACAGCGTAAAGAAACTGTGCTTGTAAAATAGCGCAGTAGAGGCCTTCTATTCCCTAAATGCAGGGCCAGTCACGGCGTGCCGAACTTTACGCGTGCAGCGAGTGTGGAGTGCAGGCCGGCCGAAGCCTTGCCTGTTGCTCGGCTTTCCTCGGTGCTTCTCGGAACCAGTCGGAACAGCACGACGTTCCACTTAGCGCTGCCGTGCGGCATTTTTCGGTCAGCACGGCGCTCTTTAGTTCAACAGAATCGTGGTGACTGCGCTTTTCACCTTTCACTATGTGTCTGTGGTGTGGAGGACATTCACAGGTGCCTTATCTGTTTGCACAGAAAGAGGCAGTCTAGCGATCTTCGTCACAAGGCTTTAAAAATGAATGGGAATGATAGAAGAGAGATGAAAATTCTCAGTACGTGTTATGAAGTCACGCAGGCGGCGGGTATTATAAATTTACTATGAAACGACATTACAATACGACGCAGAAGGAATTTAGAGGTTCGGTTGGAAATGAAAGAGCCAAAAATTGCAATGATCGACAGACGGAATTCATTGTCCTCTGTTCAAGAAACACTTTATACTAACTTTGCAGGCATGGAACACATGAAGAAATTGGAGATCTGAACAGCAAAATTTCTTATGTTGCACGCATTATTCCACTGTCAGTGGCAACAGTTTTTGATGGAACTGAACTAAGAGTACGGAGACTTTATATATTACTGCAGAGTATGTTGGTCAAGCCAAGGGGCGTTCCTGGAACGATTTTTCGATTTAAAACTCACTATTGTTGAATTTTGTAGGGAGCACATTGTGCTCATGTGGGAGCGATCTGGATGGTTGTAAAACAATAAACTGGTAGCCAAGATCGCAGGAATTCTTTTTATTCTGTGGTTACCGGTTTCGGCGAAACTAAAGCCGCCATCATCGGATCTTAGGACACATACAGGTTACGACATGAAGGCAAACAATGGTGATATTAATAGTTGCCTATAATACGCAGGCCTTACAAAATTGTCGTAAGTAGCACATAGGCGTCCAAGAGAGATGACATTATAAATGTAAAGTGTCTCCATCACATACAGGAGCAAGCTAGGTACAGTGTGTTAACTGTAAGACGGCAGAGTTGGGTGGGGAGCGCGGGGAGAGGAGGAAGCAAGCATTGGCTGGCGAGGGCTGAGGAGCCGTTGGGGGGGGGGGGGGGGGGGGGGGTGACAAGGCACGCCTACCAGTTACAGTGCCGGCACTACAAATTGCGCGTCATCCTTACACGAAAGCAGACGAAAGGCTTGCAAGTAAAACTCCCTTTAATGTTGTTCGTAAACGAAACTGAAATCGTCATGTACATTAAAATATATATATGAATGTATGCATGTTTGTCTACTATGCGCTCCCCCATGTTGTGACACCAACGACACTCTCTTCACGTAAGTCACCCTTCCTCTGCCAACATTCATTAAACGTTAAGTTATTATCGATCCACGATTCATCGAGGTAAAGTATTTCTCTGCCTGCTTCCCTGAAGTTCTTCATGTCAACAACGAAACGAGATCGCCAGTGCACAATGTCTGGACGTTCTAACAACGCAGTCCTCTTGTTTTCCACCGTACGCCATATGAATCCGATGGACAAAAGGACTTTTCTCAGCGGAGACAATACTCCAGTTCCAGCTTATTTTGTCGTGCAAAACTGGAAGCAGTGTTCGCAGGCTCGGCACAATCTTCCACACTGAATAAAATTCCGCTATCGTGTCGCGAATGACACGCTGGTTGAAATCATCGATCATTACTTCGATTTCTCCACTTCTTTTCCTAAGTTAAAAGAGAGAGAAAGATTTATAAGAAAATGCCTTCTGCACTGCATGTATTTTTTTTTTTAATTTGGAAATGTACTGTAATATGAATGTGTTTCGAAATAATACTGTCACCAGTGATGTTTCCATACAAAGCAATCCAGTAGCAAGGGAAAATGAAATATAAGGTAATTCGGGCGAAATAGGGGGCTCCTTCAAAGTGATCGCGAACAAAATATCTGAAATGGAAACTCACCTTTTCTTGCCAGGCGTTTGTGGTGATACGCCAGGATGATTCTTGGAAAACTGTTTGAATCTTCCAATGCTACGCATGCTTTGTTCTGTGTATGTAGCAGCTCTCACTGAAGACTTGTAAATGGGGTGAAGCAATTTTTTCTGCTCCCTTTTGCACCATTCAATCGCACGCAATATAATTTTGCGAGCATCGCTACGTAATACTGGTTTCCTTCTAACCGTAGGCCTACCGATAGGGGTTGTTGGCGACTCCCGAGACGGGCCAGCAACTGCCTCTTCACTCATTTTGATAATGTTTAGCACAACTGCACGATAAAAACACGCAGAACAGTAGAGCGCAAAACAACAACGAAGCAGACGACAATGGCTACCTTGTACAACACAGTCAGCTGCGTAATGTTGGCAGCAGTCGAAACTGCGTGCCTACCGAAGCTTCCCGACGTTTACCGACTTCTACCGATTCAGGACTAGGGAGAGGTCTGCCAGCTAAAAGTTTACACACTGTACTAGAGGTGGGTCGAACTCGTTCATTCCCGTGAACTACTTCATTCATTTCACTCTTTGCCGTAAAGCGTTCATATGAAGTAGTTCATTCGTGAAGTACGGAAGCCTAGCGAAGTTGCCCAGTTCGCCGCTCAGCCGCTGCTACGCTCGCTTCGCCTCGCTCGTACAATAAAGCTTCGTAATACTTCACAATTTTACCAACAGATGGCAGAACTATGGAGTAAGTGCACGCAACGTTTTACGCTCTTACAGCGTCTGATTTATCTTAAATACAGCATGGTCGAAGAGGACAAAGGGCGTTTCTGTCTGTGTCCAAGTGTCTGAACAATTTTATCTTGGACTTTACGCCCGTGAACGGCACCTTGTATTTTAAAAAGTGTTTGGCTCCGTTTATATGTCCACCATCTTTTTTCTCTAATTGTCTTCATTTCTATCTTTTGTGTTTCTCTACGGCCAAAGAGCGGCGTAGTATGCTGCTGCAGGCCTGCCTGTACACAGGTTTCAAAATGACAATAAAGAAAAAAAAGGGGGACAAAGGAAAGATAAACAGAGAAGGCTGTCACATATAAAGAAGGTACTACATTTAATCTTGCTCGGCATTTTCTCATGAAGCCCCCAAAAAAGTCTTTATCTGCCAAATGAAACATTATTTGTTGTATTCATGAACTGAAAAATAGGGCTACCAACGAAATGTAGTCCAATTTTATGTTCCTTTTAAAATTTAATCCAAAATAGAATGAGTATGTTTAACACTGTCACAAAGTCTATATACCTACGGTAAGTAATTATTCAGAAGTTTTCCTGTAGATTTTATTTTTGTTGACAATAATAACCCACTAGATTCAAAACGTAAACTGTCACCTGTAGTCACTGGTACGATTTCAGGTAAAATCCCTCTTTCAGTGTTATTAACAAACCTTTTATTTTCATGTTTGCTGTGCGTGCTCACACAGATAGCCACTTCGTTTCTATCTTTAATATTCATTTGTCTTCAAGCGCTGCCAACGGTAGGCTACCCGTAGACGCGAAGTTTAACTGCACAAATAGTCACGGGTAATGATGTCAGCACTGCAGGTAGCAGCTGACGCTGCCTCCTCCTCACCCCCATCACCCGTCCTAAACCTATCTTCCCCCACTAACACCGCGTGATTCGTCGACAGGCAGGACAGGGAGGAGTGAAGTGATGGGAGGAGGAGTGACGTGGGTGAGGGAGAGGGGAAGAGAGTGAGTGAACTAGAAAAAAGTGTGGAGTGTGCTATCTGTGAAGAGTTTGAAGTACCAGTTCATTGAAATTGAATGGTTAGTTCACACTTCACAGGAGTGAAGCGTTCATTTGAACGACTCATTCACGAGCTCCCCATCACTACACTGTACTACCGCAACTGCGGCTCTATTCTTGCACTTACAGGCCGCGTCGCGAGATGGCGCTAGCAGAAGAGGCGCGAAATGACCCGAGCATACTACAGTTGGGGTGAAAACGCATCAAACGATATTTTGACCTCCTTTGCTTTTACTAGGTTTTGAAACGATTCTCCTTATTTACGCCCGCGCACAACCACGGAATGGCTGTACACATCGAGCTCTCCACGGACGAGTTCTCTCGGTAATTACGCCAACCGCTCCGGGATCCACTGATCACAGTCCGTCCTGGAACCTGCAATGGCCTACTGTCCGATGCGAGGCAGTCTACGGACCTCCGATTTTCGCCTTCAACGTTACATGGAGCTGCGAGCTTGCTAACAAGGCGTGGCCTCTGCATTGTGGCGCTACAGAACTGTGGTGTTATAGTCTTCCGCCGCTGAGAGTCCACTGAACTTGTTTTCCTTATTCAATTCAAAGAGAATTCGCAATTAAGTCTCTATTTCGCTACTCACAAGGGAAACTCCCCATAGCACTCCCCTCACATTTAGTGGTAAGAGGTTCCAGTGGATAGCCCTTCAAAAATTGAACACAGATCAATCATGAAAACAGAAAGAAGGTGTACTGGACCGTGAAAAAAAGCAAAATAGAAACAGTGAACGGTCCAAGAACAAGAAGTGTAGTAAAATGGCGTCGTTCAAATGGTTCAAATGGCTCTGAGCACTATGGGACTTAACACCGGAAGTCATCGGTTCCCTGGACTTAGAACTACTTAAACTTAACTAAGCTAAGGACATCACACACACTCATGCCCGAGGCAGAATTCGAACCTGCGACCGTAGCAACAGCACGATTCCAGACTGAAGCGCCTAGAACCGCTCAGCCACACTGGCCGGCAAAATGGCGTGTTTAAGCGGCTACCGTGTTAGACTACCAAGCGGGCAAGAAGTATACAAACCTGCCTAGCACCAAAAATGGTTCAAATGACTCTGAGCACTATGGGACTTACATCTGAGGTCATCAGTCCCCTAGAACTCAGAACTACTTAAACCTAACTGACCTAAGAACATCACACACATCCATGCCTGAGGCAGGATTCGAACCTGCGAGCGTAGCGGCCGCGCTGTTCCAGACTGAAGCGCCTAGAACCGCTCGGCCACAGCGGCCGGCTGCCTCGCACCATCCTTTTTTTCCCTCTTTTTTCAAATTTTTGTCTGTGTCGTGGTGTCACGTCCGTGTGCAACAGCGAGGTGTAAGGCAGGGACCTATAATGACAGTTCATTCTGCACAACTACTCTATTAGCAGCCGATAGGAAGTGGCTTTCGAATGGGAACCGCAAACGTTTGATAACAAGGCGACAAGTCAACCGAATCCTCCACCGGAAAACACGTCTGGTGTCATTCACGGCACTAGTGACAGTACGTGTGTAAGTTGTTGAAGATCTCTTATCGACGCACCTAACTTGAACGCCTGGTGAGTGAGACAAATATGCCTCCTCGCCCGATTTAGGTGTTCGTGTGATTGTGAATGTGACAACTCCCATGAAAATGATGGAAGCATAGTAGTTTGTCACATAATCTGCGATAAGTGAACGCAACGGTTACACAATCACACTGTTTCTCTGTGGTCTGTCAGAACATATGTTTGAACGTCTCAGAAGTTGTGTTCCGTTTTGGAAGTCTCGACTCTTGAATTCCTATGTTGTAACACAGCTCACACCCGTTCATTTATTATTTTCATTTCCGTCAGATGTCTATATGCTATATCGCCTGCTCTCACTACTCATCACATTTACTTGAGACGGTAACGTATTCTTGCACATGACTCATATTCTATAACGAATGTATCGTATGACAACTCCCAAGACAACAGAACGAAAACAAACATTTCAATGACCAGACGGACAAGAAAAAAAAAAAACCGGCGATACGAGGGAGTCTTGAACAAGGCTCTTTTCCTTGGCAGAGTAACACCATAACCGCTTACCCACGACACCGGTGCTGTTACACGGTCTTGTTTATTTCATGCCTTGTTCTTGGACCGTTCATTAGTCCTACTTTGCTTTTTTCACAGATCAGTATACCTTCTTCGCGTTCATGCTTGTTCTGTGTTCAGTTTTTGACGGGCTATGCACTCGGCAATCTTACCACTAAATCTGAGGGGGTTGCGAAGGGGCGTTTCGCTTTTCAGAAGGAGAATGTAAGTTTCTTTCATTCCAAAGAAGTTGTTATTCACATTCTACCTAGATATCAATTTTTGTAACTTCGAGCCGACGTGGACCACATCAGCTAGTGGTCAGTTCTTCATGGACAGTGTTGTTTTATTCCTACCATATGGAATTCATCCAAGCTCTTCACCCAAGAGACCACACTGCCTGATTAGAGTTATGCAAATGGCTTATACAAAAGATTGCTGGAGATCCTGAGCTCACAGCCTGCATTTTATTTGCAGGTGAAGCAGGTTCCACAAGAAACGCGCATGTGGGCAGACGAAAATTCTCGAGCAATCATGGAGGTGAGACATCACGCCATGCACTTCACCAAACGCATAATAGCTGCTGTTCCGCACGATGAATTACCAGCGCTACCGGACAACGTTACATAAGCAGAAAGACAGCGCCTGGTTTATACATGGCAAGGTATGAAGCCATTTTCTATAGATCGCGAGATAGGATCTTACCTCAACGTTTTATGGCCGATGGACTGATCAGTGAGGATTGGTGGCATGACCTCGTTATTGGCTATGAATTCTGGCTATGGGTACATTTTGGCTCATTTCACACTGGGACTCTGGTGAATGTCACCAGCGACGGTCACCGACAGAGAAACATTCGTCTGAACTGGAGCGTTCACACCGGGACACTACACCGCCTCACCCAGCCAATGTGACCCAGCAGTGACTCACACTCGCCACGTGTGATGGACAAGGTCACTGTTTACAGCAGTCACCACCAGACACGCATTAGTTTCAATTGAAATGTTCACACTGGAACACAGATCACAGACACAGAGCTGCAGATTTGGCAACCGACAGGCAGTCATTTCTGAGACAGTGACGCGAAACTTTCATTGTACATTATACTCTACACATTGTAGCCATCAGTTTAGATTTGATTAACACGAAAGGTTTTGTAAGTGAAGTAGAGGGTCGTCCTGCTATTTGGGATGTGAAACGCGATGACTGCAGCAACAGAGTGATGAAAACGAATGCGCGGCAAGAAATTATAACGAATTTTGTGCCTGGTTTCGATGAGACGAGCATGTATGAGAAAATCAGAATTGGTAAGTTTGTAAGAAGGCTATTTAGGTTTTTATATTGGTAACGCCACGTAGCGCTCTGTATGAAAATCACTGGCTGTGCTGTGTGCAGTCTGTGGCTGGTTAGCATTGTTGTAATTTGGGCAGTTGGCTGTTAACAGCGCGTAGCGTTGCGCAGTTGGAGGTGAGCCGCCAGCAGTGGTGGATGTGGGGAGAGAGATGGAGTTTTGAGAGCGGATGATCTGGACGTGTGTCCGACAGAAAGAGTAAATTTGTAAGACTGGATGTCATGAACTGGTATATATATTATGACTTTTGAACATTATTAAGGTAAATACATTGTTCTCTATCAAAATCTTTCATTTGCTAACTATGCTTATCAGTAGTTAGTGAATTCAATAGTTTGAATCTTTTATTTAGCTGGCAGTATTGGCGCTCGCTGTGTTGCAGTAGTTCGAGTAACGAAGATTTTTGTGAGGAAAGTGATTCATGAAAGGTATACAATATTGTTAGTCAGGGCCATTCTTTTGTAGGAATTATTTAAAGTCAGATTGCGTTGCGCTAAAAATATTGTGTGTCAGTTTAGTGTTGATCAGAATAAGTAAAAAGAGAAATGTCTGAGTACGTTCAGTTTTGCTTAGCTGTTTGAAAATCAAATAATGTAAGAGGTTTACCAGCACAGTAATTTATTAATTTTTCTAAGGGGGCGTCCCAAGTTGTATGTTCTTTTTTCAAATTATTTTTCGGACCATAAAGGGCTAGCAAAATTTAGTTGCTACCCCTGTACGAGTCCATTTCACTAACTAATCAGTTGGCAACACCTGCGGTGTCGGACACCAGTGATCCAGGAGCGTTTACCACAGTCACCAATGACCATCTCGCTTCCCACGCCCGGGTTCCCAGGTTCGATTCCCGGCGGGGTCAGGGATTTTCTCTGCCTCGTGATGGCTGGGTGTTGTGTGCTGTCCTTAGGTTAGTTAGGTTTAAGTAGTTCTAAGTTCTAGGGGAGTGATGACCATAGATGTTAAGTCCCATAGTGCTCAGAGCAATTTGAACCATTTTGAACCAATGACCATCACTGGCCACCGTCACCAGTGTCTCTGAGCACTATGGGCTCTGAGCACTATGGGACTCAACTGCTGAGGTCATTAGTCCCCTACAACTTAGAACTAGTTAAACCTAACTAACCTAAGGACATCACACACATCCATGCCCGAGGCAGGATTCGAACCTGCGACCGTAGCGGTCTCGCGGTTCCAGACTGCAGCACCAGAACCGCGCGGCCACTTCGGCCGGCGAGCACTATGGGACTTAACTGCTGAGGTCATCAGTCCCCTAGAACTTGGAATTACGTAAACCTAACTAACCTAAGGACATCACACACATCCATGTCCGAGGCAGGATTCGAACCTGCGACCGTAGCATTCGCGCGGTTCTAGACTGAAGCGCCTAGAACCGCTCGGCCACAGCGGCCGGCCGTCACCAGTGTCCCAGTGTGAAACAGGCCTTAAAGCTGTTGGTGTACGCTCAAACCATTGACAATGTGCATCGTTAGGAGTCTGTGACCAGCGCATGTGATGCAGTTCGAACGGGGCTGGGTGTATTTCAAAGAGTGCATGGTTCACTGCGTAGAAGGGCTGAAGTATGTGGTAGAATGAGTGCTGAACATATGCAGCAATGCCTATAGTGTCTGCTTCTACATAACAGATTTGCCCAGATGTCAACAGTTACTGGTTTCTGAATGTATCGCTATGGAAACTTTTCTCCTAATTTGACCAATGTTACCTCCTACTAGAATGTAAGACATTAAAAAAAATCCTGGTCAATGTGACATAGTTTAACATCTGATTTTACTCGCCTAAGAGAGCGTAGCAAAAACACCAACAAACAACGAGAGCCTACAGAAGACATCTTGAGGGACAAACTGAGAGTGGAAACCCATTTCTAGAAATGTCACCCAACAACGCTACAGTGGAAAATGCCTGCTGCTAGGGCACCCTTCCAGCTGCAGACGTTGAGTTGCGACGCTGATTAACCGCAAGTAGTACTTCCGCCGAACAGACTTGACGGCATTCGCGGCGTCTAATGCGTCCACACGTGGTACAACATCACTGCAGAGAGCGAAAAGCGCAGTCACGGCAGAAGTGACAGCGTTTCAACCCACGTTTGCTGCCGAAGTGCTGGTCTAGTGACAGGTGCTAATTGGAGCACTGCATCCGTGCGGGGAAATGTAGTGACAGGCATTCGTTCCCTGTCACACGTTTTCCACACGGTCGTGCCTCACTCCCCTTCAGCGGGCGATGTGTAATTAGGCGGTGTGTAATTAGGCGACGTAGTAACGGTCATCTTCGTCAACTTCCGCTAAGCTCATTCTCTCTCTCTCTCTATCTCCCTCCTTCCTCCCTACCTCTCTCCATCTCTAGCTCTCTCGCACAGTGCAGCTTGCAGGGGAAATTCCCCATCGCATCCCTCTCAGATTTAGTGGTAAGAGGCCCCTGTGGACAGCTTGTTAAAAAAACTGAACATCGGTCAAGCATGAAAACGGGAAGAAGGTGTAGTAGACTCTAAAAAAAAAAAAAAAAAAAAAAGCAAAAGTAGAAGCAGTGAACTGTCCAAGCACAAGATGAGCAATAGAGAGCAATCAGGAAGCAAAGTGGGGTCGTGATTAACTGATTACGGTGTTGGAGTACCAACCGGGGGAGAAGCATTCAAGCCTGACTTGTGGCTTTTTCTTTTTTTCGCTTTATTCAAATTCGTGCCTGTGTAACAGCATTTCTAACTGCGAGATGTAAGGTATAATGAGGGTTGAATCTGTACGACTACTTTGTTAGCAGCCGAAAGGAAGAGGCTTTCGAATGGGAAACGCAAACGTTTGCTGACAAGGCGACAAGTCAACCAAATCCTCCACCGGAAAACACGTCTGGTGTGTCATACACGGCATTAGTGACAGCACGTGTGTCGTATGACAGGAAACTCTTATCGATGCACCTAATTTGTACGACTAGTAAGTGAGTGAGATATGTCTCTTTGCCCGATTAAGGTGTACGTATGAATATGAATGTGATCACTCCCAACGAAATGATGAACACACAATAGTTTGTCACATAAGCTACGACATATGAACGCAACAGTTTCACAATCACACGATTTTTCTGTGCTCTGTCAAAACGTTTTTAATGATTTTGAAGTGGCGTTCCGTTTGGAAGTCTTGTCACTTCAATTCCTTTGTTGTAACGCAGTTCATACCCATTTATTTGTTGTTTTCATTTCTGCAAGACCTCCATGTGGTATCCCGCCTGCGCTCCCTGTTCATTATATTTACTTGCAACGGTAATGTATTCTTACCGCATGACTCATATTCTATAACCAATGTATAGTATGACAACTGGCAAGACTACAGAACGAGAACAAACATTTCAATGAGCGGATGGCCAATTCATAATGTTGTGAAAAATAAATAAATACCACAAAGAAATTTCGAACACGGCTCGCCCGGTTAGCAGTTCTACACCATGACCACTTTACCACGACGCCGCTGCTGTTTCGGGCTGCTGTTTATTACACTTCTTTTTCTTGGATTGTTCACTGTTTCTACTTATATTTTCCTTTTTTTACAGTTTAGTACACCTTCTTCCTGGTTTCATGCTTGATCTGTGTTCAGTTTTTGATGGGCTATCCACTGGGCTGTCTTACAACAAAATCTGAGAGGGGCGGAGGGCGGAGGGGGAGCGATGGAGAGTTTACCCTTGTGAGTGAACAATACGCGGATGGGGTCTGCACCTGCATTCTGCTGACTTTAACCCGTATAAGTTACGCGCTCATCAGTGTGTCAGATGACGTTTCAGGGCGTGACTTCCTCAAGACACCCTCACAATTCCTCGGTCTATCGGTTTTTTTTATTTTTTTTATTTTTGCACGTCGTTCTTTTAGCACATGCTACAGACATTCACGTAATTCCTAAGCTATGTATCTCCAGCTACTCACAGAGGAGCACAGTGGGTTGTAATTTTCGTATGGCAGCGGATTTGACAGATATTCTAACAAACCGTGAAATCGATTTACGCTGGAAAAAAATTATTTTCGATCATGGCCATCAGATGCAGATACTGTGTCGTGAATGCAAGAAGAAGACGTATAGAAATGTTTCCATGTGTAATTTATTAGGAACGGGACGTGGGGAAAAAACGTCAAGCGAGTGAGAAAGGCATTATGTTGATTTTATTATGAATCACACCTTCCACAGTTTGCTCAGTATGAGCACCGGAGACGTCGACGAGATGCTGTACAGCGCCAGATTTGCGCCTGGTGGCCTAAATTGGAACTAACTTTTTTTCTAGCGTACATCGGTTGTGCACTACCATATCTCCCAAGTTTTGCTGCCATACGATAATGTAGACTGGTAATGGCAAGGAAAGCGTTTCTGAAGAAGAGAAGTTTGTTATCATCGAGTATAGATTTAAGTGTCAGGAAGTCGTTTCTGTATTTGCATGGAGTGTAGCCATGTATGGAAGTGAAACGTGGACGATAAATAGTATAGACAAGAAGAGAATAGAAGTTTTCGAAATGTGCTGCTACAGAAAAATGCTGAAGATTAGGTGGGTAGATCACATAGCCAATGAGGAGGTACTGAATAGAATAGGGGAGAAGAGAAATTTGTGGAACAAGTTGACTAGAAGAGGGGATCGGTTGGTCGGACATATTCTGAGGTATCAAGGGATCACCAATTTAGTATTGGAGGGCAGCGTGGAGGGTGAAAAACGTAGAGGAAGACCAAGAGATGAATATACCAAACAGATTCAGAAGGATGTACGTTGTAGTAGGTATTGGGAGATGAAGAAGCTGAAAGTGTTGTTAATAAAAATTCTCTATTTAAACTAGACTGAACTGTATGTTACTGCTTTAGTCTTTAATAAAACTTGCATCTGACTGCGTATTTAACTGAACTGAACTTTATCTGACTGCATGAATATATCGTTGGAAAATTAATACTCAAAATACACATCTGACTGCATGAAAGTTTAGTGGTAAAAATAAATGAAAGTCACCAACCTGCATCTGACTGCGACTGTGGACTTAGCTCGTGCACTCCTTCCCGTTTAGCCGATTATAAAACATATATTCAACTCAGCCGTAGTGCAATGGCATAAAATTGTCATTCTAGATAACTTTACTCATTTTGGTCCTGTTTGTTACTTAATAAAAATTCTGTACTGATCTGCATAATTTGCCAGCTGTGCAATGGCATATAGATTATTTTACTCTGATAAATGAAATTATTAGCTTTACTCATGGGAACTTTACTTTAATGTACCTTTTGGTTCAATGCAAGCACAGGATGCGGAGAACGACATAAGGTGTGAGATGAAACTCTAATTTTATCTAAAAAATATTTATTGTTCAAACTTTTAAGGCACATGTGAAAAACTAAAAAAAAAAAAAACTTCTATAGCATGGATTTACGAGAAAGATTCACAAAACGCTTGTTGCATCAACAATGGGATTTCTATCTAGCTTTTAGACACTATTTAACCAAAGAAAACCTATTTTATTAATTAATCTTTCTAGTTTCCCCAGGTATGTGCCGAGTTTCGCTCAATATATAGCTTATTATGTGCGTAGCGCCAATTCTTACTTTGATGCTGTCACGACCCGGCTGCCTCCTGCAGGCATCTAGCTCCGACCCGAAACACGTCTGCTGTCTCTGCGCATCTCCTCACCACTACTCAAACTTTTACCGCGTGCACCTAGCTCTGTTAGCTGTCAAAGATCTTACTACTCGAAGATGTACTTCTCGTCCAACCTTGCGGTTGGGAACTATCGACATTTTTCACTGGCTCTATCCTGATCGAATCTCAGCACATACCTTTCAAAGCTTGCACAGAATTGAGTAGTATGGAGAGCTGCATCAAACCAGTCTCTGGACTGAAGACCACAACAACAACAACGAAAATTACAGTCCGCACTGGGCGTCTGTGGGTAGGTGCACCTTCATTACAGCCTCCCAGTATGAGTGTGACAGCAGTTACAGGTACATGTGGTACTCACGTCGTCCTTCTCTGGGACCCACCGGGCCAACAGCCCCCACAGCACGCCGAAGCCGACACCACCGAGAATGGAGGCGGGGCCCTGTGTGATGCGGAACGCCAGACCACCTGCAACATGGCGTCAGTACACCTGTACTTGGCAGAATACAGTCCGACGAATGTCGTGTAAGAAAGGAAAAGTTGTGATTCTTCAAGTTTTGCCGGCGTACCGAATATTCTACGAGGTTTCGGGATTGCAGCCGGATCATGTTGACTTCTTGCCACAATATTTCGGCTGGCAACCGTCCATGCATCTTCAGGTGAGTGTCCGCCAAGGATACTCACCTGAAAATGGCTGGACGGTTGCCAGCCGAAATATTGTGGCAAGCAGTCAACATGATCCGGCTGCAATCCCTAAACCTCATAAAATAAAATAAAAGTTGTTTTCACGTCTGGGAGCGACAAACAAGAACACTTAAACCTATTTCATCTGTAATCGAAATTAGGATCCACTAATTGGCTATCCATCCGCCTGATTGTTAATTTCAAACCAATTCATCGCAGCAGTATAGCATATGAAAATTAGTTGTTGTAGTTATACACTGAAGCGCCAAAGATACTGATATAGGCATGCATATTCAACTACAGAGATATGTAAACAGGCAGAATACGGCGCTGCGGTAGGAAACGCTTAAGTCAGTTTGAACGTCGTGTTATAGTTGGCGCACGAGCAATGGGACACAGCATCTCCGGGGTAGCGATGAAAAGGGGATTTTCCCGTACGACTGTCTCACGGGTGTACCGTGAATGTCAGGAATCCGGTAAAACATCAAATCTCCGACATGGCTGCGGCCGGAAAAACATCATGCAGCGATGACTGAAGAGCATCATTCAGTGTGGCAGAAGTGCAACCCTTCCGCAAATTGCTGCAGATTTCAGTGCTGCGTCATCAAGTGTCAGCGTGCGAACCATTCAAAGAAACATCATCGATATGGGCTTTCAGAGCCTAGGACCCACTCGTGTACACTTGATTACTGCACGACACAAAGCTTTACGCCTCGCCTAGGCCCGTCAACACCGACATTGGAGTACTGATGGCTGCAAACATGTTGCCTGGTCGAACGAGTCTCGTTTCATGTTGTATCGAGTGGATGGACGTGTACGAGTATTGGGACAACCTCATGAATCCGTGGACCCTGCGTGTCAGCAGGGGACTGTTCAAGCTGGTGCAGGCTCTGTAATGGTGTAGGGCGTGTGCAGTTTGAGTGATATGGAACCGCTGATAGTCTAGATACGACTCCGACAGGTGACACGTACATAAGCATCCTGTCTGGTCACTGTATCCATTCATGTCCACTGTGCATTCCGACAGACTTCGGCAATTCCAGCAGGACAATGCGACACCCCACACATCCAGAATTGCTACAGAGTGGTTCCAGGAATACTCTTCTGAGCGTAAACACTTCCGCTGGCCGCCAAAGTCCACAGACGTGAACATCATTGAGCATATCTGGGATGCCTTGCAACGTGCTCTTCAGAAGAGATCTCCACTCCCTCGTACTCTTAGAGACTTATGGACAGCCCTTGCAGGATTCATGGTGTCAGTTCCCTCCAGCACTCAGACATTAGACGAGTGCATGCCAGGTCGTGCTGCGGCACATCTGCGTGCTCACGGGGGCCCTACACGATATTAAACAGGTGTACCAGTTTCTTTCGCTCTTCAGTGTATATTTGCATACCATCACTATGGGTAGTTTTTTTTGTTATTCCATTGGGATGAAAGCACTTTTCCTTCTCTACATGCAGTCATTTCTCCTAACCAGACTCTTGTTTCTCAAACTAATTAGCATAGCCTTTCTTAACTTCGTTGACAACTGCACTGTACGGTTTGAATCTACAGATTTCCGTTAGGAGGTCTATCACTTAAAAAGCGGTGTAATTATTGATTATTGGTATACAATATTCTTCATTGTGGATAATGATAATTGTCACATGAGTGCATGGACGACGACGTTTGAAAATCTGATGGTAAGTGTGGTTAAAATGGTTAACCATTTACAAACCTTCACTAATACGGAAAAAAACATGGGAGATATACATACGGCAACAAGCACACGCCGCCGGCAGCTGCGGCCGAGCGGTACAGCCAGCACGGTAGCTCAGCGTGTTCGGTCAGAGAGCCGGTTGGCCTCTGTAATAAAAAACTGAGTGGAGCGATCAACCACCGAACTTTAACAGGATGTACTGCGACGTCCGCAATGACCAAACACAACGATCAATAACGAACAAACGGAAAAAAAGCGGTTCTAGGCGCTTCAGTCCGGAACCGCGCTACTGCTACGGTCGCAGGTTCGAATCCTGCGATCCTGCCATTCTTTAAATTGTGCTCTTAGATTCCTGTCAGACCACACGCTCGGAAATCTCTACATTTCAGAAAAAATGGTGAATTATTTGTAACAAGAAAAAGTACAAAAGTCACTGTCAGTTGGTTCATGCACAGCAATTTCATCTTTCATTTGTTAAACATTGGAAGTCACGAAATCGAAGATACTCATTACTGAGCAAAGCACGCTCTTACGTGTAAATAACAACGAATATTTCAGAAAAATGCTTAACTTCGACGATTAACGGAGTCTCAGAATGTGCTACAAACAGAAAGTGGAAAAAATATTTTCGTATCCAGCGGTATGCGAACCTGCGACCTTTCACACAGCAGTCTGTTGCCTTACCCACTTTTTTTTCGTTGATCTCAATTTTTTGTTGTATTTGTTTGGGGTGGATGTCCCACGACATCCATTGAAGTTCGTCTTTGATACATTCAGTCAGTTTTCTTTTTATAACACACGGCACCTAACCCTGTGACCGAACACGCTGAGCTACCATACTGGCTTCCACTGGGCTACTAGAACTCGCATGCCTTCTGCACTTTATTCCACATAATTCCAGTCAAAAAAGACGCAGGCTGACTTCATTGCCAAATGATGCAGCAGTAAGCAGTAAATGCCTGAAATTTTGAAAGGTTTCCTCTTTCATGCTACACAAAATTGCTTTGCATTGTTACTTAAAAGTTTTAAATGCGTTTCGATAATTAATACATAAATCATTTGCGGAAAAAAGTATGCGAAGTCACTAGTAATTTCAGCTCACACTCATGCTATATATGTACGCAGAGCCGACCTTTTGAAATTTAATGATTTTTTAAACTCCTAACTACATAACAATACATATTTACATAGTAATAAAAAGTAGTTTGTAAGAATATTGACCGAAACTGTTTTTTTATGTTACAATCATTCACAGTGACAACAATACAAAACCATATT
Organism: Schistocerca serialis cubense; assembly: GCF_023864345.2. NCBI lineage: Eukaryota > Metazoa > Arthropoda > Insecta > Orthoptera > Acrididae > Schistocerca > Schistocerca serialis. The sequence continues at coordinate 172,934,142 of NC_064643.1, read as the reverse complement.
TCTAACAAAGGAAAATTGTAGGTTATGAACTCCCAGGCGCATCCTGGTGATTCTTCAGTAACACAATCACTAAATCTGAAGCTAAAACCGCTCAATATGTCTAAGATAAGGAATTCTAGATGTAAATAAATCACACCGAACCGAACGAGAGAGCCATACCGAAATCTAAAACATCTCGGTACCGAATGAGATTTTCACTCTGCAGCGGAGTATGCGCTGATATGAAACTTCCTGGCTGATTTAAACTATGTGCCGGACCGAGACTCGAACTCGGGACCTCTGCCTTTCGCGGGCAAGTGTTCTACCATCTGAGCTACCCAAGCAAGACTCACGACCCGTACTCACATCTTCACAGAAGTTTCTGTGAAGTTTGTGTGGTAGGAGATAAGGTACTGAGAGAAGTGAAGCTGTGAGGACGGGTCGTGAGTCGTGCTTGGGTAGCTCAGGTGGTAGAGGACTTGCCCGCGAAAGGCGAAGGTCCCGAGTTCGAATCTCAGTCCGGCACACAGTTTTAATCTGCCACGAAGTTCCTCTCGGTACAGTTGTCGAAAAATCTGCGCGAGTACGATCGGTAACAGGTCTGAGAAGCTTACAGAATAGCAACTTCGGATAAAGAACCGAAAATGACGTCACTACCAAAGCTAACCTACTGCACCGATCGGTATGAACGATACAGATTCGCGCCACAGCGAGTGCTTTCCAGGTTAAATGTGCCGGTAAAGCTGTTGCCCCCTATCATCGCTGAGTCGATATTCGCTCAATGCACAGCATAAAACGTACCCTCGTTATCGTACCTGACTATACTCGAGACAGCTTTTCTTCTGACCCACGTGAAACAAAATCCAATGTTGTTCCAGCAAACATGGAAGAATACGTAGATCAGGGCTTCACGACATACGTGCTCGCGGAGCAAGCTGTGAGCAGCAAGGCGCGAGCACGGAGCAGCGCGAGCACGCTACCCCCACTACCGGACCAGAGCGGAGAGTGGGGAGAGTCACGTGGGGCACACAACAGCTGCCGCCAGTCAATGTAAATCCGCGGCCACCTGCAGGGATATCACTCACGAATTATTACTGCGACAAATGAAACAAATAAAGGAGAATGTACACATGCCACAAAATTGTATTAGCTTAGTGTATGCCTCTACATTCGCATTAATTTGTGAACTGTTACACAATAAAAGGTGTCACTGAAGTGTGGGATTTTCGGTTATCTTGCACTTTTTGCCCTTTACAATTGCGTCTATGTTCGGAGTAATTGTTCTTGTGCATTTTAGGCGCAGCGTGCAGTTTAAATTTCGATCAGACAATGCGTTTATCAAGCGCGTCTTGTTACATTTCATTGCAGAGAACAGTTCTTCACAAACATACGTGGAACCGAACATTGATATTATTGTAGCTGCCAGTTTGTGCAAAACGAGGAAATCTATCCTGAGGGAAGTGTCTGTAGAATTCCAAAATGTTTTTCTTGTTCTGAAATGTGTCTCTGTATTCTCTGTCACACTGCAGGTCAATAAATTCTTGCTGCAGCTCAGGACGAATCTCTTAAATATGCGCTGAATATGGAGAGAACAGACCAAAATCACTGTCTGGTGCTGTCAGATCTTGAAAGCGCTGATCAACTAAACTATGTGAATGACGTTCACAGTCTTTGTGAACATCTTGCATGGATGATAATTTCGGAAAATGAGCTAGGTTTCCTGTTTCCAGCTGACTCACCCAAAGTGTCAATTTCATTTTAAAAGCTCGTATTCGATCTATGAAATGAGTAATTAGCAGATCTTTACCTTGTAGTAAAATGTTCAAAGCATCCAGATGGCTAGTTAAATCTGCTAAGAACGCGAGATCACAGTCAAACGTGCGCGCGCATTTCCCCTCCCACCCCTCCCTCCCTACTCCGCGACCTTGCACCTGCTCGCGAGCACGTGCCTGAGCAGACGCGAGTACTCGCGCTCAAAACCGGCCAATTGTTCAGCCCTGAGTCGTAGAGTAATGTTTACATGAGAGTTGCGCTTGTGATGGACGGAGTATACGAGCGACCTGGATAAAGATACAGAATCACCGGCGTACCTTCCGAAAAGATGACGCTGAGGATGACGCCGAAGATGGCGACAGAGGCGCCGTCGTCGATGGCGGAGACGGCGATGATGAGCGTGGGGATGGCCTTGGCGGCCCCGTAGCCGCGAGCACGGAGTCGCAGCAGGCTGGGCACCACCACGGCAGGCGCCACCGCCGACACAGCGCTCCTGTCAACAAGGGCGTCACACGTCACCACCGCAAAACGCGCAGGTGTCCGCTACTGTACACTCCACACTAGAGATGGGTCGAACTCGTTCATTCCAGTGAACTACTTCATTCATTTCACCCTTTGCCGTGAAGCGTTCAAATGAAGTAGTTCATTCGTGAAGTACGGAAGCCTGTCAAAGTTGCCCAGTTCGCCGCTCAGCCGCTGCCACGCTCGCTTCGCCTCGCTCGTACAATTAAAGGTTCGTAATACTTCATAATTTTACCAACAGATGGCCGAACTATGCAGTAACGTGCACGCAACGTTTTACGCTCTTACAGCGTCTGAGTTAACTTAAATAGAGCATGGTCGAAGTGGACAAAGAAAAGATAAACACAGAAGCCTGTCACATATAAAGAAGGTATTGCATTTAATCTTGCTCGAAATTTCCTCATGAAGCGTCCAAAAAAGTCTTTATCTGCCAAATGAAATATTATTTGTTGTATTCATGAACTGAAAAATAGGGCTACCAACGAAATGCAGTCCAATTTTATGTTCCTTGTAAAATTTAATCCAAAATAGAATGAGTACGTTTACCACTGTCACAGTCTATATACCTACGTTAAGTAATTATTCAGAAGTTTTCCTTTAGATTTTATTTTTGTTGAGAATAATAACCCTCCAGATTCAAAACGTAAACTGTCACCTGTAGTCATTGGTACGATTTCAGGTAAAATCCCTCTTTCAGTGTTATTAACAAACCTTTTATTTTCATGTTGACTGTGCGTGCTCACACAGCAAGCCCCTTCGTTTATATCTTTAATATTCATTTGTCTGCAAGCGCTGCCAACGATAGGCTACCCGTAGACGGGAAGTATAACTGCACAAATAGTCACGGGTAATGATGTCAGCACTGCAGGTAGCAGTTGACGCTGCCTTCCCCTCGCCCCTCACCTCCCCCACCCATCCAAAACCTATCGTTCCCCACAAACACCGCGCGATTCGTCGGCAAGCAGCACAGGGAGGACTGAAGTGAAGGGAGGATGAGTGACGTGAGTGAGGGAGAGGGGAAGAGAGTGAGTGAACTAGAAAAAAGTGTGGAGTGTGCTATCTGTGAAGAGTTTGAAGCACCAGTTCATTGAAATTGAGTGGTTGGTTCACACTTCACGGAAGTGAAGCGTTCGTTTGAACGACTCATTCACGAGCTCCCCATCACTACTCCACACACTGTGCTAGCCAGCTCGCAGTATGGCGCTTACACCACCGCTGCCATTGATGCTAAACTGAGATTGCGAAAAGCATGCTGAGGTACTAAAAAGAAAGAAGGTGCAGTAAATATTGTCGTGCCTCAAGAGTGCTCCACTGTCATATCGTAATACATGCTGACATAAGTTTTTCATATCCTTGAAAACGGTAGTACACTTTTCAATTTCTTTATTTGCTCTTCGACTGTATCTTCCTTCTTCACTACAATTTGGACCAAAAAGATTTTTTGACTACTTTTTCTTGTCCAGTACGAATTCCTTCAATGTCTCTATTTCTGTTTAAAGTGAGTCCTCGAATCCCATAAAGAAACTCTAGTTTGTCTTGAGTATCTCAGTTCTGTGCAATCTGACAAGCACTTTTTGCTGTAGGTATCTTTTGTAAGATGATAAAGAGGTAGATGTACAATTACAGCTTGATGCTTGGAAGGAAATAATGAAAAGATATGAATTAAAATTAAATAAAGATGAGAGTGAAGTAATGGTATTTGGAAGAGAGAAAGGGATCAACGCAAATATTACCATGGATGAGAACCCCTCAATGTGGTAGAAAGTTTCACTTATTTAGGGAGTGAAATATCTAGGGATGGAAGAATAAACAACAAAATTAATAGGAGGTTATAGAAGAGAGGCAATTTCTACCAAGCAATAAAACACTTGAAGTTTCAGAAAAAGCAAAACTCCTTATGTATAAAAATTATTACTTCCCTATTGTCACCTATGGTGGAGAAACATGGACAATGACAGAAAGGGACTGGAGCAGACTGCAAGCAGGGGAAATGAAATTTCTCAGAGCAATTACGGGAAAAACAAGAATGGACAGAGTAAGGAATGTAGAGTTTAGAAAGGGCCTTAAACAAGAAAGTATGAGAGAAGAAATTGAAAAAAAGAGATTAAGATGGTATGGGCATGTTAAGAGGATGTATGGATATAGACTCCCCAAAATTATGGAAGAACTAAAGATGGATGGGAAAAGACATAGAGGGCGCTCAAGAACACGGTGGAAAATGGGAGTGAAAGGAGAGGTGTGACCCGGCAGCAAGTGGAGGAAGAAAAGTGGTGGGAGGACCGAGCCAAATGGAGAGGACTCGTCAGCAGCCAGACCAGGCAGTAGCTGGAGCGGGATTCGGATACAGATAGATAGATAGATAGACTAAAGGCTGCTTCCATTTTGTGTCTAACATTTACCAGACCATTTTCCTGAATGGTTTCTCCTAAATATTTTAGATGAGAAACATCCTCTATTTTCCCATCAATGGAATTTAAAAAAGAAACCTAGTAGACGGTGAAATATGGCTTCGGCATGTTGGTACTTGGTTCATTAGCTCCTTCTCCTGTGTTCTTCCTTGTTAGGCACTGAAGCCTTCATCTGGTTTGCTTTAGTCTATGGCCCAAGGAGACTATGTCAGTTTAAAGTGGATTCATGTCTGAATTTCTAATTACAATGACAAGTATTATTTGCGCCAAACAACGGAGGAATGTGCAGCACAGTGTGAGATAAAGTTAGAATCATCATGCTAGTGATTCTGTCGTAACAGAAACTATCTGACAGTGACATGTACACCACCCTCCATAAGTTAGGAAACACCATGCTGCGTATTACAACGGAGCATGATGGAAGTGATCTGTGTGAGTTATTGGTTAGAGCACGGAATAGCAATGACACGTACAGTATTGCACACTTAATTATTGTACATATACCTACATATTGGAAGATACTAGTATTGCTACGTTTGACGTCAACCGAAGTTAGCTGCCCAAGCAGTTCTATTAAACACGCCAGGTGGCGCGAGTACACCGCGTGACTATGTAGAGGTACGTTGTTTACATTTCTGTTCACTTGTAGCTGCGTTTGCATAAAGGTATAACACGCCGCGAAAGTAACTGAAAATGGCTCCAAAGTGCCGGATTCCTTATGAATCACGGGTAATGATAATCACTTTGCTCCAAGAAGGCAGTAGTGTCCGACAAATAGCAAAGAAACTGATGATTTCCATCACCGGAGTTGTCTAAACCATACACCGGCATCGAGAAACAGGCTCCTATGGAGATGGTCCTCGCTCTGGAGCACCCAGGAAAATAACAAATGGTTCAAATGGCTCTGAGCACTACGGGACTTAACATCTGAGGTCATCAGTCCCCTAAAACTTAGGACTACTTAAACCCAATTAACCTATAGAAAACACCACACGCATCCACGCCCGAAGCAGGATTCGAACCTGCGACCGTAGCAGCCGCGCGGTTCCGGACTGAAGCGCTTAGAACCGCTAGTCACAGCGGGCGGCACGAAAATATCAGAACGCCAGGAGAAGTATTTGGTAGTGACCAGTAAACGCAACAGATTAAAAACTGTCCGTGAATTGACTGTTGAATTAAACGCAACAAGGGACACGCCGGTGAGTGAGTCAACAGTAGGACGACGCCTGGTAGACAACAATCTCCGATGTTACGCAGCAACAAGGAAATCACTGTTGCGCCCTGTTAACAAGAAGAAAAGGCTTCAGTGGGCTAAGACACACCAACATTGGACAGCGGAGGGTTGGGAAAGTCTTATTCACTGATGAATCCACGTTCGAAATATTTGGAAGTAAACGCCGTCAATTTGTACGCCGTTTACCCCATGAACACTTGAATCCTCAGTCCGTAATTCCAACTGCAAAGCATGAAGGTTCTGTGATGGTATGGGGATCCTTTGGAGGGAATAAAGTCGGATATTTGGTGAAAATAGATGGAAAAATGAACCAAAAGGATTTTCATGCCATTCTCCAGCGACATGCTAAGACATCTGGTTTGCGTCTGATTGGGAAAGGGTTTGTCTTGCAGGAAGACAACGACCCGAAACATACGTCTCGCTTGTGTCAGAACTATGTGAAGTCTCTAGAGGTTCGTAAAATATTGAAAGACATTCCGTTGATTGCAACCCAATCGAGCGGGCTGTGGAATGAATTGGACAGGAGGATCCGAAAACGGGAAATCATGAGTGGGTCACAATTGTGGGAGGTCCTGCAGCAAGAATGGAGATTAACTCCAACTGAAACCTTGGCAAAACTGACGCAGCGCATGCCGAGAGTGGGCAAGGCAGTGAAAGCAAAGGGGACTATTTTGAGGAATCGAAAATTTAATTGTTGCAGCTTTCTGTGTATTATTTGAGCTTCATAAACATTTGGAAAGCAACAAAATGCATTTTTATACTTTATTTCCTTTCCATTGTCTATAACTACTAGATGTTTCCAGACTTATGGAGGGTAGTGTACGAGATCAGTGGATCAGGTAAATAGCTATGTTATACATTTTCTTAAATTATTTTGATTCATGTTGGTGAAATTCAGATTTGAAGTCACAAACTCTTGAGACTTTTTCCTGCACTTTTTACACGATCTTTTCCTTTCACTGAACAGTTATACACATTTGCATATAAGAAGAAAATGATTAATTCAGCGAAAAAGTATTGTAATCAGTTCTACATCTACAGCAAACACCGTAAGTCAGCTAACGGTGTGCAGCGGAGTGTACCTCTAGAATCACTAACTGATACCCCCTACCCGCTACCTCATTCCACTCGCGAATGGCGCCCGAGAAGAGTGACTGTCGGTAAGGCTCTGTATTGACTCTAATTTCTCGAATTTTCTCCTCGTCGTCATTACGCAAGATGTATGTGGCAGGAAGTAGTATATTTCCCCACTCTTCCTGGGTAGCGCTCTCTCGAAATTTCAATAGTAAACATCTCCGATATCCGCAACCCCTCTCTTGTGTAACTTCTGCCAGTGGAAATCGTTGAGCACCTCCGTAACGCTGTCGTGCCGACTAAACGGCCCGTGACTAAACTCGCCGCTCTTCGTTGGATCTTCTCCATCTCTTCTATCAGCCCACCTCGTAATCATAGTATGCTGATGAACAATACTCAAGAATCGCTCGAATAAGCGCCTTATAGACCACTGCCTTCGTGGATGAGTTACGTTTCCTTACGATTCTTCCTGTGAATCTCAATCTGGTATCTGCTTTTCCTACTACTTGTTTTGTGTAGTCATTCTACTTAAGGTCGCTCTGGATAGTTACTCCTAGATATTTTACGAATGATACTGCTTCGAGTTGTTTCTCATCAACAGTGTAGTTGTCCAGTGGTTGGATTCTTTACCTACGTACGTACAGTATGTGGCATTTATTAACGTTCTGGGTCAAGAGTCAGAGCCTGCACCATCCAATCTTTAGCAGGTCATTCTGCAAATCGATACCGTCTTCTAGCACGGAACTTCTGACGCTTTCTATTAGATCATTTAAACACATTATATACAATAAAGGTCCTATCACACTTCTTGTGGGTGCTCCAGAAAATACCTTCACATCTGTAGATGTTGTTTCATTAAGAGCGACGTACTGATTTCTGCTTGCAAGGAAGTCCCGAATATAGTGACAGATCTGGTCCGATACTCGATAAGTTCGTACATTTTTTTTTCACTAAGCGGCAGTGCGGGGTGGTGTGAAATGCCTTCTTGAAGTCAAGGAACACCGCATAAACCAGATCGTCATTGTCTACAGCGCTATGGATCTCACACAGTAACAAATCTTACAGGTATCTCATCTGGTCCTGGTGCCTTTCCACTACTAAGCGACTGTAGCTGCTTTTCTGTTCCGCGGTCGGTTATCTCAGTATCTGCCATTTCGACGTTCGTGCGATTATTAAAAGGACTGTGAAACAGTTTCGGAAGACCGAATTCATTATTTCGGCCTTCGCACTGTTATCTTCCGTTCCGGTGCCAGTATGGTCTCCGACCGAATGAATAGAGTGATTCTGACCCACTTACTGATTTTTACATACGATCCAAACCTCCTAGGGTTTTTACTCAGATTGGTTGACAAAATTTTGCTTTCAAAGTCATTGAACTTTTCTCTCATTGCTCTCCTTACGCCCATTTTCACTTCGTTCTGCTTTTGTTTCTCAGCTAGATTTCGACTTGTGATGCAGGACTCTTCCTTTACGGCGCAGTTTTCCAACACGACAATGAAACCACGGTGAGTTTTTCCCATTCCTTAAGGCCTTGCTAGGAATATACTTGTCTAAGGCATATTGGAGCATGATTTTAATTCTTTTCATTTGTGCTCCACATCTTCTTCCTCTTCACTGAATATTTGCTGCTGACTACTCGGCTACTCTGCAATTTGTGTCCTGTCAATCTTGCTAAGCAAAAATGTCTTCCTACCTTTCTTAATATTCCTTGTAAAGCTCGTAGTCGCAGTTGCTATCACACTTTTTTGATCACAGATGCCTTCCTAAACGTAAACTAACTTGATAAGTTCAGGTATGTTTGTTGCTAGGAGGTGTAAGACGTTAACATTCACGTATTGGTTAGTTAGTTACGTGTTCGACTGATCAATCACACGGTAACCGTTATGATATGGAACATGTCAAGTGCACACGAAATGCACACCTCAGTCAAAGGACTTTTTAAAAAGCTTAAAATTTTTATTGCCTGCCTCATTCCCTCAAATGGCACAAAATGCATAATTTATACCTAAATATTTACTTATTCCTATTCAAGAATTCATCTATGGTATAGAAGGAGTTGTCAAGGAGATATGATTTCAATTTATTTTTAGAGCTATTACTGCTGTCTGTCAGACATTTTATTTCATCTGGTAATTTATTGAGAAGTTTTACAGCAGCATATTTTACCCCTTTTTTGCCAGAGATAGGTAAGTAAACGACAATGTAAGTCTTTCTTTCTTCTGATATTATTATCATGAACGTCACTGTTGTTTTTAAACTGGTTAACGTTGTAGAGAACCAGTTTCATTACTGAGTGAATGTACTGTGAGGCTGTTACAAGAATTCCTAACCTTTTAAACAGATGCCTGCAAGATGTGCGACTATGAGCCCCCCACAGTATTCTAACCACTTTCTTTTGAGCAGTGAATACTTTTTGCCTAAGTGTTGAGTTACCCAAAAAATATAATTCCTTATGACATTAGAGAGTGAAAGTATGCAAAGTATGTTAGCTTGCTAATTTCTATATCCTCAAAATTAGCAATTATTCTGATTGCAAAAGTCACTGAACCTAGTCGCTTTAGGAGATCCAAAATATGAATTTCCCAATTAAGATTATTATCTACATGTACGTCCAAAAACTTACCATAGTATGCTCTACACTGGATACTGACTTCTGTTGACGTGTTATACTTATTGAAGGAACTGTACTCCCTGCAGTATAAAATTGGATGTACTGTGTTTTTTCAAAGTTCAGAACAAGCCCACTCGCAGAAAACCAATCAACAACTTTTCCAAAGACATTATCTTCATCATTTCTTATTGCACTTTCTTTGATTGGATTAGTAATTATTCTTGTATCATCAGCAAACAGTGTTAGTTTAGCTTCTTGTTTCTGATAAGAAGGGAGGTCATTCATATATATCAAGCACAGAAGGGTACCCATGATCGAGCCCTGTAGAGCACCTAAAGTAATTTCACCCCTGTTAGATGAACTGGGAAACTTCCTTAAATCACTTAAACCATATAAAGAACCTTTTTGCTTACCGTTCTGAAGATATGACTTAAACCACTCATATGCTGTTCCATTTATACCATATTGTAATTTCTGTAACGTAATGTCGTTGTTCACACATTAAAACGCTTTGGATAAGTTACATAAAATTCCTATTCGTGAAATATTACTATTTAAAGACTCTATTATGTTGGCAGTGAAACTGTATATTGCTGTCTCAGTGTAACACCGTTTTTGAAATCCAAACTGTGATTTACTAAGTATCCCATTACTGTTGAAATGGCTAACTACTCCTGGGCACATTACTTTCTTGAGGATTTTTGAAAATGCTGTAAGCAAGGATACTGGCCGGTAATTATTGACATCTGTGGTGTACCCTTTTTTGTAGAGAGGCCTGACGGTGGAATATTTTAACCTGTCTGGGAAATACCTTGAGTTAGCGATGCATTACAGATATGACTCAGAACAACAGCTGTAACTGCTCCACGTTGTTTTAATATTTTGCGAGAGATGTCATCTATTAGAACAGAACATTTATTTTTCAAAGATTTAATCATTTTCCTTATTTCACAAGAGTTTGTTAGATGAAAATTAATCTGACTAGGATTTCTCAAAATTGACTCTTCCATGTACTGCTTGGCTTTTCCTTTTGAACTATTCTCACCAGTTTTTTCGCCTACACTTAAGAAATGCTTGTTACATATATTTGCTACTTGTGTTCTGTTGGTTAAGATACTCTCATTCTCTAACTATCTGCTCAAAGTAATTTATCGGACAAGACATTCAGAACAATGTCACGCAAATGCCTGTCCCTGGCACTACTTTTGATAGCATGACTCTTCCAATCTATATGTGGCAATTTGAAGTGAGTGTCCACCCCCACCCCCCCACCCCCCACCCCGCCTCACCGCACGAAAATTGCAAACGATACTCTGTATAAATGAGCCACTACCGTTTGTGGCAACCTATCCTTACTGTATTCCAATCAGAGATCAGGATTTCGTAGCTGTTCACTTGCGTCTTCAATCTGATAGAATCTGGGCATTACAACTCTTCCATTGCATGCTCCTGTTATTTCCTAATGTCAAATTAACCTTTTCGATATTTGATCTGCGAGGACGAGCATTCCCTGAGAACATTGCGGCTGATGTAACTTCGACTGTCTTGACCTGATTACATACAAGAGAAACATCCCATTGCAACCCTTTCAGATTTATTGGTAAAGTGGCCCAGTGGATATCCTGTCAAAAACTGAACACAATCAAGCATGAAAATAGGAAGAACTGAACTGTGAAAAAAGAAGCAAAATAAGAAAAGCTTAAGATGTGCAACATCGAATCACAAACGCGACGACGTAGTGGTTATGTGGTTACGGTGATGGACTGTGTTCGAATCTCCTTCGTGTTCTATTTCTTTTTTTTTTTTTTTTCACAGATGTATGCACTATCCGTCCGATTATTCACGTGTCTTTTATCCTTCTCTAGTCTTGGTAGTTGTCATACTATGCATTGGTTATGGAATATGATGATGATGATAATGTTTGGTTGGTGGGGCGCTCAACTGCGCGGCTATCAGCACCCGTACACAGTCCCAACCCTTGCTCAGTCCAATCTCGCCACTTTCATGAAGATGAAATGATGACAACACAAACACCCAGTCATCTCGAGGCAGGTAAAAATACCTGACCCTGCCGGGAATCGAACCCGGGACCCTGTGCTCGGGAAGCGAGAACGCGACCTCGAGACCACGAGCTGCAGACTTATAGAATATGAGTCATGTGGTAGGAATATATTACCTTCGCAGCTAAATGTGACGAATAGTGAAAGCATAGACCAATCAGAGAAATGAAAATAACGAATAATGTGAATTACGTTACAACAAAGGAATTCAAGCGTCAAAACTTCCAAAACAAAACGCAAGAGTCATTAAACGTGTTAAGGTACGTTGTCCAAGACGCGACGCACACTAGCGACTGCGACGGGTCGCTATGTGACGTCAGAAGTTGCCTGCTGGCGCATGCGCAGTTCGAGTTTGGGATGCGACGCGCGACTGTTGCGGCAGCTGTCGCAGCACTGCAACAGTGAGCAGTGTTGCGACGGAAGTCGCACGACACAAAGACGTACGGCTGCGAGAAAGATGTCGAGCCAGTCAAGGAAAACTGAAATGAGCCACTCACAGGATGTGATGCTCTGTGAGCTGGTCTCGCAACAGCCTTGCCTTTACGATTTGAAGAACCCTAAATATAGAGACACTATGTTCAGAGACAGAATTTGGGAAGAAATTGGTGCACAGTTGAAACTGGCAGGTGAGTGAAATATATAATATTTTCCCATTAATGCAAATTTTTCAGGCCTGTTATGAAAATCAGTATAATCCATGCAGATGTAGGATTAGAATGATGAAAATGAACTTGAAGGTCAATTTTCGCATTACTCTTTTTTGTGACGATAAAAATTGAAAACGGTAAATACATTATAAAATGAACAATCTAAAGTACAACGAGAAAGTTACATTTTACAATACTTTCACTTTGAAAGTAAACGGTAGATTGGTGTCTTGATGATACCTTCTAGTTGTGAAAAACCACCACCAGATTGTTGTACAGCTTTCTGTAATCAATAGATGTTCGTTTTTGAGGAAGGCGTTTCTCAACAGATTGCGCAAACAGTATGCAGCAATAAGCTATTTGTCACATTCACTTCAATTCATTGGTAGAAGATGGTGCTCAAAAAACTTGTGCCAAAAGTGCACTACTGTTTTACAAGGCCCTTCTGGTCTGACACAGTTCACAATTGAAATTCGTCTTTTGTAAATCCTGGAGTCATCTTTTGAGTGCAGCTTGGCAAGATTAAATGTTGATGTCATCCATAACGATGTATGCTGTCAGAATACAAGAATATGGAAGTTCATTTCGATGGGAATAAAGATTCAGTCGGCTATGAAAGTTGCCTTAAGCTTGTTCCAAAAGTTTCTGCATGGGAGAAACTGACAAGTATAATTTGGGGAAATTTTGTGAACAAGCATGGACATTATTTCTTCCACATTTCTGCCAGTGTATACTGTAGACGTTCAGAATCAAAATTCTAGAGATGATTAAGGTGTAACCCTATCTTGTTGTCAAGAACTTGAAACAATGCAATGAAGCTAGGGTGCGCTTATTGTTAATAAACTTATCTTTCATTGGAATTTTAGGTGAAATGTGCAAAACCAGATGGAGGAATATTCGGGACTCGTATCAGAGAAACAAACGAGAAAGAAAGCTTGGAACAGGTTCAGATGCTTCAGCAAAACCAAGAAAATGGGTTCTGCTTGATCACTTGGCTTTAAGAAACCTACGTTTCGTGGCATTTTAAATGAAATTGTCAAGAGCATATGGAGAAATATTAGTAACTCATACCGGAGGAATATGACATAAAATGGTTTCATTAGGTCCAAATGTGTCAGCGAAACAAAACAAATGCATTCTCTATCGTGTGATGACCACACGATTCTTGTCGCGCGTCGACAGAACTGGCGGCTAGTCGCGACGCTCCCTGAGATATATGAGCCCAAATCTCGGAAACGGAGATCGATATCAATCTGATCTCAACTTAAAAAATAATTTCGATATGTTAGCTTCTTTTCATCGGCAACGATGTATGACCTAACGTGAACCATACGTAAAGTAGCCAGCGACCACATTTTTCACTGTACACAATTCAAATTTTATGCAGTAGGTTACTTGTAAATTAAGTATCGGGATAACTGTGGCGAATATCGGAAAAATAGACACCTCATTATCAAGCTGTGATGTGAAACTGTAAGATACGCAAACATCAATTTTTTGTGCCTTTTACTTTCCTCACAATTGATTGAGAAGTAATATACAGCGAAAAAAACACGCAAAACCGGAAAAGATACTTTTCAATTTTTTAAAGTAAAAGGAGAATCTGTATCGAAAAACTAACTCTGGGAGCCGATGTAACTTTGTTGCATTAACATACAGTATTTTTTACAGCAAGAAAATCGGAATTCTTATTTTTCTTATGTATTTGAATCCGCCGCCGCCGACCGGAGCTTGGGAAACGGCGACGACTCCAGTCGTGTTGCGGCCGTGTCGCCGTCTGCCAGGGTGGGGAAAGAGGAGGGGGCAGCGTCGCAGTCGCAGCCAAGTGTCGCGTCTTGCACAACGTAACTTTACGTGGGGAGAAGGAATAGGAGGTCGCACGTCTGAATGTCCCTTTGTTACACTTCGCTGTTACGAACGGACGTGACACCACGACACAGACATAAATTTGAATACAGCGAACAGACACTTCAATGACCGGACGGCCAGTTCATAATTTTGTGAGAGAAAAAAAAAAAAGAAGGGGCCATGAGGGAGATTTGAGCACTGGTCTCTTATTCTGTAGTCCAACAGCGTAACCACAGAACCACGACGGTAGGATTCGTGGAAGTTGCTCTTTGTCGCACATCTGGAGCTTGCACTGTTCGCTGTTTCTTTTTTGCTTCTTTTTTCACAGTTCGGTAGACCTTCTTCCTGTGTTCATGCGTGACCTGTGTTCAGTTTTCGACGAGCTATCGACTAGGCCATATGAGGGGGATGCGTTGAGGCGTTTTCTTTGTTAAAAGTTTTCGGGGAAATGTTTTGTGGACATACACTTCGCTAGCGCTGACGGTTGACCTCAGGATAAAGAGTTCATTTCTTAATCTGTTGTGCGTTTGCGTGGTATTTCAGACCCAAATAACGTAATGTCAGATGTTAAAGAAAAACGGTGCCAGCGAGGTACTTGAGACAGTTCGAAGATTTACTACTTTAAAGGGATATTGGAGATCTACACTCGTTCATTATTTACGCCTAGTAACTGAGTAAGCCTGTATGAATAGCAGTGCAGTAATGCGTGGTTGAATGTGAAGGCGTTGTTACCAGTTGTGTGTTATTAATGTCTTTTACACTGCATCTAATCTCTTTCGACTATGTCCTATACTGAACTGAATGCAAAGTAGTGAAGTACTAATAGAGTTGAAATAATATACATTCTCCTATTTTGCTGTGTAGGAAATATGCACAGTTCAGTGCAGTGAAACCATATAGCCTCTTTTTTATATCATTACCATTATTTTAATTTAAGCCTACCAAATTTGGAACAAGCTGAAACTAGGGCTGATGATATTTTCAAAAATATTGCGAATCCGGAATATCGATATTTAAAATAATACCATTATCGGTCTTCGGTAAAGCGAGGAGAAGTATCGATACGTTGAAAGAAGTATCGCCTTACCGATATGTCGAAGGAAAAAATAAGGACGTATCGGCCTATAAAAATTTCGGCAGCACATTGTAAAAATACTGCTAGTTTTACAGCTGTGTACTTAAGTATTGTTTTATTACTAGATATTCTATACATCAACAAGCTAGTAGTCTACTTATCCCCCTTAGAGCAAGGACTGAAAGGAGAATGATGCACGTTCACGATTGGCGATAACCACTTTGCTAACAATGGTAAAGTGGCAGAATAAAAGGTGTCCGATGGGTCCGTTGTATGGTTCCGTCACATATCGCATTTGTCTAGAACACTTCGACTTCCAGTTTTATCATTTCTGCAAACGCCAGTGACCTAACAGCTGTAATATCAAAATTGCGTCATGAACGTTGCAGTTTCTAATGATAGCGCCGGGCGCCGATTACGTCAGCATTTCCCATCACATGGGACAACCGGCCACAAAGACCAGTCTTGTCATTTAGAATTTTGTTCATCATTTTCAGCAACCGTTTTGAAGAATGCCAATGTAAAGAAATAACGCAGAGCTATCTCTTCATATTTTAATCTTATTCTATTCGCATCGCCAGCCCCCGCTGTAATCGGACTTCTTTGTGCTATCTATAATTGTTTCCCACAGTCAAAGAGAAAGACTGGAAGTGATGAAATCTCAAAAAGTAGTAAGATTATTTCACAAAGTGAAAGTAAAATTACGTTCTATTGCAATTTCAAAAGAACAATTTTAAATATTTACCTAATATTGCGAAAAAGTATAACGTAAAATAAAAATATCGGCACTCGATATTGGCATTTCGAAATCGATATACCTACATATCTGTGAAAACTTAAACCGAAGTACAAATCGAATTTTTTGGGAAAATTATCGATAATTAATCAACAGCCCTAGCTGAAACTATTTCTTTTCGACAGCGGCTTGAGCAACTGCGCTGAGCACATGTACAGTGGCCGCTGCGCAGATTCCAAACTTCGATACGCAAACTCGCGACGTCGAGTAAACAGGCCTTTAGGCACTGTGGACATACACACACAAACCTTTAAGACAAAAGTACCGAAACACTCCCTGAAAACTGTAGTCTCATTGGTACAACACGTTGTCTTAGAAGAGTGCATAATGCAGCGTTCTGTGACGGTGAAGACTGCGACAGTTAATGTAATTGAATTCTCTGCCGAATGGAGTATATACGAGAGTGAGTCAAATGAAACCTTAAATATTTTTTTAAAATCATTCATTAGCAGAAGTGGTACAAAGCTGTATCACTTTTCAACATAATCTCCCCCACGCTCAATACAAGCCCTCCAGCGCTTAAAAAGTGCATAAATTTCTTTAGAAAAAAATTATTTTGGTAGTCCGCGCAACCACTCATGCACCGCGTGGCGTACCTCTTCATCAGAACGGAACTTCTTTCCTCCCAGTGCGTCTTTGAGTGGTCCAAACAAATGGAAATCACTTGGGGCAAGGTCTGGTAAGTATGGTGGATAAGGAAGACACTCAAAATGCAGGTCTGTGATTGCTGCAACTGTTGTACGGGCAGTGTGGGGCCTTGCATTGTCATGTTGCAAAAGGACACCTGCTGACAGCAATCCACGTCGATTTGATACTATTGCAGGCTGCAGATGATTTTTTAGGAGATCTGTGTATAATGTACTGGTGACAGTGGTCCCTCTAGGCATGTAATGCTCCAAAATGACGCCTTTTTCGTCCCAAAACAGAGTCAGCATAACCTTCCCTGCTGATGGTTCGAAACTTCTTTGGTTTTGGTGAAGAGGAATGGCGCCATTCCTTGCTCGCTCTCTTCGTTTCCGGTTGGTGGAAGTGAACCCAGTTTTCGTCTCCAGTAAAGATTTTTGCAAGGAAGCCATCACTTCGTTCAAAGCGCCGAAGAAGTTTTTCACAAGCATCAACGCGTCGTTCTCTCATTTCAGGAGTCAGCTGCCGTGGCACTCATCTTGCAGACAGTTTGTGAAACTGGAGCACGTCATGCACATTGTCCTGTGCTGACCCATGACTAATCTGTAAACATCTTGCAATGCCATTCAGTGTCACCCGGCGGTTTTCCTTCACTATGACTTCAACTGCTGCAGTGTTCTGTGGAATCACAGCTCGTTGTGCCTGACCTGGACGAGGAGCATCTTCCACTGTAGCCACACCATTTGCTAACTTCCTACTCCATTTGTAGACTTCCTGCTGTGACAAATATGCATCACCGTACTGAACCTTCATTCGTCGATGAATTTCAATTGGTTTCAGACCTTCACTACGCAAAAACCGAATAACAGAACGCTGTTCTTCCCTGGTGCAAGACGCAAGTTGGGCGGCCATCTTTATACTGATACTGCGACGGTATGTGTGCATCTGCACTATGCTGCCACCTACAGGCCATCCTGCACGCTGTTTTTAGCACGCTTACCAAGTTAAGGATAACGGGGCGTAATTTTGATTTGTTATTGCAAATTTACGGTTTTCAGACTGACCCTCGTAATTGAATTCTCTGCCGAATTAAGTATATATGTATATATATCTGCTAGGTCTATATGAATATGGCAAACTCACCCCACGAGGAAGCCCCACATCCAGGGCAGGCCCAGCAGGAAGTGTGTCGTGGCAGCGACAGCCGTGCACTCCACAGCCCAGGGCAGGGCTGCCAACTTGACCACGTGTGGCGCCAGCCGGCGCAGCGCTGGCGCCTCCAAATCTAGACCAGCGCGGACCAGTATCATCACCAGCGCCAAGTGCCTGTGGGCAGCAGTCAGACAAAATCAGTATCATCACCAGCGCCAAGTGACTGCTGGCACCATTCACATGTCGGCACAGTCAGGCAAACTCAGTACCCATCATTGGCACCAATTGACTGTGTGGGAAGTAGTCACAGGTCGTCAGAGTCAGGTAAACCCAGTACCCATCACTGTCTGCTCCCGGTAGTTGAGTGGTCAACGTGACAGACTTTCAATCCTATGGGCCCAGGTTCGATTCCCAGCTGGGTCGGAGATTTTCTCCGCTCAGGGACTGGATGTTGTGTTGTCCTAATCATCATCATTTCATCCCCTTCGACACGCAAGTCGCCGAAGTGGTGTCAAAACGAAAGACTTGCACCAGGCGAACGGTCTACCCGATGGGAGGCCCTAGCCACACGACATTATTATTATTAGTACCCATCACTAGCGCCAAGTCTAGGTCAAGTCTAAATCTGTGGTCAACAGGGCAGCAGTCATAGGTCGGCACAGTCAAGCAGACTCAAGTCTTTCAAAACATGTATTGGGGCTTCAGTTGTATACTGTACGTAACTGTCACATTGTACAGAAATCTACTGTTAGTTTGGGCACCAGAATGATTAAAACTAAAATTTAAAACAGACTTGATCGCAAACTTGTTAAAATATATTTTCATTGGAGCGAGTGACCGGTTTCGACTCTATGAAAGAGTCATCTTCAGACTCCAGAGCGGTGCATGAACACTGCAAGATGAGTTCCGTCAACCCTCGACGCTCGTGTAACTTATCCAGCAGTGTCCATCAACCGCTCTGGAGTCTGAAGGTGACTCTTTCATAGAGTCGAAACCGGTCACTCACTCCAATAAAAAAAATATTTTAACAAGATTGCGATCACGACTGTTTTAAATTTTAACTACACTACTGGCCATTAAAATTGCTACACCACGAAGATGACGTGCTACAGACGCGAAATTTAACCGACAGGAAGAAGATGCTGTGATATATAAGTGATTAGCTTTTCAGAGCATTCACACAAGGCTGGCGCCGATGGCAACACCTACAACGTGCTGATATGAGGAAAGTTACCAACCGATTTCTCATACACAAACAGCAGTTGACCGGTGTTGCCTTGTGAAATGTTGCTGTGACGCCTCGTGTAAGGAGGAGAAATGCTTACCATCACGTTTCCGACTTTGATAAACGGCTGGTCCCGGTGGAGCTTCGAGTCCTCCCTCGGGCATGGGTGTGTGTGTTCGTCCTTAGGGTAATTTAGGTTAAGTAGTGTGTAAGCGTAGGGACTGATGACCTTAGCAGTTAAGTCCCATAAGATTTCACACACATTTTTTGAACCGACTTTGATAAAGGTCGGATTGTTGCCTATCGCGATTGCTGTTTATCGTATCGCGACATTCCTGCTCGCGTTGGTCGAGATCCAATGAATGTTAGCAGAATATGGAATCGGTGGGTTCATGAGGATAATACCGCACGTCGTGCTGGATCCCAACGGCCTCGTATCACTAGCAGTCGAGATGACAGGCATCTTAAGCGCATGTTGTAAGGGATCGTGCAACCACGTCTCGATCCCCGAGTCAACAGATGGGGACGTTTGCAAGACAACAATCATCTGCACGAACAGATCGACGACGTTTGCAGCAACATAGACTATCAGCTCGGAGACCATGGCTGCGGCTACCCTTGACGCTGCTGCTACGGTCGCAGGTTCGAAGCCTGCCTCGGGCATGGATGTGTGTGATGTCCTTAGGTTAGATAGGTTTAAGTACCTCTAACTTCTCGGGGACTGATGACCACAGATGTTAAGTCCCATAGTGCTCAGAGCCATTTTGAACCATTTTTGAACCTTGACGCTGCATCACACACAGGAGCGCCTGCGATGATGTACTCAACGACGAACCTGGGTGCACGATGGCAAAACATCATTTTTTTCGAAAGAATCTAGGTTCTGTTTACAGCATCATGATGGTCGCATCCGTGTTTGGCAACATTGCGGTGAACGCACATTGGAAGCGTGTATTCGTCATCGCCATACTGGCGTATCACCCGGCGTGATGGTATGAGGTGCCATTGGTTACACGTCTCGGTCACCTCTTGTTCGCATTGACGGCACTTTGAACAGTGGACGTTACATTTCAGATGTGTTATGACCCGTGCCTCTACCCTTCATTCGATCCCTGTGAAACCCTACGTTTCAGCAGGATAATGGACGACCGCATGTTGCAGGTCCTGTACGGGCCTTTCTGGATACAGAAAATGTTCGACTGCTGCCCTGGACAGCACATTCTCCAGATCTCTCACCAATTGAAAACGTCTTGTTAATGGTGGCCGAGCAACTAGCTCGTCACAATACGCCAGTCACTACTCTTGATGAACTGTGGTATCGTGTTGAAGAGCTGCATGGGCAGCTGTATCTGTACACGCCAACCAAGCTCTTTTTGACTCAATTCCCAGGCGTATCAAGGCCGTCATTACGGCCAGAGGTGGTTGTTCTGGGTACTGATTTCTCAGGATCGATGCATGCACCCAAATTGCATGAAAATGTAATCACATGTCAGTTCTAGAATAATATATTTGTCCAATGAATACCCGTTTATCATCTGTATTTCTTCTTGGTGTAGCAATTTTAATGGCCAGTAGTGTACATAACCGGACAACAACATTAGCGATTTACAATGTCTGCCCCTAGGCTTTAATCAGTCATAATATCTGAGACAACTTCAGCAGTAAAACATAAGATCGGAAGACATGTGTTAACTAGTATCATAAAACACTACACATAGATCTACGTCTACCAATTTCACTGGATAGCTACTACAACAAGCTATACCCAACGTTCTACAAAATTACCTATGCATATATCTAAATAACTTTTATACAATAATACGGTCAATTGACTATTCACACTGGACACGTAACAAGATGAATTCTCAGCAGTCTCATGGCGCAGTTTAAAGCGTGTAGTTTAGAATTAATACAGGTGATCACACTCACAGCGCAAGCAGCAATGCTCTCACTCGCAGTTACAGGCGTCTGTAATCCTGGGTGCCATCAATAAACAACCACAACTTCTTATTCAGCAACCAAAGACTTCCATGAAGACTCTTGCCGCTAACAAATACGCCAAATGCACTGCACATATACCACATAGGGCACTGTATCAACTATAAACCCACCAGCGTGCAACCGCCAGCTGCTAGAGAACTCAGCCAGTGCTCTTTTGACATACAGAACTCCTCTCTTCCCCTACACAGGGACTGCTGTCTGTCCAGTCATGAGACACTAACTGCTTCATTGGGCTGTTGTGCCCACACAGCAGTCGTGCCGCACACAAACTGTAGTGACGTCCAGCTGACAGAACTGCAGCGCACCAGTTTCATGAAGCCCTCGCTCTCACCTCTGCCCAGGGTGCCTATTCTGTATCTTTCCGCCATTGTGCCGATCGTTTCGTTACTCAAGATCACCGAACGGTCTAGTACTCGAATTAGAGCCCTTTCATTATTCAGTATGCATTTTGGTAGCGATACCGTTCGGGTCTAGAGAACTGAAGCACAGTCGTCGGGTCGCGTCGCGCAAGCCAATCAAAAGCAAGCGGCCACAGATCCGCGCTTGCGCACTGCAGCGCGCACAGCGCCACGAACACAGAGCGGCCAGCAGACGACACAGGCGCACTATTCTTCCAAGTACCGAAAATTGCGTCTACGTTGCCATAACGCATGACGCCGCATTCCATTGAGCTGACTCGCCCGCCTTCATCGCCATTGCCTCCTCCTTGACAGTATCAGGCGCAGTGTATCCATTTCCATGATTCTCAGCTGAAATGCATAGAAATTTTTACAGTTTCCCTGACCGCATGTTTCCATGCACGCACAATAACGATAGCGTATTTGACTGTATATTGAAGATTGTCGTAAATGCCGCTTTACGTCATCTTATTCTCATACACACTGACATCGTGTTTTGGATTTCACATTTCGGAGAATGAGTTAGGAATAGTGTGGGGTACCACATTGTATTAACACATCTATAAAAACACCCGAAAAATTGATTCTAAGAGTTTCAAAGAATAAGAAGATAAACAGAATGTGGTTATAGCTCGCTCCTAGAGATCCAAATGATTAAGTAGCCCACTTCCTTATATGATACGTACACGATTTGGGTCTTAAAAACAAAATTGAACAAACGCATTTTCAAGAGCTCCTGTAGTGCATCGAAGTATAAAACATGCATCTCACGAATGAAAATGTTTCGAATATGATGCTACAGTCTAAAAATATTACGGTGGAGATCTTTCATCTCTGTCTACTGTTGTTGAGGATCGCACATAAACAGTTGTGACAAGCAAGATTATGAAGATGACTGCTGCTAGTTACATTCCCAGCAATTTAAGTTGTGCTCTTGGATTTCTGTCTAACTGCAACTCGGAAATCGCCACATATTCGGAAAAAATGGTGAATTATTTCTGTCAAGAAAAAACAAAGGTCACTGTCGGTTGTTTCGCTCGCAAGCAATTTCATCTCCAGCAATTTCATATTTCGTTTTTTAAACACACAGAAATCACGAAATAAATATTGAGGAAGTGCGCTCCTACATGTAAGTAATAACAAATGTTGCAGAAAAATCTTAACTTACACGAATAACAATGTCTCAGAACGTGTTGCACATATGAAGAGGAAAAAAAAGTTTTTTCACCCAGCCGTGCGCGAACCCGTGTCATCTGAATGCCATTCCCGCGCTCTAACCACTTGGCCACGCCAAACGACAAAAACAAAGAGCTCAATTCTGGTACTGCTGTGCAGAGGAACGTACGCTGACTTCATTGCCAAACAGTGCTGCGTCTTCAGTAATTAAAACTTCCGGGCTAAGAGGCCGTGGTCCAATAGTAGAAATACTTTGCTGGCTGAAATAGAAAGCTGGCAACGAAACGTCAGGGAGAAGTATTTCTACTATTGGACCACGGCCTCTTAGCCCGGAAGTTTTAATTACTGAAGACGCCGGCAGTGAAAGCCTACACGCTATGATTAGTGCTGCGTAAGTCAGAAATACGTGATAGTTTGGAAGGTTTCCAATATCAGGCTTCACATAGTAGCTTTCCATTGTTACTTGAAAGTTATAAACACGTTTCGATAATTACTAACTAAACCATTTGTGGGAAAAAGTACATAAAGTCACTAGTAACGTCAGTCCACACTCATATAAGATACGTAAGCAGAGCCAATGTCATGATATTTAATGATCTTTAAACTCTTGTTCGCATAAAAATAACACGTATTTTGAGAGAATATTGACAGAAAACTTTTTTTTGGGATGTAATCATTCACAGTAACAACCTAACCTAACCATATTTCTAACAAAGGAAAATAATCTACTATGAAATCACTTTCCAACCGAATGCGTCCTCTGGTGATTCTTAAGTAACACAATCACTAAATCCAAAGCTAAAACCGCTAAATATATTTAAAATAACAAATTACAGGTGTACATAAAACACAGCTCACCAATCGACAGGGCCACACCGAATTGCAAAACATCTTGGTACAATAGTCGTAAAACGGTGGGAGGACCGGTCTCAGAAGCTTACTGAATAGGATATTTCGATAAACAACCGAAAATGACGTCACTACCGAGACTAACCTACTACACCGATCGGTATGAACGATACAGAATAGGGCCTCAGAACTGACTTGTTCGTCTCTGTGCAGCAAATGACTCCACCGAACAGCCTCGTGATCACTTCGGCTATGGCGACGCTCACAGCAATGAGGCGTCATCCACCCCTTCGCGTTCACTGTGTGACACCCCACAGAATATGTCTCTCTAACGGCAGGGAAATTAACCGTGCCGCTGGACACGGCACACGTGGGTTACAGAGGATCGTGTTTAGATGCCTCTACTATCCGATTGAGAAAAAGGCTTTGAACAACTCTCAAATAAATTAATCAATATCGGTGCTTAGTAAGAACTCAACTGACCATTGAATGTGTGCTGGATGTTGTCCCCAATAGCTGTGTAAGATCTCTGAAATGCTTTCTATTTCATCTAATTTTTTTTTTTTTTTTTTTTTGCCTAAGTCAAAATTCATAATACTTAAAGCCGCACTATTCTCCTCTTATAACAACTTTCGAAGATGAGTTAAGATGGGTCACAACAAATACAGATTCAGGTTTTTTATTAGTCATTCAGCATTTGTACACGCAATAAGACAAGACAGAGATTTAAGAACCAGGTTTTAAATTGTAAGACGTTTCCAGGGGCCGATGTGGACTCTGACAACGATCTATTGGTTATGAACTGTAGATTAAAACTGAAGAAACTGCAAAAAGGTGAGAATTTAAGGAGATGGGACCTGGATAAACTGACAGAACCAGAGGCTGTAGAGAGTTTCAGGGAGAGCATTAGGGAACGATTGACAAGAAAGGGGGAAAGAAATACAGTAGAAGAAGAATGGGTAGCTTTCGGAAATGAAATAGTGAAGCCACCAGAGGAGCAAGTAGGTAAAAAGACGAGGGCTGGTAGAAATCCTTGGGTAACAGAAAATCTATTGAATTTAATTCACGAAAGGAGAAAATATAAAAATGCAGTAAATGAAGCAGGCGAAAAGGAATACAAACGTCTCAAAAAAGAGATCGACAGGAAGTGCAAAATGTCTAAGCAGGGATGATTAGAAGACAAATGTAAGGATGTAGAGGCATATATCACTGGTGCTAAGATAGATACTGCCTACAACAAAATTAAAGAGACCTTTGGAGAAAAGAGAACCACTTGTATTAATATCAAGAGCTCAGTTGGAAACCCAGTTCTAAGCAAAGAAGGGAAAGCAGAAAGGTGGAAGGAGTATATAGAGGGTCTATACAGGGGCGATGTTCTTGAGGACAATATTATGGAAATGGAAGAGGAGGTAGACGAAGATGAAATGGGAGATATGATACTGCGTGAAGAGTTTGACAGAGCACTGAAAGACCTAAGCCGAAACAAGGCCCCGGGAGCAGACAACATTCCATTAGAACTACTGATAGCCTTGGGAGAGCCAGGCCTACCAAAAGTCTACCATCTGGTGAGCAAGATGTATGAGACAGGCAAAATTCCCTCAAACTTCAAGAAGAATATAGTAATTCCAATCCAAAAGAAAGGAGGAGTTGACAGATGTGAAAATTACCGAACTATCCGTTTAATAAGTCACAGCTGCAAAATACTGACGCGAATTATTTACAGACGAATGGAAAAACTGGTAGAAGCCGACCTCGGGGAAGATCAGTTTGGATTCCGTAGAAATGTTATAACACGTGAGGCAATACTGACCCTACGACTTATCTTAGAAGATAGATTAAGGAAAGGCAAACCCACGTTTCTAGCATTTGTAGACTTAGAGAAAACTTTTGACAATGTTGACTGGAATATTCTCTTTCAAATT
The DNA here is from genome assembly GCF_023864345.2 of Schistocerca serialis cubense. Classification (NCBI taxonomy): domain Eukaryota; kingdom Metazoa; phylum Arthropoda; class Insecta; order Orthoptera; family Acrididae; genus Schistocerca; species Schistocerca serialis. The sequence goes on along the minus strand of NC_064643.1, from coordinate 172,908,768 downwards.
CTGAAGATGGCAGGGGTAAAATACAGGCAGTGAAAGGCTATATACAATATATACAGAAACCAGATGGCAGTTATAAGAGTCGAGGGGCATGAAAGGGAAGCAGCGGTTGGGAAGGGAGTGAGACAGGGTTGTAGCCTCTCCCCGATGTTATCCAGTCTGTATATTGAGCAAGCAGTAAAGGAAACAAAAGTAAAATTTGAGTAGGTATTGAAATCCATGGAGAAGAAATAATAACTTTGAAGTTTGCCGATGACATTGTAATTCTGTCAGAGACAGCAAAGGACTTGAAAGAGCAGCTGAACGGAATGGACAGAGTCTTGAAAGGAGAATATAAGATGAAAATCAACAAAAGCAAAATGAGGATAATGGAATGTAGTCGAATTAAGTCAGGTGATGCTGAGGGAATTAGATTAGGAAATGAGATACTTAAAGTAGTAAAGGAGTTTTGCTATTTGGGGAGCAAAATAACTGATGATGGTCGAAGTAGAGGGGATATAAAATGTAGACTGGCACGGCAAGGAAAGCGTTTCTGAAGAAGAGAAATTTGTTAACATTGAGTACAGGTTTAAGTGTCAGAAAGTCGTTTCTGAAAGTATTTGTATGGAGAGTAGCCATGTATGGAAGTGAAACATGGACGATAAATACTTTAGACAAGAAGAGAATAGAACCCTTTGAAATGTGGTGCTACAGAAGAATGCTGAAGATTAGATGGGTAGGTCACATAACTAATGAGGAGGTATTGAATAGTATCGGGGAGAAAAGAAATTTGTAGCACAAGTTGGTAGGACATGTTCTGAGGCAGCAAGGGATCACCAATTTAGTATTGGAGGGCTGCCTAGTGGGTAAAAATCGCAGAGTGAGACCAAGAGATGAATACACTAAACAGATTCAGAAGGATGTAGGTTGTAGTGGGTACTGGGAGATGAAGAAGCTTGCACAGCATAGAGTAGCATGGAGAGCTGCATCAAACCAGTCTCTGGACTGACGACCACAACAACAACAACAACAACATGCAATAGACTTCCTCAGTAAATCTACTTATTAATATTACAATGTATATATTTCCATTATTTACATTGTTGTATTTGGCATTTCTGAAATGCTTCTAGAGTACAAAATGGGTTAGCTAGTAAGAAACTGTGCCGTTTTTCCTTATATGGTTTGATTGGCATATCTGTGGCACATTTACACAATTTGTTATATCTTTTGATTGCCATGTAGGTATGACCATTGTTTGTTTTTGCTACTCTTATTTTTTTGGTAAGAGCAGAGGAGTACTGACTCTTGTATTATAACCAAGTCTTGGATTTGTTACACTGAAATGAGGTAGTTCAGCGAGTATGTAATTAACACTTTCTAGCATATGTGAATTAATAAGCATTAAAATCATTTACTTAGTGAGAAAAAGCTTGCAATGAGCTCTACCATCTGCTCTTGCCATTTCTCTAATTGCTTTCTTCTGAATCACAAGAATCTCATTTATATTTTTGCTCTTTCCCCAGAATACTCATCTGTATTTTAAAACAGATTGAAAAAAGGCAAAATACACTCACCATATGTGTTCAAAGGTGACACATGACATCAGTCTCTTCAACCAGTATATTACTCTTGACAACCTAAATGTTACTTGTTCTACATGGTGTTACATGTTAGTTTGTTGTCAAGTGTAATGCCTAAATATTTTACATTTTGTTTTTCTATTCTCGCAGTGTTTGACAGACTGAATCACATATTATGCGTATCATTTATGTTTAACAGTATACTATTTGCATTGAACCAGAATGCTGCACTTTCTTCCACCAAATTTATTATTTTGACAAGGTCTTCAAATATATAGTTTGCAGACAGCTAAGTAGTATCATTTGCGAACATATGAGTCTTTACATCTGTATTATCCAGTAAGTCATTTATTTGTACGAGGAATAGAAGAGCTCCTAATTGTGATCCCTGCAGTACTGCATGTTGAAACTCAAGTGTGTTCCATTACTGACCCCCTGACCCCACCACCTGCTTTCTTTTATTAAGGCATGATTTCTTTAGTTCTAGACTTTCGCCACAAATTATATAGTATTATAGCTTGGAAACCAAAACATGGAGATCAACACAGTTGAAGGCTTCACTCTTACTTGTGAATGAGCATAATCTTCGAATGCTGATAAAAGTCTCTTACTAAGAGCTCTCTACAGCTTGTGTACATGATCTTCCTTTCCTGTAACAAAACTGTGGCCTAGTTAACTCCTACTAAGAAACAGCTGCTCAATCTCTTTCAAACATCTCAGGAGAGAGTGAACTTCCATTAAATTTGGCTACAAACACATTTCTAATTTATATTTTCCTTAACAACGCCATTTCTGTATGATGCTTTTCCACAAACGAAAACAAAAAACCATCAAAGGATAAAAACGTTCTTTTCATACAGATAAAAATTAAAAATGTTATTCACAGTCATAGCTGAAACAGAAAACTGTAACTAAACAACTCATTAGTGGCCACCTCTTGTAGAGCGACAGATGATTTGCTACCTAATGACCAAGCATATGCAATAGTTTCATCTTGGTTTGAAGCTTCCTGGCAGATTAAAACTGTGTGCCGGACCGAGACTCGAACTCGGGACCTTTGGAAGGTAGGAGACGAGGTACTGGCAGAAGTAAAGCTGTGAGGACGGGGCGTGAGTCGTGCTTGGGTAGCTCAGTTGGTAGAGCACTTGACCGCGAATGGCAAAGGTCCCGTGTTCGAGTCTCGGTCCGGCGCACAGTTTTAATCTGCCAGGAAGTTTCATTTCAGGGCACACTCCACTGCAGAGTGAAAATATCATTCTGGAATCATCTTGGTTTCTTTGTGCTCAATAACTGCGACAAAATCGTTTCAGTCTGTAACTTCAAGGTAGGAAGTTTGCCACACATTTCGCTATATACACAAAAAAGACTCAAACTGCTAGCTTTTACATCGATAAAAAAAATCGCAACGTCAAGGAGATGGCGACATAAATGAAAGGTGGTAGGCATGTCCCTACTTCTGAAAAATGATGTCTATTCAGATTTCGCGCTGGTCGCGTAAGAGTGGCGCTAGTAACGCCACTATGAGGATGCGAATCACTTTTGCTTTAAATACACGCTGTAACGGTCGTGCGCGTTAGTTACCTTTGCGGCTGGAGGTGCTTAGTTGATGTCAGTCGAGAATACCTTTCAGGCGACAAAGGCGCAGTTATCAACTGCTCTCTGAGTTGGAAGCAGGTCGTGTATTAGAGTTACGAGAAGCTGTGGTACTACAGAAAGACTTGGCAAGAATGTAGCCACTCTAAATGATTGCTGAAGTAGTAGTCACGAGAATGTAATGTCGGAATAAGACCTGACTCTGGACGACCACATGGCTCTACCATCGTGTTTTGCCTAGGGCTGTGGCGCATCGTACTGTATCTGAGCAGAAGTTGGCATCACAGTGACTCAAACAACTGTAGCAGATCATACACAGGGCGGTCCATTGATAGTGACCGGGCCAAATATCTCACGAAATAAGCATCAAACGAAAAAACTACAAAGAACGAAACTCGTCTAGCTTGAAGGGGGAAACCAGGTGGCGCTATGGTTGGCCCGCTAGATGGCGCAGCCGTAGGTCGAACGGATATCAACTGCGTTTTTTTTAAATAGGAACCCCCATTTTTATTACATATTCGTGTAGTACGTAAAGAGATATGAATGTTTTAGTTGGGCCTCTTTTTTCGCTTTGTGATATTTGGCGCTGTAATAGTCACAAACGTACAAGTACGTGGTATCACGTAACATTCCGCCAGTGCGGACGGTATTTGCTTCGTGATACATTCCCCGTGTTAAAATGGACCGTTTACCAATTGCGAAAAAGGTCGATATCGTGTTGATGTATGGCTATTGTGATCAAAATGCCCTACGGGCGTGTGCTATGTATGCTACTCGGTATCCTGGACGACATCATCCAAATGTCAGGATCGTTCGCCGGATAGTTACGTTATTTAAGGAAACAGGAAGTGTTCAGCCACATGTGAAACGTCAACCACGACCTGCAACAAATGATGATGACCAAGTAGGTGTTTTAGCTGCTGTCGAGGCTAATCCGTACATCAGGAGCAGACAAATTGCGCGAGAATCGGGAATCTCACATACGTCGGTGTTGAAAATGCTACATCAACATCGATTGCACCCGTGCCATATTTCTATGCAGCAGGAATTGCATGGCGACGACTTTCAACGTCGTGTACAGTTCTGCCACTGGGCACAAGAGAAATTACGGGACGATGACAGATTTTTTGCACGCGCTCTATTTAGTGTCATTTACCAACAGCGGTAACGTAAACCGGAATAATCTGCACTATTGGGCAACGGAAAATCCACAATGGTTGAGACAAGTGGAGCATAGCGACCTTGGCGTTATGGGAGGAAGGATAATTGGCGCCCATTTTATCGATGGCAATCTAAATGGTGCAATGTCTGCTGATTTCCTACGTAATATTCTACCGATGTTACTACAAGATGTTTCACTGCATGACAGAATGGAGATGTACTTCCAACATGATGGATGTCCGGCACATAGCTCGCGTGCGGATGAAGCGGTAATGAATAGCATATTTCATGACAAGTAGATTGGTCGTCGAAGCACCATACCATGGCCCCCACGTTCACCGGACCTGACGTCCCCGGATTTCTTTCTGTGGGGAAAGTTGAAGGATATTTGCTATCGTGGTTCCACCGACAACGCATGACAACATGAGTCAGCGCATTGTCAATGCATGCGCCAACATTACGGAAAGCGAACTACTGGCTGTTGAGAGGAATGTCGTTACACATATTGCCAAATGCATTGCGGTTGACGGACATCATTTTGAGCATTTATTGCATTAATGTGGTATTTACAGGTAATCACGCTGTAACAGCATGCGTTCTCAGAAATGATAAGTTCACAAGGGTACATGTATCACATTGGGACAACCGAAATAAAATGTTCAAATTTAATTTAAAACGCCTAACTGTTACCAACTGTTGGTCTAAAATTGTGAACCGTATGTTTGTGACTATTACAGCGCCATCTATCACAAAGCAAAAAATGTGGTCCGACTAAAACATTCATATTTCTTTACGTACTACACGAATATGTAATAAAAATGAGGGTTCCTATTTTAAAAAACGCAGTTGATATCCGTTTGACCTACGGCAGCGCCATCTAGCGGGGCAACCATAGCGCCATCTGGTTTCCCCCTTCAAGCTAGACAAGTTTCGTTCTTTATAGGTTTTTCGTTTGACGATTATTTCGTGAGATATTTAGCCCGGTCACGATCAATGGACCATCCTGTACATCAAGGACTGCTCCAAGACAGACTCCCTGTAGTGTGCGTTCCACTGGCAACAAACGACCGACCTTTGCGGCTTCCATGGTGTAAAGCGAGAGCTCATTAGAGGTCATGGTAGCGGTCTAATGTGGTTTTTGATGAAAGCTGGATAGGAACACGGTGCCAGTGATGGTCATGTGTTGATTAGGAGGCCAGTGAAGGACCTGCAACATACTACTCTGCGTGATAGACACACTGGACCTACACCTGGAGTTATGGTCTGGGGTTCGATTCCGTGTGACAGCAGGAGCGATCTCGTGGTTATCCCACGCACCCTGACTGCATATCTGTATGTCAATCTGGGGATTCGACCTATGGATGGTGTGCGTGCAATCACAACAAATCATCATAGAACACAATATAGGGATGCATCTCATTCACGTCTCAGCAAATGTTCGAAGTGGCCTCCACAGGATGCAATGCACGCGATCACACGTCGCATCATGGACTGCCGCACTCTTTCCCACATTCCAGTCTCCCTCCATATAGTGTCACAGGCGTTGTAAACACGATGTTGAAGGGTCTGTACATCAGGCATAAACAACGTTTTTCAGATGCCCCCAGAGGTAAAAAAAAGTCCAGTGCTTTAGCAGGCCATGCTAGAGGACCTCCGAATCCTATCCAACGTCAAGGGAAGCTCTTGTAGAGGCGTCAGCGAACTGTAATGCGGAAGTGGGTTGGTGCTCTGTCATGCAGAAACCGCATAATCTGTTGTATTACCAAAATCACATTCTCAAGCAGCTGAGGCAGAGTATTCTGCAGGAAGTAGAGGTACATTCCTCCATTGACGTGTCTAGAATAATAACTGGTCCAAGATATGGTCGCTAGGATCCCCTGCCCACACATTTATGCTGGACTAATGCTGATTAGACACCTCAATCATTCCCCGATGGTTGTCCGCAGCCCACAGACGACGATTATGCAGACTGACGATGCCAATACTCGTGGCAAAGAGCACTGATAACAGAAATCCCATAATTGTGATGGACTGGTGCAAAAACCATTGACAAAATACCTTTCACAGATGGAAATCCACAGCTGACAATCCTTGCACTCACTGAGGCTATAGGGATGGTAGCGGTTGTGCTTTGGCTTGCACCATGTTGGCGGGCCATTTCCTGCGGCTTGTGCTAGGGTTCATCTGAATATCCTGGAGAACATGGTCCTCCAAAACTGTTGTATGCGCAGTCCGCCGCTTCCCTGCACGTTCGTCTGTTTGGAAGGACCCATGATCACGCAGATGCCTAAAAAGGGCTTGAAATGTTGCGTGATGTGATTGGTGTCTGTGAGGGTACTTGTTTTGATATAGTCGTGCTGCCTCTCGACAATTTCCAAACTTGGCTGTACACAAACCCCATCTCGGCTTGTTCCCGACATGAATAGCAGACTATTCTGTTGCTAACAGTACGCTGCATCATACAGCATGCAACACACAAAGAATACATAGCAGGAACTTTCATTCGTCAGCGCCATTTACCATGTCAACAACACATTTCCTGACATGTGTTCATAGGACTTTTTTTCCTTCGTTTCCAGTCAGAAATCCGTCCCTTCTGTTGTCGGTTTTATTTATGTTCATCTTGTCTATATAAGGTGTTAGGAGTATAGTTACAAATATTGTGGTAATCGATACCTTAATAATTACGTACCCACATCAGGGTCTCGTCCGCCCCCGGTAGCTGAGCGGGAACGCGATACGAAATGTACAGATGGGTGCCAAAAAAATTTTTTCCTCTTCATATATGCAACACGTTCTGAGACATTGTTATTCGCTTAAGTTAAGATTTTTCTGCAAAATTCGTTGTTACTTACATGTAAAAAAGAAAAAAAGTGGTTAGCGCGACAGAATGTCAATCCTAAGGGCCCGGGTTCGATCCCTGGCTGGGTCGGAGATTTTCTCCGCTCAGGGACTGGGTGCTGTGTTGTCCTAATCATCATCATTTCATCCCCATCGACGCGCAAGTCGCCGAAGTGGCGTCAAATCGAAAGACTTGCACCCGGCGAACGGTCTACCCGACGGGAGGCCCTAGTCACACGACATTTTTATCAGGGTCTCATTTTTTTTTCTCTGCGTGTAACAGTCTCCCCTCAAACATGTCACATAATTTACTACCTGACTTTTCTGCACAACCATAACTGGGTCCAGAGTTCAATACCTGACCTAAGGCCCAGGAAAAATAATCATTAATGGCTTGTTTGTGCGACTCATACTTGGAGGTACTAACCAACCTAAAAGCATATTACTCTCAACAGCAGTAGCTATTTGTCTGCAAATGAAGTAAACACTGACGTAATGTTGTTTGGTATACTGTCCTCAGTCATCAACAGAAACATCTGCACTTACACCGCTAACAAACTGTTACATGTACTCTAAGCCACAATACATCTCATAGCTGGGAGTACGTCGTATAACAGAGATTAATAGTAACCATCGAGTTGTCTAGTGCCTTATAGAACATAACATGCCAAGAACCAAATTCAAATGCACATACAGTATGGTACTCAATAGAGAATCAATAGCAGGTTTCATAGTTGCTAATTATCAAGCGCCATCTGAAATGGTGGCTTCATTTTCCCAAACTATTGTTCACCATAGAGCTTAATCTTTGGTCAACTAATAAGTTATTAATAAATGTGTACTATCCTGCTTATTTTAGTAAACTGATAACTGTGGGTTACCATTACTAGGAGAATATGCTCACCTGAGCACGGCGCAGACGTATGTGTAAGATCCACCCAGGTCGATCAGGTGAAGGTTCTGCAGAGCCATGCCCACGAGCATCATCCCGAGCAGACTGGGCAACCTCAGCAGGGCTGCCAACTGTCCGCCAAGGTGAGCGCCCAGGACCAGCACCGCCAGCCCGAACAGTTGTCCGCCTAAACAGAGACACGACTCACTCGGTGGCGACGCGAGCTGCAAGGCAGCAGGCAGGGACAGTGGCACTCAGCGGCACCAGTCCGAGCAGGTCTGTAACCACCGGACATCCACGCCTCTCCTCTGCAAACGACTGAACTGTGTGAAGCAAAGAAACGCGTTATAACCCTTTTCGTTTGGTTCGCAACTGAATTTTTTCGTGGACGTCTCAACTAACGAGTTTCGTTTACACTAACCATCTCTTTTAAATCTTTGGACTGTGATCATTATACATATCAGCTACTACTAAGGTTTTCTAATTTGTCGTTTGTGATGTACAGAAAAGCAGCGATACCTCTGCAGATTTTGGTTCCCATGAAAAATTAAGCATCATTTTTGAATGTTTTCAGCGTTATTTGTATGTCGTTTGATTTTTCATAGACATCAAAAGTCAACCTGTATGAGAGTTCTGACTGATTCCAGTTACTTTTTTCACCAATTATTCAAAAACACAATATCAGAACAAAGGAAGGATGAAAAAATAAGGTTTAACGTTCTATTGATGGCAAGGATGTGAAAGCGTCTATGCATATGGATTTCCACCTCTCTTGTCCTATGTGGCTCTATTAGATTTACAAATTATCGTATACACTGAAGTGACAAAAGTGGCGGGATACCTCATAATATCGTGTTGGGTCTCCTTTTGCCCGGTGTAGTGCAGCAACTCGATGTAGCATGGACTCAGCAGCTCGTTGGGAATTGCCTGAAGAAATACTGAGCAATGCTGCCTCCTTTTTTTTTTTTTTTTTTTTGACAGGTTTGATGCGGCCCGCCACGAATTCCTTTCCTGTGCTAACCTCTTCATCTCAGAGTAGCACTTGCAACCTACGTCCTCAATTATTTGCTTGACGCATTCCAATCTCTGTCTTCCTCTACAGTTTTTGCCCTCTACAGCTCCCTCTAGTACCATGGAAGTCATTCCCTCATGTCTTAGCAGATGTCCTATCATCCTGTCCCTTCTCCTTATCAGTGTTTTCCGCACATTCCTTTCCTCTCCGATTCTGCGTAGAACGTCCTCATTCCTTACCTTATCAGTCCACCTAATTTTCAACATTCGTCTATAGCACCACATCTCTGCCTCTATAGCTGTCCATAATTGCCGAAGTGTTTCCGCTGCAGGATTTTGTGCACGAACTGACCTCTCGATTATGTCCCAAAAATGTTCCGTGGGTTCATGTCGGGCGTTATGAGTGGTCAGATCATTCGCTTGAATTGTCCAGAACATTCTTCAAACCAACCGCGAGTAACTGTTGCTCAGTGACATGGCGCATTGGCATCCATAAAAATTACATTGTTGGTTGTGAACATGAAGTCAATAAATGGCAGCAAAGGTCTCCAAGCAGCCGAACATAACCATTTACAGTCTATGATGGATTCCGTTGCATCAGAGGAGCCAGTCCATTCCATGCAAACACAGCCTGCACCATTTTGGAACCACCACCAGCTTACACAGTGCATTGTTGACAACTTGGGTCAGTGGCTTTGTGGAGACTGCGCCACGCTCGAACCGTCCCATTAGCTCTTACCAACTGTTATCGGGATTCATCTGACCAGGCCATGGTTTTCCAGTCGTCTAGAATCCAACTGACGTGGTCACGAGCCCAGGAGAGGTATTGCCGACGATGTCGTGCTCTCAACAAAAGGCACTCGCGTCCGTCATATGCTGCCAGAGCCCATTAACGCCAAATTTCGCCGCATTGTCCTAACTGATACGTTCGTCATACGCCCCACACCGCTTTCTGCGGTTGTTTGGTGCAGTGCTGCTTGTCTGTTAGCACTGACAACTCTAGGCAAACAGCGCTGCACTTGATCTTTAAGTGAATGCCGACGGCCACTGCGTTATCCGTGGTGAGAGGTAATACCTCTTATCTGATATTCTCGGAACGTTCTTAATACTGTGGATCTCGGAACACTAAAAATTTTCGAAATGGTTTGTCCAACGCGTCTAGCTCCAACGACCTTTCTGCGGGCAATGTCTGTTAATTCCCGTCGTGCGGACATAATCACGACTGAAAACTTTTAACATGACTCACCTGAGTACAAATGACAGCTCCACCAATGTACTGCCCTTTTATACCTTGTGTACGCTATACTATCGCCATCTGTACATGTGCATATCGCTGTCCCATGAATTTTGTCACCTTAGTGTATGCAATGCATCATCTTTCGATTCAAAAAAATTTTTAAGTGAAATTCAACTTAATAGGGATTTGTGCCTGTTGTGACCAATTGGAAACAACAAAATGAATAATGTTAAGCATCTCCGTGTACAGTACTTACAACTCCACAACACGTTGTCGCTTAGCATAGGCTTTGCGAACTCAATTAGGCCGGAGTAAACGAAAGACCCATTCAGACACAAATGGAAAGCCGCCGGCCAAAATTAAGACGCGACCTACGATTCAAAGAAGTTAGCATGTTCGAGTGTACAATGATATGTACGGGATGACAGAATCCATTGTGACCATCTGCTGAATAGCTGTCGTTACCCCAATGGAATACAGTACAGTAGTGACATGGATTCTACAAGTGAAGGTTTCCAGATGTTTACGGATATGGCATGCAGTTCCAGCAAAGTACGAGCCATTGATATGTGCGTATAGGACTCGCCTCTGGATGGGTCTTAGGTGTGTTCCATCTGTTACAGCGAATTTGGTGGCGAAGGCATCAACATGGCTTCACTGTCATGTACATGGCCTTGTGACACGGACAGTTATCCTGTTGGAAGATGCCATTGCTGTTGCAGTCGACATCAAGCATGAAGGGATGCAGGTGGTGCGTAATAATGTTTACATAGTGATGAAAAGCTCTCAGTTTTCCAGCTGGCTGGTAGTGTCAAAACATCACGACGTTTTGAAAAGTGTAATAATCATCATTTCGCCTGAAGACTGTGAGTATGACAGCTTTCGAAGCTGCGCGCTATTTTAACACCGCCACCCAGTTGGGAAACCGAGAGCTTTTAATCGATATCATATACTGGTAAATTCTGCACCCAGACAATGTTCACATGCTCCGTAGCTGTCATGGTGCCTTCGTTTACTAGTACGAGTCCCATGGAAGCTCAGCTGAATGTCCCTCACAACATAATATTGCCTCCATCAGCATGATTTCATATATTTATTTATTTATTTATTTTCAAGTAGCTTTTCACCCAGATGGCGCTGCATACGGACACGATCGCTTATCTGGTGTACCAAGAAACCTGACTGATCTGTTGAGGCGACATATTTCCTCTGATTCAGGGTCCAATTTTGATAACTTCGTGTTCACTCCGATCGTATTAGACGATGTCGTTGGTTCAACTCGTGAACATGTCTGCCGCGCCCCATGCTCAGCCATGTGCACTGAATGCTGTGCTCTGAAAGTCTTCTGCCTGCACTTCCATTGCACTCTGTCGTCAGATCTACCACAAATCGCAGACTACATTGTTTTACAGACTGGGCAAGACTGTGTTCTCCACGTTCTGTGAGGAGGCGCGAGCGTCCATCAACCTGTTGCCTACTTGTTATTTCATCTTCCTTCAACCTTTTTCCATAGTTGATCATAATAGTACGATTTGAAAAGCTGATCGGTTCCATTGTTGTTGGTAAGCTCATTCCCAGGCACAGAGCTATAACAATCTATCCTTTGTGGAAATCGGTGAATCTCCCCAACTGCAGCATTTATCTTCGCTGGAATGACTTCAAATGGTTCAAATGACTCTAAGCACTATGGGACGTAACATTATGAGGTCATCAGTCCCCTGTACTTTGAACTACTTAAACCTAACTAACCTAAGGACATCACACACATCCATGCGCGAGGCAGGATTCGAACCTCCGACCGTTGCACGAGCACGGTTCCGGACTGAAGCGCCTAGAACCGCTCGACCACAGCGGCCGGCCCTGGAATGACTGTCCGTGGGTCTCTGCTTCAAGTGCACGCTTACCTTACTGCATCACATGTCTGCAAGGCATCTAGCTGGCATTCAGTCTCGCTACATGTTATGGTCATAATGTTTAGAGGCATCAGTGTATTTGCCACACAGTTTAGTGAGCAGGAATCTCCCAAGCATTAATATACCAAGCGTAATCAAAAATTAACAGGAAATTTTGTTTTTGTTAACGAATCTTTATTTATTCATAAACGTCAACTTCGTCGCCTTCAAAGTTAATCCCCCCCAGATGTAACACTCTTGTGCCAGCAGTTTTTCCAATCTTGGAAGCGCTTCTGGAACTCTCCTTCCGTTAAGGTGTTCAGCTCCTTCAGCGATTCTATTTTTATTTTGTCAATGGTGGGAATACGACGTGCTTTCATATTTGTCTTCAACCTCGAGAGTAGGAGGAAGTAGCAGGGGGCCATATCCGGTGAATATGGTGCCTGAGGCAACACAACGGTTTTGTTTTTTGTGAAAAAATCACGAACAAGGATTGTGGTGTGAGCGGGGGATTTATCGGGATGCAGTTTCCTCGATTCTGGTCGTTCTCTTCGGACTGCTTCACGCAAACGGCGTATAACTTCCAGGTAGCATTCCTTATTGACAGTACGATCATAAGGCAGGAACCTATGATGCTCTTTCCCACTGCAATCAAAGAAAACAGTGATAAGAATCTTCACATGTGATCGTACTTGTCGAATTTTTATCGGTCTTGGCTCTTCAGGTAGTTTCCTTTGGGAAGATTGGGCCTTCGTTTGGACGTTATACCCGTATACCCGTGTTCCATCGCCCAATATAACCTTCTTTACAAGTCCTGGATCATTGTCGACTTTAATCAGCAATACCTTAGCGACGTCTAGGCAGCGTCGTTTTTGTTCGAAATTCAACAATTTCGGAACAAGCTTTGCCGCTACACATTTCATGCCCAAAACATCCGAGAAAGATTGCTTGGTGTGAGCCAAAAGGTATGCCGACATCGCCAGGAACCTCTCTCTGATGGTGATTCGGCGATTTTCCAGTAATTGAAGTGCTAGGGCGTCAGGGGCGGCCGTCGAAGCTCTTGTGTTAATCATAGTAGATTCTTCAAAAGCCACAGTCGACATTTCGAATGTGGTGCTGCACTTTATTCCAGTTTTAAGTCAAAATTTAACGGAGATTCTTTCATCCATCTTTTTCGAACGTAGACATTCGTCGATCACTCGAAAACAAGTATAACGTTTTCGACTGTCAACAATAAACTAAACAAACCGGCTGAAGTTACACTACTGGCCATTAAAACTGCTACATCAAGAAGAAGTGCAGATGATAAACAGGTATTCATTGGACAAAAATATTATACTAGAACTGACTTGTGATTTCATTTTCACACAATTTGGGTGCATTCATCGATCCTCAGATCAGTAGCCAGAACAATCACCACTGGACGTAATAACGGCCTTGATACGCCTGGGCATTCAGTCAAACAGAGCTTGGATGGCGTGTACAGCTACAGCTGCCCATGCAGCTTCAACACGATACCACAGTTCATCAAGAGTAGTGACTGGTGTATTGTGACGAGCCAGTAGCTCGGCCATCATTGACGAGACGTTTTCAATTGGTGAGAGATCTGGAGAATGTGCTGGCCAGGGCAGCAGTCGAACATTTTCTGTATCCAGAAAGACCGTACAACACCTGCAACATGCGGTCGTGCATTAACTTGCTGAAATGTAGGGTTTTGCAAGGATCGAATGAAGGGTAGAGCCACGAGTCGTAACACATCCGAAATGTAACGTCCACTGTTCAAAGTGCCGTCAATGCGAACAAGATGTGACCAACACGTGTAACCAATGACACCCCATACCATCACGCAGGGTGATACGCCAGTATGGCGATGACGAATACACGCTTCCAATGTGCGTTCACCGCGATGTCGCCAAACACGGAACGACCATCATGATGCTGCAAACAGAACCCGGATTCATCCGAAAAAATGACGTTTTGCCATTCGTGCACCCAGGTACGTCGTTGAGTACACCATCGCAAGCGCTCCTGTCTGTGGTGCAGCGCCAAGGGTAACCGCAGCCATGGTCTCCGAGCTAATGGTCCATGCTGCTGCAAACGTCGTCGAACTGTTCGTGCAGAGGGTTGTTGTCTTGCAAACGTCCCCACCTGTTGACTCAGGGATCGAGATTTGGCTGCACGATCCGTTACAGCCATGCAGATAAGATGCCTGTCATCTCAACTGCTAGTGATACGAGGCCATTGGGATCCAGCACGGTGTTCCGTGTAACCCTCCTGAACCCACCTATTCCATATTCTGCTAACAGTCATTGGATCTCTACCAACTCGATCAGCAATGTCGCGATACGATAAACTTCAGTGGCGATAGGCTACAATCCGACCTTTATCAAAGCCGGAAACCTGATGGTACGGATTTCTCCTCCTTATGTGAGGCATCACAACAACGTTTCACCAGGCAACGCCGGTCAACTGCTGTTTGTGTATGAGAAATCGGTTGGAAACTTTCCTCATTCCAGCACGTTGTAGGTGTCGCCACCTGCGCCAGCTTCGTGTGAATGCTCTGAAAAGTTAATCATTTGCATATCACAGCATCTTCTTGCTGTCAGTTAAATTTCGCGTCTGTAGCACTTCATCTTCGTGGTGAAGCAATTTTAATGGCCAGTAGTGTAGATTATACTCCCTTCACCATGTAAAACATCACCTCTAGATATCAACAAATAACTTGAGGTAATGGACATTGTGGGTGGTTGCTAGTCACCTGGAGCCGCGTGTGGTCCGGCGATGCTGTAGGCGATGGCCCACGCAAGCACCGTCAGCACGAAGAGCGCGAAGAAGCGGGCCACCTGGCGGTACGAGGGACGCCCGGCCCAGGCTTGTTGGCAGCACTGCGGCAGGGTCCGCGCTGGCGTGTTGTGGCAGGACTGCGACTGGGAAGGTAGAGTGGCCGCATGTAGGGGGAACCACCGCCACCTGTGGAAGCGTCCAGTCAGCCGCCATGCTAGCTCTGCTCACTGCCAGTCACTCATCGTTATGTGCGATACTAGATTACTCAGTCACAGTGACATTAACAGGAGTTTGGAGCAGCTTCAGTGGAGTGAATTAGCTGAAAATGCAATCTCGAATTATATAATAACAGCTAAATAAAATTATTGATTTAGATCCGCCACCTACTGGGAAATCTCCTGCATTCTCGTGTGTAAGTGCCTATCCTCACCTAACAATAAAATTTAAGTTTCTCAGTGCACTTTAGTCAAATAATAAAATATATATTTTTGTTCTTTGCTAAAAATAATTTCAGAAAAGATGGAACAACAAATTATAACTTATCAGATATATGAATGTGTGGTGTCCGTTCTTAACGTGGGATCCAAAGCTGTGATACGTATTACATTAATTGAAGGGAGAGAGGAGAGAAAGTAAAGGAAAGTGAAGCAACTAATGATACCTGCTGCATCGACACGTAATGCAGAATCAGTGGCGATGGGTGAAAATGTGTGTCTGACCAGGATTCGAAACCAGGATAGCCTTCTTACTAGGCAGCTGCATGGACCACTGAACCATCTGGACAAAGTGTTTCTCGCAAATGTATGGATGACTCGGCACACTCCCTCAAATCTAAAATTAGTGAAGATGGAGGAATTGACGGGACCAGATATGTGGAGCTAGGTGAAAATGTGAGTCAGACCTCCCCTCTAATTTACATAATATAACCTATCAGTCTTCTCACTACAGTCGAATAGCCATTGTTGTAGCTGTTCATTATACTGTAACTTGAGTGCAAGGGTCTTACCTAGGGCCAGGTACTTGAATTTGGCTGGATTGTTGTAAATAGCTACGAGATTTTATCAGTTGTAGTCACTTCTTTTGTTTTACAGGCATTTTCCTCAGTACAGGTTCCAACAGTAGCTGGACTATACCAACTATCCTACATTTTCAAAGTTCAGATCTAAAGACTGTCGATCAATTTCTGACATTCACATTATCACACTTTGCTAAGAACTCATATTTGGATGCAGGGCAAAAGGTAGATTCCATATACCTAGTTTTCGGGAAGTATTTGGCACGATGCCCAATGCAGAATGTTAACAAAGGTCCGAGAATACGAATTACGTCCCCAGATATATGAGTGGCTCGAAGACTTTTTTAAGTACCAGAACCCAGTACGTTGTCCTTAGTGACAAGTGCTCCTCAGAAACAAGGGTACTGTTTGCAGTACCCCAGGAAGCACGATAGAACCAAACTTGTTCTTCATGCATATAAATGCTCTGATGGACAGGGCGAGGAGCAGTCTGCGACTTTGCTGTCGACGCTGTAGTATACGGGAAAGTATCGTCGTTGAGTGACTGTAGAACTTAGCACTTCTATTTGGCGTGGTGAATGTCACCTTGCTCTAAACGTAGAAAAATGTAAGGTAATGCAGATGGGTAGGAAAAACAATCTTATAATGTTCGAATACAGTATTAGTGATGTCCTGATTGGCACGTTAAATATGTATACGTAACGTCGCAAAGCGTCGTGAAATGGAACGAGGACGTAAGGACGATAGAAGGGAAGGCGAATGCTCGACTTCGGTTTATTGGGGGACTTTAGGAAACCGTTGCTCACCTATAATGAAGAGCGCTTATGGAACACTTGTGCGACTCATTCCTGAGTTCTGCCAGAGTGTTTAGGATCCCCACCAGACCAGATTAGAGGAAGACATCAAAACAGTTCAGATGCTTACTACTGCATTTGTTACCGGCATGTTCGATCAACATGTGACTATTATGGAGATGTTTCGGAACTCAAATAGGAAGACGACGTTCTTCTCGCGAACCACTGTTCAGCAGAAAATTTAGAGAACAGGCATTTAAAGCTTATGCAGAATGGTTCTACTACCGCGAACGTACATTTCGCGTAAGAACCGCGAAGACAAGGTAAGAGAGAAATTATAGCTCGTAGGGAGGGATATAGAAGTCGATTTTCCCTCGGTCCCTTGGCGAATGGGATGGGAGAGGTAATGATTAGTAGTGGTAGAAGGTACACTCCGCCACACACACCACACGGTGGCTTACGGAATATGTATGCAGATGCAGAAGTCTACTTTATTAAAGCGTGCGGCCAATTGACAGTGATGGAGCCAAAGCTAATATTAGTGAAATTCACAACCTCTTAATACACACACCAAAAAAAGTTTTGCATCAGCCCTGTTCCCAGACCTTCTGAAGGTAGACGTTAACTGTGATATTGTATCACAGACAGAGTCCCTTTGACTGTTCAGAGATGTTACTAAACCCGCCCAAAGATGTAAACAACCATACATGAGCAGCGCCTATTGGAAGGAGGGAGTCCGACAGCTGATCAGTTCCAGACATTCCACCAGGAAGGAGGTACACGGCTCGTGTTGTCTGCCGTTCAGCCAAGCCTAGACGGTCAATACCGCGGTTCAAATGGTTCAAATGGCTCTGAGCATTATGGGACTTAACTTCTGAGGTCATTAGTCCCCTAGAACTTAGAACTACTTAAACCTAACCAAGGACATCACACACATCCATGCCCGAGGTAGGATTCGAACCTGCGACCGTAGCGGTCGCGCGGTTCCAGACTGAAGTGCCTAGAACCGCTCGGCCACTCCGGCCGGCTACCGCGGTTCCGTGGCGTCCGTATTGCTACTTTGTGCCAGGAAGGGCTCTCATACGGGAAGTGTCCAGGCGTCTCGGAGTGAATCAAAGCGAAGTTGTTCGGACACGGAGGAGATACAGAGAGACAGGAGCTGTCGATGATATGCCTCGCTCAGGCCGCCCAGTGCAGTGGATGACCGCTACCTACGAACTATGGCTCGGAGAAATCCTGACAGCAACGCCACCATGCCTTCTGCAGCCACACGACGTCGTGTTACGACTCAAACTGTGCGCAATAGGCTGCATGATGCGCAACTTCACTCCCGACATCCATGGCGATGTCCATCTTTGCAACCATGCAGCGCGGTACAGAAGGGCCCAACAACATGCCGAATGGACCGCTCAGGATTGGGATCACGTTCTCTTCACCGATGAGTGTCGCATATGCCTTCAACCAGACAATCGTCGGAGACGTGTTTGGAGGCAACCCTGTCAGGCTGAACGCCTTAGACACACTGTCCAGCGAGTGCAGCAAGGTGGAGGTTCCCTGCTGTTGGGGTGGTATTATGAGGGGCCGACGTACGCCGCTGTTGGTCATGGAAGCGCCACAACGGCTGTACGATACGTGAATGCCATCCTCCGACCGATAGAGCAACGGTATCGGCTGCGTATTGGCGAGGCATTCGTCTTCATGGACGACAATTGGCGTCCCCATCGTGCACATCTTGTGAATGACTTCCTTCATAATAACGCCATGGTGCGGGGAATGGCAATTAAATCTCAATGTAGAAAGTGTAATATGCTGCGAACACGCAGAAAGAGAGATCCTTTATCATTTAGCTACAATATAGCAGGTCAGCAACTGGAAGCAGTTAATTCCATAAATTATCTGGGAGTAGGCATTGAGAGTGATTTAAAGTGGAATTACCATATAAAATTAATCGTCGGTAAAGCAGATGCCAGATTGAGATTCATTGGAAGAATCGTAAGAAAATGCAGTCAGAAAACAAAGGAAGTAGGTTACAGTACACTTGTTCGCCCACTGCTTGAATACTGCTCACCGGTGTGGGATCCGTACCAGATACGGTTGATAGAAAAGATAGAGAAGATCCAACGGAGAGCAGCGCGCTTCGTTACGGGATCATTTAGTAATCGCGAAAGCGTTACGGAGATGATAGATGAACTGCAGTGGAAGACTCTGTAATAGAGACGCTCTGTAGCTCGGTACGGGCTTTTGTTGAAGTTTCGAGAACATACCTTCACCGACGAGTCAAGCAGTATATTGCTCCCTCCTACGTATATCTCGCGAAGAGAACGTGAGGATAAAATCAGAGAGATTAGAGCCCATGCAGAGGCATACCGACAACCTTTCTTGCCACGAACAATACGAGACTGGAATAGAAGGAAGAACCGATAGAGGTACTCAAAGCACCCTCCGCCACACAGCGTGAGCTGGCTTGCGGAGTGTGAATGTAGATGTAGACATCGATCGACTAGAGTGGCCAGCATGTTCTACAGACATGAACCCTATCGAACATGCCTGGGATAGATTAGAGAGGGCTGTTTGCAGCAATCTGGAACACCACCTCTGAAGGTCTCGCTGTGTAGTGGTACAACATGAAATGTGTGGTTTTCATGAGCAATAAAAAAAGTGGATCTGATGTTTATGTTGATCTCTATTCCCATTTTCTGTGCAGGTTCCTGAACTTGTTGCTCATTGTCCCAATTGCATTGCCAAGCAGGGTCCCTTCCTTTTCCGAAATGAACCAGAGTGTCGTTGAAATTCAAACGCCAGCATAATTCCATTTCACTGCTTTAATTTCTAAGTTCACTTTAAGTATTCATAGCTGGCTACAATATTTAGATTACACAAGCACAAATTAAGAGTGCGAGTTTTGTTACCGTATTTTAGCTTACCTGTGACTACAGCTCAGCTTGGTACGTACTAAATTTTACTATTGTTAATTGTTCAGAATCATTTAATTCAAGTTCAAAGTAAAATCTCTTATTTCTAAATTGCGTAGATTCAAGTAGCTTTTGAAATGATTGTTGAGGTAGTCCAAGACTAACCGTATTTTACTGAATTTCGATGTGCTTAAGAAAGAAAGCTTCTTATTAATTTCAGTCACTAAATTAACTTTCAGTTTTCCGGTTTTATTAATTCTTTTGCTAAATTAAGTCAGAGTGCAGCGAAAGTTATTACTTCTGACAAACTTTCAGTTTTCACACTACACGTGTCAACCTTCAGTTGCCACGCTTCTAGTGCTAATTATATGTGTAATTACCTTTCTTTTTCAGTTACTATAGTAATTGTCCTTAGGACTGGCGACCGTAATTTCCCCCAAATCTCAAATATCTAATTACCGCTAGTTAATTGTTAACGTAACGGCGCACATTTACTTTCTTCATTAACTTTACCCCTTTTCAAAATTAATTTCCACCAGTTTCATTTGCATTTTTCCTTTCATTTAGATGTAACCCTTTCCTCCCTCTTTACCGACAGATTAACTTCGGTGACGATTGCTTTTTCCCAAATTTCCATTACGTACACGCGATTTAATTTTTCACTGTCATTAAGGTCGATAAGTGAGGGGGAGGTTACAAACTCTGTGAACCGAGGTGATGCAAAACTATTTTTGATGTGTATATTACTCATTTTTATTTTACAACAAATAATAGTTCAAATTAATAAATGTAGCTTCATTTATTTCAAACTTAATAATTGTTAACTCTAACAAACTGAATTTCACCAAACAGATACTTATGGCGGCTCCTTCCATAACCTTACTTGGATTTCAACTTAACAATGGGTTTGTCTGTGAAATAACCGCTTTTGCCACCAATCACGGTTCTCCCTTTTTTTCATTTTTTCTTTTTTCCTTTTTTTGCGCAGGTCGTTTCGTGGTATTTTCAAGATCATTTTTCCGTGTATTGTGGCATTTATACATGATGTTTTTGATGTGTGTAGTGCTGTATTATTTTAATGCCTTTAGGCTTTCTTGTAGTCCACTTACGCAGAAACCCACACATATTAAACATCAATCATACTACCTATTCTGCTGGCTTGTGCCTCGTGTTGTTTGACGCTTTTCCTGACGTTACTGCCGCACAAATAGTTGGCACCGTTGAAACTGCACCCTCCATTCCCGGTGGTGGACTAGGTCGAGCATCGCAGCAGAAGATTATTATTTACTTGTCGCGCTCCTGGCTCGCCGACGTATAAACTGGCGAAACACTTGCCCTCTCTGCATCAGCCACACGATGGAAAGACCGACACACACACATCGAAGTCTCCAGAAATTTCATTGAGAAGCTGAAGAAATTAAAACTTGGAGCAAACGACATTTTGGTCAGCTTTAATGTTGTTTCTTTATTTACCAAAGTGCAACTCAATGATTCTCTGGAGTACATCAGTTCTCTTTTCCCGCGTGACATCACCGAGCTCTTTCACACAGGTCTCACCACGAGGTGTTACATTTGGAATGGTACCTTCTGTGTACGAACAGCTGGAAGGGGTAGCTATGGGTAGCCCACTTAGTCCAGTAGCGACCATTTCATCATGGAGCTTTTCGAAAAACACTCGCTGGACTTGCCGCCTTGTAATCCTAAGGTTGTAGTACAGGTAGATCGACGAAATTTTGTTGTTGAGCCGCGGTGAAGAAGAGCTTGGTGACTTTCTAAGTAATCTGAACGGCCCCCATGAGAACATGAAATTTACTATGGAAGTACAAAAGGAACAACAGCGACCCATTCCAGATGTACTCGTTATGAGGAATGGTGAAATCAAGGGACACAGCTTGTATCAAATACCGCACACAAAGACCGATATCTGCACGAACTGTTAAATCATCACCCGTGCCGCGAAAAGAGAAATGATTAATACGCTCGTAACGCGCGCGCGACTGCTACGGTCGCAGGTTCGAATCCTGCCTCGGGCATGGATGTGTGTGATGTCCTTAGGTTAGTTAGGTTTAAGTAGTTCTAAGTTCTAGGGGAATGATGACCTCAGATGTTAAGTCCCATAGTGCTCAGAGCCATTTTTTTCGTAACGCGCGCAAGACGAATATGTGAATGGCTGCACCTGGATAGCGATCTGAGGACCAGTGGGGTACGCCGCCAGGAACACAACCAGTGTCACCCAATGGAACACTCGGCGAAGTGACAATTCGGAAGAAGAGAGTTGGGTACAGCCTTGATCCCGTACATTCCCAGGGCGACGGGCAGAATCGGCTGTAGATGGCGCAATCCTGGAGTAAAGGTTATTTGCAAACTGACAAAGAAGATAATAGACTATCTCAGAGCGTCAAAGGACGAAATGGACCCACCTGCAATGTCGAGAATATATCCTGTACATATGGAAAAGTCTGTGTCAACAGGGTCGTCGAACATAAACGGTACTACAGATTCACGTGGAGAAGTCGGCAGTGGCGGAGCACGTGCTTTGTGAGACCGACCACTTAAAGAAAAATACGCCGAGACGGAAGTTCTTGCTGTGGACGGAAGCCACAGAAAGACACAAACATGACAATAGCTTTGACAAGAAAGAGGAAAACCTCAAACATCCTGGATTCCCGTCATGTAGCGAGCGACGATTGCAGGTGGCAAGGGGAGAATGATCAGGGAAAAGTGACCGGTTAAGTTACATATAACCTCCGGCCCCGTGATCGACTCCAGTCCGTTACCAACAACGAAGGATGAAGCTTTGACAATGCCACTCACTCGTGGCAGCGAAACGTCAGAAAAACCATCAAACAAACTTCGGTCAAAGAGCCCGAGACAGAAGCCAACAGACAGTTTGTCAACAAGATGGCACAAAACCCTCTACAATTTTGTATCATTCACACGACCTACAGTTCAAAACAGATCATTTTCAACACACACACCCCACTAAATACCAGAG
The DNA here is from genome assembly GCF_023864345.2 of Schistocerca serialis cubense. Taxonomy (NCBI): domain Eukaryota; kingdom Metazoa; phylum Arthropoda; class Insecta; order Orthoptera; family Acrididae; genus Schistocerca; species Schistocerca serialis. The sequence goes on along the minus strand of NC_064643.1, from coordinate 172,886,082 downwards.
AGATTTATGTCGCCGAGAAAGACAACGAGATTGTGGTTCTCATACGTTCCATGAAACTGTATACTTTCTCCGTTTTCCTTGATACGGACCTGGAAAGTCCCTATACCGCCACAGAGAAAAGTTTCGACGATAAAGAATCCTCTTGTCTGACTCCTCTTTCCATTCTGATTTTCTCACTATCCCCATGAACTCCAATGGAAGCTGTAGCACAGACGTGTACGTTCTTTACTACATTAACAGTATCAGATGCCTTCAGATCACACTGCGGAAAGAATTGGAATTTAATCCAGGTCATTTGGCGCAATTACTGCTGATCAGGTACCTTACTCCACGATCTCTCTTGTCCCCTCTGCCGTAAACACGAAGATTGTCAACAGCATGAACCGTGTCCGGACGGTCACCCATCCAAGTACTGACCACGCCCGACGTTGTTTAACTGTGCTGATCTGGCGGGAACCGGTGTAATCACGTCCGCAGGTCCGTTGACAGTGGAATGGCATAATCAGCGCGCACAATGGGTTGAGAGGAAGCTGGAGACCGACGAAAAAGGAGCAGCAGAAACAAGATAAGTGATAAACTTAATAGCGAAATTGTTGGCCGCGAAGTGGACGAAGTGAAGGAATCGTGTTACCTTGGTAACGGATAACACATGACGGACGAAGCAAGGGCATGAAAAGCAGACTAGTAGGGGCAAAGAGGGCATTCCTGGCCAAAGCAATCTGTTGTATCAAACATCTGCCTCAATTTGAGAAAGGAATGTCCAAGAATGAAACTTTTGAGAACAGCACTGCATGCAAGTGAATTGTGGGCTGCAGGGAAACCGGGAAAGAAGAGGATTGAAGAGTTTGAACTGTGGTGCTAAATCGTAACGTGGAAAATTACGTATACTGGTAAGTTAAGAAATGAACGTGTGGGGGACAATAACAAGAAGAAAGGACAGGATGTGATTCGTAATGTTTTCTCAGCGTAGTGTTCCATGAGGTTTCGGACTTGCAACCGAATGACGTCAGTAACTGGCTACGATATTTCGGCTGAGAAACATTTAGCCGTCTTGAGGTGAGTTTTGCACTGGAGGCTGCCAGTGCATGTCGCAGACCCTTTACTGAAAATTGTTGGGTGCCGAGTGCGAATAGATTTTCGCTGAATGACTGCCCTCTGCCGAGTTCAGCACCCTCTGTCGCATATTGTGCCGTCTGAGGTGCGGGCACATTCGGAACTGTGATGTAGCACACACGCCTTCTGTCGAACTCTGGGCCTGCAGAGTTAAAATTCAGTTGTCAAAATAGTGAAATTAATTATTGCTGGACGTGTCATTAGGAGTAGGTTGCTGTCGTTCTCAACACATCAGAGACATCACCGGGTCACAAGCCTTATCTAGTTGAGAGCCGCCGTTGGTAAGATCTTGTGCCGAAAGTATTTCCACAGTTTCGTTAGTAACTCAGTCCTTGGGGGTTGCACCCCTCTACCATCCTCCACACCTACAAATCCTTAATCCATCCCATCCTCTGTTATTCCAGTCCCGCCTGGATATCTGCCCCCCCCCCCCAAATTCTGTATGTCCCTCCAGATCCTTCAGTGTTATGCACTCCGCCTCGCCTTCCGTATACACCTCCTGTCCCCCACACGGATCCTCTATGACCTCATTCCTTTCCCCCATCTGCTCCTCTTCCTCGAACATATCCACATACTCTACACCTCCCGCCGCCTTGATCCCCCTCACCCCCTGGTTGCTCCTCTCCTCTCCTGTCCCCGCCCCCTGCCATGCCTTCGCTGTTGTGTCCCCCCCTTCCCTCCATCTCTACACCCTTCATCTCCTTTCCCAAAGTGGCTTCCAACAACTCCCCCTCCCAGATGATGCTCCCTCTCCCTCCATTTATCCCTCCTATCAACTCTGATCCTGACGCCACCCCTCCTTTCCTCCGTCGTTTTCCCTGGGCTCCCTCTTCCCCCTCTCCCCTTCCATCCTGTTTTCTCCCCGCCTCTCCCTACCTCCCGTCTCCCCCCCCCCCCCCCCCCGAGTCCTTTTGTATTCCCCTCATCTGCCTTCCCCACTCCCTGTCGCGTCTGCCCAGCACCCCCACCCCTCTTATGGGTCGTCATCCTCCATCGCCTCCTTCCCCCCTCCCCGTTTTTCCTCTCCTTGCCCCACTTTTATGTTCCCATCATCTGTCCAGTTTCCCACCACCTGCTCTCGGCTGTGGTATGTCATATTTGCCAACTTTTTAGTGCAGTGTTCAAGTGAATGTTCAGTGTTGTTTCGTCTTTCCAAAGTGTTGCGAACAGAAACCATGCTGTCGCTGGGTGTGAATTTTATGTCTTTTACGAAGAGAAAACAGACTGTCGCCATGTTTTTTTAATTGTCTGTCTATTTTTTTACCTGTCTGCTTCATATGTATTTTATTAGCATCATCATCCCTTTGTTATATGTTTTAAGTTCCACGATTGTTTCGCCATGTTACCATTTAAGTCTCCGATTTTATCGCCTGTTTTTATTTTTTATTATCTTCATCTTTTTTAAACAAAGTCTGTAGGCTGAAGAGCGGCATACTAACCTGCTGCCAGCCCGCCCCCTTCGGGGGGGGGGGGGGGGGGGGGGGGAATCGAAACTCAATAAAGGAAAGAAAAAACAGTAACTCAGTCCCAGAAGGAGCTTGTTTTGGTCAACATTTCCATAACAGAATAATACGTAGAACGTCCTATGGAGATAAAATGTTCGACTGTGATTTACAGTCTGGCAAGTGTGGCGATCACGTACCAAGCACATTTCACGAACTGTAGGTGTAGTTTCACCACCGAAGGGTTTGCCGCCTGGTAAACAGTGACCCCAGCCTTTCGCAAACCGAAATCGTCCTTTGCCGAACCGAGAAGGGCGCCGGGTTCCTAAAGGCGACCGGAAGATCACTTGGACGTAGTGTTTCTTTACGTGTCTGCCTAATTTACAAGAAATGTCGCCCTCTTATGGAGGCAACGCCATGGTCTTGCTTATGCCTCTTTAAAGCTATCCTAATTGTGCCGTGCGCCCGTGTTTAATTTCGCGTAATTTCCGCGGATTTGGAAATGCCTCTGGCCGCAAGAGCGCATAGAGCGTTACTGTCGCCGGTAGAGGGCAGGTCGGAGGAGAAGGTACACTACTGTCCATTAATATTGATACACCAAGAAGAAATGCAGATGACAAACGGGTATTCATTGCACAAATATATTATACTAGAACTGACATGTGATAACATTTTCACGCAATTTGGGTGCATAGATCCTGAGAAATCAGTACCCAGAACAACCACCTCTGGCCGTAAAAACGGCATTGAGTCAGAGCTTGGATGGCGTGTACAGGTACAGCTGCCCATGCAGCATCAACACGATACCGCAGTTCATCAAGAGTAGTGACTGGCGTATTGTGCCGAGCCAGTTGCTCGGCCACCATTGACCAGACGTTTTCAATTGGTGAGAGATCTGGAGAATGCGCTGGCCAGAGCAGCAGTCGAATATTTTCTGTATCCCGAAAAGCCCGTACAGGACCCCCAACATGTGGTCGTGCATTATCCTGCTGAAATGTAGGGTTTCGCAGGGATCGAATGAAGGGTAAATCCACGAGTCATAACACATCTGAAATGTAACGTCCACTGTTCAAAGTGCCGTCAATGGAACAAGAGGTGACCGAGACGTGTCACCAATGGCACCCCATACCATCACGCATGGCGATGACGAATACACGCTTCCAATGTGCGTTCACCGCGATGTCGCCAAACACTGATGCGAACCCACCGATTCCATATTCCGGTAACAGTCATTGGATCCGCATTTCTCCTCCTTACACGAGGCATCACAACAACGTTTCACCAGGCAACGCCGGTCAACTGCTGTTTGTGTATGAGAAATCGGTTGGAAACTTTCCTCATGTCAGCACGTTGTAGGTGTCGCCACCGGCGCCAACTTTGTTTGAATGCTCTGAAAAGCTAATCATTTGCATATCACAGCATCTTCTTCCTGTCGGTTAAATTTCGCGTCTGTAGCACGTCATCTTCGTGGTGTAGCAATTTTAATTGCCAGTAGTGTAGTTAAGGGCTGCGGAGACCTCGAAAAAATGGCGAGTGTGACGCGGGTGGCGACGGGCACAAGTGAGTCGGCGTGTTGTGGCCAAGCGTCTGCCGTGGCCCATTGGCAAGAGTGGTGCCTTTGTTCACTGTGGGTTTGGCGGGGCCGAGAGTTTCCTGCAGCCGTGAACATTGCTCGTTAAAAGCTACTTCGGCAGGACGAAAAGTATTAGGCGTGTCCTCTACTATTGAAGTTGCAAGCAGGTTGTGTCCATTGTGGTGCCGGGTTGGAGTCTGGTGTGACATTTGCAAGTACTGGACGCGGTGGCGTCTGCCGGATGATACCCTTCGGTTTCCGACTACTTCTCTCGGCACTCTCTACAAGAAATCACGGTGAGCATCCGATTAGTGTGCACGTCACTTGGTACCGCGTGGTGGCTATTTTAACTGGTCTCCCGTTGTTAGATATACAGCGTGGTCCATTGATAGTGACCGGGTCAAATATCTCACAGCATCAAACGAAAAAAGTACAAAGAACGAAACTCGTCTAGCTTGAAGGAGGAAACCAGATGGCGCTATGGTTGGCCTGCTAGATGGCGCTGCCATAGATCAAACGGATATCAATTGCGTTTATTTAAATAGGAACCTCCATTTTTTATTAGATATTCGAGTAGTACGTCAATAAATATGAATGTTTTAGTTGGACCACTTTTTTCGCTTTGTGATAGATGGCGTTGTAATAGTTGCAAACATGTGCCTCACAATTTGAGACGAACAGTTGATAACAGGTATGTTCTTTAAATTAAAATACAGAACATTAAATTAAAATACAGAACATTTGAACGTTTGAACATTTTATTTCGGTTGTTCCAATGTGATACATGTACCTTTGTGAACTTATCATTTCTGAGAACGCATGCTCTTGTAGCGTGATTACCTGTAAATACCACATTAATGCAATAAATGCTCAAAATTATGTCCGTCAACCTCAATGCATTTGGCAATGCGTGTAACGACATTCCTCTCAAGAGCGAGTAGTTCACCTTCCGAAATGTTCGCACATGCATTGACAATGCGCTGACGCATGTTGTCAGGCGTTGTCGGTGGAACACGATAGCAAATATCCTTCAACTTCCCCACAGAAATAAATCCGGGGACGTCAGATCTGGTGAACGTGTGGGCCATGGTATGGTGCTTCGACGACCAATCCACCTGTCATGAAATATGCTATTCAATACCGCTTCAACCGCACGGAGCTATGTGCCTGACATCCATCATGTTGGAAGTACATCGCCATTCTGTCATGCAGTGAAACATCTTGTAGTAACATCGGTAGAATATTACGTAGGAGATCAGCATACTTTGCACCATAGATAAAATGGGGGGCCAATTACCCTTCCTCCCATAATGCCGCTCCGGCCGCGGTGGTCTAGCGGTTCTAGGCGCTCAGTCCGGAACCGCACGACTGCTACGGTCGCAGGTTCGAATCCTGCCTCGGGAATGGATGTGTGTGATGTCCTTAGGGTAGTTAGGTTTAAGTAGTTCTAAGTTCTAGGCGACTGATGACCACAGATGTTAAGTCCCATAGTGCTCAGAGCCATTTGAATTTGAACCATAATGCCGCACCATTCATTAACCCGCCAAGGTCGCTGATGTTCCACTTGTCGCAGCCATCGTGGATTTTCAGTTGCCCAATACTGCATATTACGCCGGTTTACGTTACCGCTGTTGGTGAATGATGCTTCGTCGCTACATAGAACGCGTGCAAAAAATCTGTCATCGTCCTGTAATTTCTCTTGTGCCCAGTAGCAGAACTGTACACGCAGTTCAAAATCGTCGCCATGCAATTCCTGGTGCATAGAAATATGGTATGAGTGCAGTCGATGTCGATGTAGCATTCTCAACACCGACGTTTTTGAGATTCCCGATTCTCGCGCAATTTGTTTGCTACTGATGTGCAGATAAGCCGCGACAGCAGCTCAAACACCTACTTGGACATCATCATTTGTTGCAGGTCGTGGTTGACGTTTCACATGTGGCTGAACACTTCCTGTTTCCTTAAATAACGTAACTATCCGGCGAACGGTCCGGATACTTGGATGATGTCCAGGATACCGAGCAGAATACATAGCAAACACCCGTTGGGCACCTTAATCACAATAGCCATACATCAACACGATATCAACCTTTTCCGCAATTGGTAAACGGTCCATTTTAACACGGGTAATGTATCACGAAGCAAATACCGTCCGCACTGGTGGAATGTTACGTGATACCACGTACTTATACGTTTGTGACTATTACAGCGCCATCTATCACAAAGCGCAAAAAGTGGTCCAACTAAAACATTCATATTTCTTTACATACTGCTCGAATATGTAATAAAAAATGGGGGTTCCTATTTTAAAAAAACGCTGTTGATATCCGTTTTACCTATGGCAGCGCCATCTAGCGGGCCAACCATAGCACCATCTGGTGTCCCCTTTCAAGCTAGACGAGTTTCGTTCTTTGTAGTTTTTTCATTTGATGCTTATTTTGTGAGATATTTGGCCCGGTCACTATCAGTGGACCACTCTGTATATACACGTGTTATTTATGAGGGTTTTGCCTGGTACTACTTGAGTTCAGTTCCGTCAGTGTGTGTGGGTTTGTGGCTGTCACTATTTCAAACTGATTTAAGAATGTATAGGTATGTAATGCAGATGATTTACGAATAGTACTTTATGGTCAGTGAAAATTGTTTAATCTGTCTACCTTATTCCTGAGGCATGGCTATAGTTATCTGTTGGTTACTATCACGAGCTCGAGCTCTTTACTAAATGGTTTGCAACTACACAAAAAAAAAGAAAACAGAAAGCAAAATTTTATGCCTCAGTAGTCAAGTCAAACTTTCCTGCATAACGTTCGTACTCCTCTGCATTTTTAGTATGTTTAAATTTCACTAAATAATTAACGAGTTTTCTCTGTGTTGCAGGATAGGTGATTGTATCTCTTGTTTGTCGTCTAGTTAAAGATGCCTGCTTAGCATGATTGAAAATTTTAATGAAGGTATCTAGTACTGTGGTAGTGGTAACCGCCGTCCTATGTTGGTAGAGGAGCAGGAATTACTGCTACTGGCGTTGTTTCTGCCACCGCCTCTATCACAAATTTGAACCAAATTTGCCGGTCATTCTGGCTGCTTCGAAGGCAATGGCGTTTTGATCATTACTGGCAGTAGCCGATCGTTGATCTTTGTGGCATATTCATTTGATCATATGTTTCGCTACATTTGATATTCTGTACTAAAAGGTAGTGATTTGATACTGTTGCCGTTTTGAGGTGTTTGTTATCAGTTGTGTTACGGAAATTTAGTCTTCTCAGTTCTTGCGGCACTTTGTTAATATTAATATTGGATTTTTGCTTTTTAAAAATAAATTCATTACTGTTTTTAGAAACGTTAGCAAATTCATAATGGCACATTGTGTTTCCACTCAACACCAGCTGCCTCCCACATTTCACTAATTTGATGAGAAGAACATCCATCATTTTTAAACACAGATGTTGCAGCCTCTTTGCAAGGTCGCCTCTGTCACACACAATACGTGCCATGTACCCGCAGTCTGTGAAGGGTGGTGTCAGCTAGACGCGTGCAAATACACTCCTGGAAATGGAAAAAAGAACACATTGACACCGGTGTGTCAGACCCACCATACTTGCTCCGGACACTGCGAGAGGGCTGTACAAGCAATGATCACAAGCACGGCACAGCGGACACACCAGGAACCGCGGTGTTGGCCGTCGAATGGCGCTAGCTGCGCAGCATTTGTGCACCGCCACAGTCAGTTTCAGCCAGTTTGCCGTGGCATACGGAGCTCCATCGCAGTCTTTAACACTGGTAGCATGCCGCGACAGCGTGGACGTGAACCGTATGTGCAGTTGACGGACTTTGAGCGAGGGCGTATAGTGGGCATGCGGGAGGCCGGGTGGACGTACCGCCGAATTGCTCAACACGTGGGGCGTGAGGTCTCCACAGTACATCGATGTTGTCGCCAGTGGTCGGCGGAAGGTGCACGTGCCCGTCGACCTGGGACCGGACCGCAGCGACGCACGGATGCACGCCAAGACCGTAGGATCCTACGCAGTGCCGTAGGGGACCGCACCGCCACTTCCCAGCAAATTAGGGACACTGTTGCTCCTGGGGTATCGGCGAGGACCATTCGCAACCGTCTCCATGAAGCTGGGCTACGGTCCCGCACACCGTTAGGCCGTCTTCCGCTCACGCCCCAACATCGTGCAGCCCGCTTCCAGTGGTGTCGCGACTGGCGTGAATGGAGGGACAAATGGAGACGTGTCGTCTTCAGCGATGAGAGTCGCTTCTGCCTTGGTGCCAATGATGGTCGTATGCGTGTTTGGCGCCGTGCAGGTGACCGCCACAATCAAGACTGCATACGACCGAGGCACACAGGGCCAACACCCGGCATCATGGTGTGGGGAGCGATCTCCTACACTGGCCGTACACCACTGGTGATCGTCGAGGGGACACTGAATAGTGCACGGTACATCCAAACCGTCATCGAACCCATCGTTCTACCATTCCTAGACCGGCAAGGGAACTTGCTGTTCCAACAGGACAATGCACGTCCGCATGTATCCCGTGCCACCCAACGTGCTCTAGAAGGTGTAAGTCAACTACCCTGGCCAGCAAGATCTCCGGATCTGTCCCCCATTGAGCATGTTTGGGACTGGATGAAGCGTCGTCTCACGCGGTCTGCACGTCCAGCACGAACGCTGGTCCAACTGAGGCGCCAGGTGGAAATGGCATGGCAAGCCGTTCCACAGGACTACATCCAGCATCTCTACGATCGTCTCCATGGGAGAATAGCAGCCTGCATTGCTGCGAAAGGTGGATATACACTGTACTAGTGCCGACATTGTGCATGCTCTGTTGCCTGTGTCTATGTGCCTGTGGTTCTGTCAGTGTGATCATGTGATGTATCTGACCCCAGGAATGTGTCAATAAAGTTTCCCCTTCCTGGGACAATGAATTCACCGTGTTCTTATTTCAATTTCCAGGAGTGTATAAGTCCGTATGTGTGGGCTTGCGCTAAACATAATGCCCTAGTGACCCATCCCCTTTCCGACTGACTAAGGTGTCTAGAAACGAAGGTAGCCATCTTTCTCCGTAAACTGGATATTCTCGTCGATAGAATCTAGATGTTGCAGAAATCGTGACCTCTTTAGCAGACCAACTAAAAATTTGAAATTTTCGCTTGCAACTTACAACTCATTTGTTATAAGACCACAACTAAAACTCCGCCTGAACAGGCCACGGAGGCCCAATTGTGCCGACCAACCGCCGTGTCATCCTCAGTCCACAGGCGTCACTGGATGCGTGTATGGAGAGGCATGTGGTCAGCACACTGCTCTCCCGGCCGTATGTCAGTTTACGAGACCGGAGCCGCTACTCCTCAATCAAGTAGCTCCTCAGTTTGCCTCACAAGTGCTGAGTGCACCCCGCTTGCCAACAACACTCTGCAGACCCGATGGTCACCCATCCAAGTGCTAGCCCAGCCCGACAGCGCTTAACTTCGGAGATCTGACGGGAACCGGTGTTATCACTGCGGCAAGGCCGTTGGCTTGTTATCGGACCAGTATTCCATAAAGCAAACTGATACGGAAACCCTTCTCCATCGTTCCTGATACTGTCGTCAGCACGGAAACAACGCGAGCCCCGTGTGTTGTCATGTGACCTGCCTACTCGGCTCACCTGCGTGGAGGATCCTCCGTCGGAGGCGGTGGCAGCGGCGGCTCCTGGATCGAGCCTCGTGGCTGTCGCCTGCAGTCGCTAGGCGGCTCGTGCGCCTCCACTGAAACACAAAAAGCACATCTTTCTCTCACGTACGCCTTCGAACCGTGAATTTACTTTCAAAACCTATTCTTAAGAATATACTGTATTTACTAACGATTCATCAAGAACATTAACACATTTAATCACACTATGTGAGCGAGGAAGTAGTTGCCAGTGGGTAACTGATGAAATTTCAACAAATGGAAATTTTATTCCTAAAAACCCTTTTTTTAAAAAAAAAAACAGATTTAAACATTATAATCAGAAAGCACCCTCTAAATATCAAGTTACAATTTATTCAGAGACGGAAATATTTTTTTTTTTTTTTTTTTTTTTTTTTTATTGACAGTATGAGCTTTCGGGCTGAGAACCTTGCCGCTCCCTTTTGACACGGCCGTAGCCACGACCGCTCACAAAACCTCTGAAAGACTACACTGGTGCAAATCTGCAACACACCAGATTACTTTAAACTAAAAATTTTAACAACTCACACAAACACATAAACTATGCACCCCATAGGAGGGATGGAAATGGTATAAAACACTCACATTAAATAAAAATTACTTGCCACCGAAAGTGCAACTTGCTTTTAAAAGAAAACTCTTACGGTGGAAGGGTGGCAACTTTATATACTAAAATGACCATTTAAATAAAAACCCATGAAATGCAGTCTTACATAAAATGTACAAAAATGCTCTACATTATACATATACCGCCTCTCAAGATGATAGGCAAGATAAAAACATATTTCAGGAATTCGGCCTTTACACCTTAAGCAATAAATTCGTTAACACCGAATCCGACAAACATGACAGAGGCAGCTATTAACGTAAGGCAGACCGACAGACAGACACTAACTGCCTAACAAATGCGGACGGGAGAGAGACGAGCAAGATGGAGACGAGAGACTGACCAAGAAAACAAGCAGAATTTAACAAGTAAATGAAACAACATATCACGAATCACGTAACGTCTAAAAACTGCAATGTCTGGCGAAGTCCTGGTGCAGCTCCCCCAAAACGCTCTCCCGAACCGTCCGCTGCCAGCCGCTTCAACGGACGCAGGAAGGCGCGCCGATCTCCCGTCTCACGGCGTCGCAGCTCGCACCGGGAAGACCGATGTCGTTGGTTGGCTCCTGCTGCTCTCGTGTCGGCCACGAAGCCACTACCCCTCGCTATACGGCGCGGCCCACTGGACTGACGTGGCGATCTCACATGCGCCGACGCTCAAGGCGGACAAGTCATCTTGTGTCCCAGTGCGCGACCGACCAACCGATCGATCCCACCGCCAATGACCATTGCCTGAACAAACTCGAGCAGACTGGCGGCCTAACACATACTAGCACTCCGGACGACAGACACACTGTCTGCCCCACACTTACCCGGCTGACCAACTGATCAGACTCGCCTAGACTGACATACTGACCCCCTGCTGCGCTCATAGCGCCCCTTAAATGCACGTGAACAGGCAACTTTTCCCCTTTCCCACCAGAGGGAGACACCAAAGCTGTGACTGCCACAGCGGCGCCACACTACACGCTGCGGCGCGCTCTTCAAAACAGCAAATTTCGCCACGGCTCAGCCTTATCTCATTCACATCCATCAATAGCTTTTACGCAAAGGGCATCCGTCCGTTTTGTGATATCTTTTTGTGATACCTCTATACCTCTTCTCCATACACTGAGAGGACAAATATCATGGGATACCTCCCAATATCATGTCGGACCTCCTTTTGCACACACATGACTCTAAGCACTATGAGACTTAACATCTGAGGTCATCAGTCCTCTAGACTTAGAACCACTTAAATCTAACTAACCTAAGGACATCACACACATCCATGCCCTAGGCAGGATTCGAACTTGCGACCGTAGCAGCAGCGCGGTTGCCAACTGAAGCGCGTAGAACCGCTCGGCCACAGCGGCCGGCACTCCTTTTGCCAGGTGCAATGCAGCATCTGGACGTGGCATGGACTCAACAAGTCGTTGGAAGTCCCCTGCAGAAACATTGACCCATGCTTTTCCTATACCCATCCACAGTTGCGAAAGTGTTGCCAGTGCAAGAGTTTGTGCACGAACTGGCCTTTCGATTACGTCTCATAAGTGTTCAATGCGTCTCACGTCGGGATATCTGGGTGCCCAAGACATTGGCTCCAATTGTTCGGGATATTCTTCAAACCAATCATGAACAACTGTTGCCCAGTGACATGGCGCACTGTCATCGTGAACATCTAGTCAATGAATGGCTGCAAATGGTCTCCAACCTTTCTAGTCAATGATCAGAGGATTCACTCCATTCCACGTAAACACATCCCAAACCGTTATGGAGCCACCACCAGCTTACTTCTCACGTCGGGCTATCTGGATGACCAAGTCATTCGTTCCAATTGTCCAGGACGTTCTTCAAACCAATCACGAACACTTGTTGCCCGGTGAAATGGCGCACTGTCAGCGTGAACATCGAGTCCATGAATGGCTGCAAAAGGCCTCCATTCTCTCTAGTCAATGATCAGAGGATTCATTCCATTCCACGTAAACACATCCCACACTATTATGGAGCCACCAGCAACTTGCACAGTGTCTTGTTGGCATTGTTGCCAACTTGGGTCCATGGCTTTGTGGGGTCTGCGCCAGACTCCAACCGTATTATCAGCTCTTACCAACTGAAATCGGCACTCGTCCGACCAGGCCACGGTTTTGTAATCGCCTCTGTTTCCACCAATGTGATCACGAGTCCAGCAGTGCCACTGCAGGCGATATCTTGCTGTTAGCAAAGGCAGTCGCGTCAGTCGTCTGCTACCACAGACCATTATTTCGCCGCATTGTCCTCGTGAATACGTTCTTCGTACATCGCATACTGTTTTCTGCGCTTATTTCATGCTGAGTTGCTTGTCTGTTAGCACTGACAACTCTCCGCAAACGCCGCTGCTCTCGGTCGTTAACCGTCGCCCACTGTGTTGGCCGTGCCCGTGCTGAGAGGTAAAGCCTGAAATTTGGTATTCTCGGCTCACTCTTGACACTGTGGATCTCGGTATAATCAATTCCCTAACGACTTCCGAAATGGAATGTCCCATGCGTCTAGCTCCATCTGCCATTCCGCATTCAGAGTCCGTTAATTCCCGTTGTGCTTCCATAATCGAGCCGGGAACCTTTCCACGTGAATCACCTGAACACAGATGACAGCTCCGCCAAAGCACTGCCGTTTTATACCTTGTGTACACGATATGACCGCCATCTGTAAATGTGCATGTCGTTATCCCACGACTTTCGTCACATCAGTGGATGTGTATACATGTATGTATGTTCAACAGCCACTCCTAAACTACAGGACCCATTTCAATCAAACTTTGTACACTTGCTACCTCTAAAGAAAAACTGTAGGGGTTAGAACGAGCTACCTCTCACAGTGGCAGGGGTGACGGTGCAAAAGGAGCGTAACGCACAGCTCACAAGTACCACGATCGAACTCATCCAGTATTTGAGAATGACAACACTTAACGACTTATACCAAAGTGTACACACAATTTCTAGCCTTCGACAAACATTTTCCCGCTGACACCGACCCACAAAATGATGAAAGGAAGAAAGTTTACCGATTGCTACATTTTCGATGTTACCTGTAACATCAGGTACGGCCGGCCACGGTGGGCGAGCGGTTCTAGGCGCTTCAGTCAGGAACCGCGTGACTGCTACGGTCGCAGGTTCGAATCCTGCCTCGGGCATGGATGTGTGTGATGTCCTTAGGTTAGTTAGGTTTGGGTAGTTCTAAGTTCTAGGGGACTCATGACCTAAGATATTAAGTCCCATAGTGCTCAGAGCCATTTTGAACCATCAGGTATGACGTTTTCATTTATTATTTCATTACTACTAAATCTATTCGAAACACATTTTCGAGCTGTATCCACATATACAACTGCGTGTACCTGCAAAATTATATCTTGTCTGACACATAGTTCAAGATATATGACGCCATAAATACTGAGATGCGTGATAAAATAGGTTTAGTTAAGACGGAGTGCAAATTACCCAGAGTACACTCGTCCAGTATGTTATTAATACAGCACTTAGCGGCTTTCAATAAACTTTAAACGCAACTTCAAACCTTTTCCGAACTTTTTCTCTCTTACACGGTTAACGACAAATATGTGCATACGAACTGCGACGCAGTCGCAAAACTGAAATGATACTCCATAGGTATGCAATTTGACAAAGGTACGAGGGTTATTCCAAAAGTAAGGTCCGATCGGTCGCGAAATGGAAACGACTATGAAAATCCGATAAAGCTTTGCACAGATGTGTTGGGTAGTGTCTCTAGTATAACCCCAGTTAGCATCACGTCGCTCTTCTCATTTCTGAGCTCGCAGTGAGTGCGTAAAGATGTCTAGAAAATAGTGTCTGCCGCCAAGCACGAGGGCCTGGTGAGAAATTTCGCCTGAAGCTATGCAGCCAACATTACATAACTGTCGCGCTGTTTCGTCTTCACGACAATTCTCAGCCGCATTCTGCAGGGGCAATGAAGATGCTCCTGCATCGTTTTCAAATGGAAATGTTAGATTACCCACAATACAGTCCGCAATTGTCTCCCCCTGAGTTTCTTCTCTGGTCACATGAACCGCTGTCTTTGAAGACAACATTTTGACACAGACAACGAGGTGTAGGCCAGCGTGGAGAATTGGCGGAAAGCACTGGCGGCTGCCTTCTATGATGAGGCTATTGAAAAGTTGGTACAACGCTATGACAAAAGTCTAAGTCAGAACGGCGACTACGTAGAGAAGTAGCTGAAAGGTGTAGCTAATTGTTACAAGTAAAACATTTCTGATGTTCACTGTGGTTTCAATTTGGCAATCAATCGGACCTTACTTTTGGAATAACCCTCGTACTTTTGAGGAACGGTATCGAATGTCTTCTCGAAATCTAGTGATATTGAATCAACTTGAGGTCCCCAATAGGTAACACTCATTACTTCGTGTGAATAAACAGCCAGTTGCATTTCACAAGAACGATATCTTCTGATTCCATTTCGGTTAAGTGCCATTAGATCGTTTTTTTTTTTTTTTTTTCAGGCATTTCATAACGTTGGAATACAGTGTATGTTTCAAAATCCCTGTAAAAAGACATGGACGATGTGCTCACATACCCTGTGTGACAGATGAAATTAATGGCAGACGAGTAAGATACGGATAAACTGTAGTTTGTTCAAAACAGATTTCTTACTCAACAATTGTAGGGTATCATCTGTAGTTTAAGTGCGTCGACTCCACTTCTGCTAGTGGTAATGGTGGCCATGGTCGAGGTGATAGCATGCGTTAGACAGCGTGGTCGTCAGCGCCCTTACTAAGCTAACTGGAAAATAGTGGCTAAAACGTGTAATATTACGTACCACCTCTGGTCAGACCACAGAGAGCGAGGACTGGCTACAAGACAAGTCAACGGATTCAGCCGTAGTTTAGTTGCTCCACAAGAGAGATGACCGAAAATACCAAACAATTATATTGGCAGGCACTCGAATTAAAAGGTTTGCGAAAGCCAACAGAGAATAATCTTTTCGCAGTGTATTCGTGTATGGGACGGGACGAAGCCACAGTATACAGAGTAAGGGAAAACAAGTTGATAGTGGGATCAGCTCAGAGTAGGGGACGAAGAAACAAGAACAATATTCGAAGCAACCACGGGTTGACAGGGCACCGTTGTGGGGACACCGTCATAAAACTACAGCCAATCAGCAGCGAGAGCGCGACAGGAAGTGAAGGTGTTTGGGTGTGTGCAGGAGTGCGGTATTCCACTCTGAGAGTAAGGCCTCATTCGAATAGTGTTGGGGCGCAGGTGTACCACGAGAGTAGTCTTCCAGGTCTACCAATTCAACGCCACCGAACTTTTTGGTTTTGTGAAAGGCCGCACCTACCAGCCACCAGTCAACACCCGCAAACAGCTGGAAGCTAGGATTTTTGAGGCCGCGACCTTCGTTCGCAACTTGGCAGAAATTTTCGGGAGGATGTGCCAGTAATTTCTTCGAGGATGTCACTGTGCTGCCTGAACGATGCTACAAACAGTAATTTTCAGTTTTTGCCGTAAAAATGTGATCTACAAAAAAAGGAGTGTTTAAAATTTAAGTTGTTTCCATCATTTTCTTAGTTGACACTCACAGATTTACTGTACTTGCTAGCATAAAAATTTACTCACGCTCTCTGTACATTAGCACAATTAAATACATGTAGCAATTAAATTTCATTATTAACAAAACTGCAGCTAACCGCTATCCTCTATCTTAGCGCACTGCTGTACTGCAGTATAGTTTATATAGTAAACATCAGAGAAAATGCACGTGTAACATGGATAGGATGTGAATTTATAGTTTGCTTAACTTAGACTGTTCAGCTGAAACCGTTATTATTATTTTTCTGGAGAAGCGGTCGTCTATGCAGCTAAGTAAAAGGTTGTTTGTTTTTATGCAATACAGGCATCGCTTCTTTTTTATTTGTGAAGCATTTTTAGAGCCTTGTAATATATGTTTGTTGTATGCATATAAATAATGTTTTTGCAGATATACTCCTATATTATAGTCTTTTCATTGTCTCTTATTTTTAGCTAAGAAACAACTTTTTGGAGCTCATGTTTCCTGAGACAATAATAATAATAATAATAATAATCCATTGCAGCAGAATTATTGAAATGATCAGAACCAAAGACTATAAATCATCTACAGCTGCTTTAGACAACATTTTGAAAGCTGAAAGATTCCAGAAGAGTGGAAAATATTCCACCTGCTATTCAAAAAGGAAGACAAACAAAATGTCAACAATTACACAGGAGTGGCACTTCTGCCAGTGCCATACAAAATACTATCAAAAATTCTCCAGGACAGAGTGGTAGAAACTTTAGACAACCAATTGGGAGAATATCAGGGAGGTTATCGAAAGGGAACATCCTGCACAGAACATATTTTTAATCTAAAATCAATAATTCGCCACAGAATGTTAGCCAGCAAACTTATAACAATATCATTTATTGATTTCAAAAAAACAATTTCATTCGCTGGACAATAGAGACAATAGATAACATCAATAGAGAATTTGGTGTTAAAGCAAAATTAGCCAACATAATTCATGAAACTCTAACAAAGACGATATCTGAAGTTAAATTTATGGAAGAACTATCTCAGCCATTTGAAATAAAAACTGTTGTTAGACAAGGGGATAGTTCTAGAAAAAAATTGTAAGAATCTGGTATTTGGAGCTAAAGAATTACAAAATTGAACCAATAATTCTAGGAAAGGGAAAAAATGGAATGAAGGTAAACTGCCTGGCTTTTGCACACGATTCTGCAGTCAGGAAATCTGACAGACGCAGTTATTCAGGTAAATCTTCTAACAGAAATAACAAATGCAACTGTTCTCAAAATTCAGCTGAAAAAACAAAATTCATGACAAACATAAAAAATGCACCAAAATTCACAGAAACACTGATTCGTAAAATTGTGCGAATAAGTAAATTCAAATATCTTGAAGATATTGCACAACAGAATGCACTTGAAAAATTTTAGCAGATGTAATAATTAACAAAATGGAGAGAGCTTATGTTTTGACAGAGAATATTTACAACAAGAAATACATACCTAGAAAAACCAAATTAAAACACTATACTACAGTGGTACGACCAGATTGTTTCTATGGATGTGAATGCCTAACAATGAATTATAAGCTGGACGGAACAGAGGTACCTGAAAAACGGATAGTTAGAAAAATAATAGGTGTAATACAAGCTACAGATGGCTGGAAAATGAGAAGCAATGAGGAGATCTACAAAAGTCAGAAGTAATGGCTAAAAGAAATTTAATCTCTTTTGGATACCTCTACCGAATGAACTAGAACAGGTTCACAAAACAAATGCTGCTGTATTTCTGGAAGAAGAAACCGACAGTAGCATGGATTACAGAAATAAGGAAACATCTAGAAAGAAACAACACCAAAAAACCGGAAATAACAGACAGAAATCTTTTCAAGAATAAAATATCAAATTTAGAAGGCTTTTAGTGCAGAAGAAATAAGAAATCTGGAGCAACGTATACAAAAGAAAGGAGAACACATCATGGGAAGATGATAATGGAGTAATGGAAAAATAGAAAACAACAAGGAAATTAGAGGAGCTGAAGTTGTTACGCGATCCTAGTTGGTCGAAACGAAATATATTTAAAATATAAAATTGTAATAGATGCTGGACGAACAAAAGATACTGATATTGTCAGTTCAAGGGTCTCGCATAACAGACGACAACACTCTAGGCTTCGGCAGCTACAGTCTATTCAAGAGCAAAAGAAACGGGAAAATAGACAAAGGAGTTCCACTTCTGGGAATGACCTTTGCGGTCAACAAAAGGATCTTCCCATCAGTAATAGAAGTGAAATCATCAAACAACAGAGTGATGACGAGGCTGAAATGCGCTTATAAGTCTTACACTATAATCAACACACATGCAGCAATTATTCAAGATAATAAGGAGTCAATAATTGCTGGGATGAATTAGAGAAAACCATGAGAAAAATCTCTAAGAGAGATGTTAAAATTTTATTAGGTGATTTAAACTCACAATTAGGCCACGTAAAGAGCTTCGGAGGAAAGATAGGACAATACTCAGGAGCCAGATTCATTAACAAGAATTGGCAGACTGGACGAGCAATGTTACCAACACAATATGAGAATAACGTCAACTCACTTCAAGAAAGAGATCAAGAAAAGCAAGGCGTGAAAGTCACTGTTCAAATCCTTGAGAAGATACCAAATCGACCATGTAGCAATTACGCACAAGAACCACAGAAAAATCATGAATGTAGAAGTCAGAACATAGGCAGACATAGAGTGCGATCACTATATCACCAGAATCGAAAAGAAACTGGCACCAAGTGGAATGAAGAAGAAGTCCACGCTGATATCAGAGTTCGATATGACGAAATAAAGTCAAGGATCAAAGACGAATGGTGCGACAGGACAGTCACGACAATGGAAAAATTCTATAAAGAAGATAAATAGGTAAATAGTAAGGTGAAAGAGAAAATTCCTCTAGTCAAAAAAGTACATCCATGGTGGAATTACTCATGGGATGAAGCAATTCAGAACAGGAAATTAAAATGTTAGATGGGACAAGTTTGTTGAAATACACGCACTTCCGCGCGCTCTTCACTGATTGCATCTCGTTTTATGACCGTAGCTCCAACAAGGGTGTACTTCAAACCAGTGATGTTTGGAAAATTGTGCTCGATTCGACATCCCCTACCCTGCTCTGATCTTACTAGCGGGCTGTTTTTCTCTACCCTACATAGTGCAATACTAGATTCTCTCTGCTGTGTACCTTGTAGGGTTGTTAACAGAGTACGCCGATGTGGATAACTCTTATATCTCTCCATTTCCCTGCCTAGCGCTGATGACGGTTTCCCATTCTCAGCTGGGATCAATGTGACATCTATGTGGAGGCTCTCACAGTCCTATGTAAAGTAGGTAGCATTTCAGAATGATTTGACGAACAAGTTGAGGGTGCAATCATTTCAACAAAAGCGTTTTCCGTTTCGGCAAGACCTTTTCATAAAATTTCAACTACCATATTTTTCCTACAAATGCAAAAATATCTTGTTTACTTCCACCTATGTAAACAGAAACTATTATTATTATTATCCAGTGCATTTTCCATTGCTTGGTGAAGGTGTCTGGACACAGTCGACACTGAAGCATATGTTGAACAGACTGTTCTTCCTCGCAGGTACATTGGGTTTTTTTTTTTTTTTTTTTTCGATGTATCCCCATTTTGGCAGGTTAACCCGTGAGCTTCCCACTCCTGACCTCAGCCTATTCAAGGACATCCAGCTTGGCCAATTCTCATCATGACCATGGCGTTAAGATTCCGAAAATCCATTCCAACCAGGAGGGTGTAATGTCGCAGCCCTCCAAAGTTTCAGCGGCTTTTAGCTTCTCCTATGTTCTGAGGAAACTTTTCCTTGACCTTAGTCGTTGTGAGTATAGTTGTTGCCCATGCATGGGATGCGTTTTTACCTGCACCAGTTTCATTCTTTCGTTGTTTGCTGCTATTTCTCATCGAACAGGAGTTGGTGCAATTCCTGAAAGGTGGTAGAACCATTCGACTAGAGTAGAGTTCAAACAGCCGGTTATGATTCTGCATGTGTCGTTTAGGGCAGTATCCACCTGTTCGACATTGGTTGACTTATACCAAACAGCTTGACTGCCCCGCTATGATTCAGTCAGTTTCCTCAGAAGATTGTTCCTGGTGGAGAGGTTTGATCTGTAATGTCAGAAATGACCACCGTAATAAAGTAAGCAAAATCACAGCTCAAAACGAAAGATTTAAGTGTTCGTTTTTCCCAGGTGTTATTCGACAATGGAATGGTCGGGAAAATGTTTCTGCAGACCCTCTATGATACACTTAGATATGAATTGCAGAGTAGTGATGCAGATGTAAACGTAGATTTAGAGAGCTGAGCCCACCAGCAGTACATCTACGGACAGAGACAGATGGAGAACACTTTTTCACTCAAACGACAGACACACCTTCCTCGCACCAGTCCCCTCCTCACACATTCATGCATCATCTTTCTTTGCTTCGATTTTCACTCGTGTCACAAACGTAGTAATCGCCCACCGTAGCCAAATAGTAGCATTCGTGCTTTTCACGCTGTGGAACTCCGTTCGATAACTGGTGAAAGATTCATATCAAACTGAAAAGCCTTCAGACGAAAATATTTGCACCGAGCTTTAAGCTACATGAGATTTACTATTTGTTTATCAATAAACACCATAATATAAATTTTGTTATCACATATCCAGGATGTATCAAAAGTAATAGCGAAAACAGACCATGTTGCTGTGATCTTCTGTCCAATGTCAGAGTTCATGCAGCTCCCCACGCTGCTCTATCCTGTGCAAGCCTCTTCATCTGCGAATAACTACTGCAACCTACATCCATTTCAACCTAGTTAATGCATTCCTCCTCCAGTCTTCTTGTACAAGTTTTTACTCCCAAAATTTTCCTCCAATATGGAACTGACAATTCTTTCATGCCTCAGAATGTGTCCAAACAACCGATCCCTTCTCTTAGCCAAGTTGATCCACAAATTTCTTTTCTCCCCAGTTCGATACAATACTTCCTCATTAGTGACGCAAACTACTCATGTACTCACCAACTCATCAGGTTTCTTTTTGCGGTGCCTCATTTGAGAAGAATCTATTCTCTTCTTGTCTGAACTTATCGTCCACGTCTCATTTCCATTCACTCCAGGCAAATACCTTCTGAAAAGACTTCCCGACACTTAAATTAGATATTAGATATTAGCAAATGTCTCTTTTTCAGAAATTCTTTTCGTGCTATTGCCAGTTTGCATTTTATGTCTTCTCTACTTGGGCCTTCATCAGTTATTTTGCGGCCCAAACAGCAAAACCTATTACTTGTAATGTCTTGTCTCCTAACCTAATTCCCTCAGCATCGCCTGAAATAATTCCACTGCATTCCATTACACATGCTTCTGTTTCGTTGACGCACGTCTTACGACCACTTTTCACAGCAATATCAACTCTGTTCAGCTGTTCTTCCACGTCCTTTGCCGTCTCTGGCCGAATTACAATATCATTGGAAAACATCAAAGTTTTTATTTCTTCTCCGTGAAATTTTAATTTTCCAAATTTTTCTTTCGTTTCCTTTACTGCTTGATCAATGTACAGATTGAAAACATCCGGGATAAGCTAGATCGCTGTCTTACTTCCTTCGCTACTTCTGCTCTCGTTCATGTCCTTCGACCTTTTATGATTTTCAATTCTTCTGGGAATAATTCGTGTGAGTATTTTGCAACCATGACTTACTAAACTGATGTTTCGCTAATTTTCACACCTGTCAGGAACTGCCTTTCTTTGGGATTCGAATCATTACTTTCTTTTTGAAGACTGAGAGTATTTCGCAAGTCCCGTATATGCAGCACACCAGGTGAAATAGTTTTGTCAAGGCTGACTCTCCCAAGCATCTCAATAAATATGAAGAAATTTTGTCTACTCCAGGTGCCTTGTTTCCATTTGATCCTTTACTGTTGTGTCAAATTCTTCTCAAAGTACCATATTTAAAACATTTTTATCTACTTCTTCTTACCTTTCTATAATGTTGTGTTCAAGGTCATTTCTCTTGTAGAGCCCCTCTATACAGGGTGGACCCCTAAGAGCGTGCAAAAATTTAACGGGATACAGATTCTGCTCCACTGAACAATTTGCGGTAGGGAACCTGGTGTCGTAGAAGCGAGCCTAAGGAGATAAGGTAATAAACTTGTTGACCGCTTTGTCTAGCATTACTGTCTTCCAGCTTATTTACAACTAACAAGCGTACAAGTTTACACGTACTGTGCTGTTTATTGACACGTACATTCTTTACTTTCTGGAAGGAAACAAGGACGAGCCTGATTACAAGGAAGTCATGACTCAGATTTTGTTTACTGGATTGGAATGGGAGGTCCTATTCCATGGCCTGCGAGGTCACCTGACCTGAATGCCCTTGATTATTTCCTATGGAGATATCTGAAGTCACTTGTGTATGAGATCCCAATGGCTACAGAGATGGAATTAGTTGCCAGAATTGTCGCTGCCTCTGATGTAATTCGATACGCACCAGGGATACTTGTCAGGGTGCGCCAGAATCTTGTTCGCCGACATCATGCTTGCATTGAGATTGATGGCCGTCATTTTCAGCACATTTTATAAGATACAGTACAAACGGTATGTTCATTGCGTCAGTGGTGGTATTTGCAGTGACTGATGTAAATAAAAAAGTACACAGTAACGTGATTTTATTCCTATTATGTCCTTGAGTTGGCTTTTCCGACCCCAGGCTCCCTTCCTCAAATTGTTCAGTGGAGCAGAATCAATGTCCCGTTAAATTTTTGCACGCTCTTACTGGTCCTCCCTGTATATTCCTTCTACCGACCAAAATTTTCTTCTTTCCTTGGTTATGGATTGCCATTTTAGTTATTGATATTTATACAGCTACAAGTGCTTCCGCAGCTTTGCATTTGTCCTCTAATCATTGTTACTTAGTCATTTCTCTTTCTGCCTGTTTCAATATTTAGACACCAGTATTCGCTATGACCTACTTCATTTGTTGCATTTTTATTATTTCTCCTTTCGTCAGTCAAATTCAATATTATTGCTTCATCCAACGATTTCTACTGAGCTTTGTCCTTTAACCTACTGCAACCTTTGCTGCTTTCACTATTCAGTCCCTCAGAGCTATCCAATTGCCTTCTACTGTATTCCTTTCCCCAGTTTCAGTCAAACGCTGCCGAATGCTCGCTCTGAAACGGTCGATAATCTCGAGTTCTTTCAACTTGTCCGGGTCCCATCTCCTTAACTTTCTATCTTTTTGTAGTTTCTTCAGTGTTAAACTGCAGTTCATAGCCGATAAATTATGCCGAGAATACACACCTGCCCCTGGAAATTTATCACAGTTTAAAATAGGGTTTCTAAATCTCTGACATCATTATACAGGGTGGTCCATTGATAGTGACCGGGCCAAATATCTCACGAAATAAGCGTCAAATGAGAAAACTACAAAGAACGATACTCGTCTACCTTGAAAGGGGAAACCAGATGGCGCTATGGTTGGCCCGCTAGATGGCGCGGCAATAGGTCAAATGGATATCAACTGTGTTTTTTTAAAATAGGAACCCCCATGTTTATTACATACTTGTGTCGTACGTAAAGAAATATGAATGTTTTAGTTGGACCATTTTTTTCGCTTTGTGATAGATGGCGCTGTAATAGTCACAAACATATAAGTACGTAGTAACACGTAACATTCCGCCAGTGCCGAAGGTATTTGCTTCGTGATACATTACCCGTGTTAAAATATAAAATAGACCGTTTACCAATTGCGGAAAAGGTCGATATCGTTTTGATGTATGATCAAAATGCCCAACGGGCATGTGCTATGTATGCTGCTCGGTATCCTGGAAGACATCATCCAAGTGTCCGGACCGTTCGCCGGATAGTTATGTTATTTAAGGAGACAGGAAGTGTTCAGCCACATGTGAAACGTCAACCACGACCTGCAACAAATGATGATGCCCAAGTAGGTGTTTTAGCTGCTGTCGCGGCTAATCCGCACACCAGTAGCAGACAAATTGCGCGAGAATCGGGAATCTCAAAAACATTGTTGAGAATGCTACATCAACATCGATTGCACCCGTACCATATTTTTATGCACCATCAATTGCATGGCGACGACTCTGAACGTCGTTTACAGTTCTGCCACTGGGCACAAGAGAGATTACGGGATGATGACAAATTTTTTGCTCGCGTTCCATTTAGCGACGAAGCGTCATTCACCAACAGCGGTAACGTAAACCGGCATAATATGCACTACTGGACAACGGAAAATCCACAATGGCTGCGACAAGTTGAACATCAGCGACCTTGGCGGGTTAATGTATGGTGCGGCATTACGGGAGGAAGAATAATTGGCCCCCATTTTATCGATGACAGTCTAAATGCTGCAATGTATGCTGATTTCCTACGTAATGTTCTACCGATGTTACTTCACTGCATGACAGAATGGCAATGTAATTCGAACATGATGGATGTCCGGCACGTAGCTCGCATGCGGTTGAAGCGGTATTGAATGGCATATTTCATGACGGGTGGACTGGTCGTCGAAGCGCCATACCATGGCCCCCACTTCACCGGACCTGACGTCCCCGGATTTCTTTCTGTGGGGAGAGTTGAAGGATATTTGCTATCGTGATCCACCGACAACGTCTGACAACATGCGTCAGCGCATTGTCAATGCACGTGCGAACATTACGTAAGGCGAACTACTCGTTGTTGAGAGGAATGTCGTTACACGTATTGCCAAATGCATTGAGGTTGACGGTCATCATTTTGAGCATTTATAGCATTAATGTGGTATTTACAGGTAATCACGCTGTAACAGCATGCGTTCTCAGAAATGATAAGTTCACAAAAGTACATGTATCACATTGGAACAACCGAAATAAAATGTTCAAACGTACCTACGTTCTGTATTTTAATTTAAAAAACCTACCTGTTACCAACTGTTCGTCTAAAATTGTGAGCCGTATGTTTGACTATTACAGCGCCATCTATCACAAAGAGAAAAAAAGTGGTCCAACTAAAACATTCATATTTCTTTACGTACTACACGAATATACAATAAAGAATGGGGGTTCCTATTTTTAAAAACGCAGTTATTATCCGTTTGACCTATTGCCGCGCCATCTAGTGGGCCAACCATAGCGCCATCTGGTTTTCCCCTTCAAGCTAGACAAGTTTCGTTATTTGCAGTTTTTTCGTTTGACCCTTATTTAGTGAGATATTTGGCCCGGTCACGATCAATAGACCACGCTGTATAATTAATATGAAAACTTCAAGTGGCTCCAACTCTCTTCCACGAACACATCATTCTTAAAAGATTCTTAAACCAAGTGTCAGCCGTGATTAAATTATGATGTTCTGCGAAAAATACTCCGTGGCGGGTCCCCCTTTCATTTCTTCCCCCAGCTCATATTCTCCTTTTTTATCGTCCTTTCCCTGCTATTGAATTCCAGTCCCCCACCACAATTAAATTTTCCTCTCCCTTAAGTATATGAATAACTGCTTTCATCTCATCATACATTCTGTCAATCTCTTCATTATCTCCGGAGCTAGTTGTCATACAAACTTGTACAAATTTAATTGGTACACGTTTCGTGCCTGTCTTGACCATTATAGTGTGTTCACTATGATATTCGGTTGTTAAAGTACCAGCATTTCACGTTTTCAATGGCTTATCTCGCGGTTTCATTAACGTGTCATCTTACAATATTAATCACTTAAATATGTTACTTACACAAAATATGTATTTCCGAAATTTCATTACTCTACGTTAATTATTTTTTGGTGTTGCGATTTTTTTCCGTCAGTGTATTTCGTAACTCAGTGCAAAGAGGAGTGTAGTATTGCATCCAAATGCGAGGACTACACGTAGAACGCCTATAATGGATACAAATGTACAGTTAATTGTACCGTTAATACGTTAACTGTTGAAGCAATATAGTATTTCTTGCTATGGTGGGCTATGGATTTAATGTCAGCCTAGTTAAATGGGGAGTTAATAGGAATGTTTACATTTGAATTTCGTTTATACAAACTGGAACAATGCTTCGGAAGTCTGTGGCGGTTCGTTTGAAGATACGTGTTGGCTTGCAAGTATCTGCTTCTATTATCGTGTGTTTTAACTGGTGTCGGTTTTCGCTACTAATTATATAATATGTAGTCCGCCCCGAAAGCTGAATGGTCAGCGTGACGGACTGCCGTCCTAAGGGGCCCGGGTTCGATTTCTGGCTGGATCGGGGATTTTCTCCGCTCAGGCACTGTGTGCTGTGTTGTCTTCATCATTTCATCCCCATCCGGCGCACAGGTCGCCCAATGTGGCGCCGAATGTAATAAGGCCTGCACCAGGACGGCGGGACTTGCCCCGTAAGGGGCCTCCCGACCAATGACGCCAAAAGCTCATTTCCATATAAATTATATGTAATATATAATATATAGATATAATATACAGTATATAAATTTCGCATTTGCGCGCCTCTGGCGCCCCAAGTGGTCGCTTGTGTCCTTTGCGCCTTAAACAGGTCTTATCAATGGCGGCTGTATTGTAGCTCAGCCAACCAAGACCAAAATATGACGACTGAAAGAAAAAATTCGCGTAGCCGGAAATATTTTTACAATGTTAGGCGGGAGTGTAATAGCCAACATACCAAAAATCCTGATCAGTAGGATGAGTGCGTGTGTGTGTGGGGAGGTGGATGGCGTTTGAAGGTTACTTTTTATGTTTTTCTTGATTAACTGGAAAGGCGCGGTTTGTAGCGAAAATGTTTCCATGTAAAAAAAAATCTACGGCGGGAGTCCAATAAGTAACGCAACACATTTTTTTCTCGCCTAATTCCAGCTGAAAAAATGCATAATTTGTTGTGGAATATCGTGAAATATTTCCGTTGTACCCCCTATAGTTCCATGAAATTCCTATAGGTGGGTTGGGCGAGATCCAATGACTGTTAGCCGAATATGGAATCGGTGGGTTCAGGAGGGTAATACGGAACGCCGTGCTGGATCCCAAGGGCCTCGTATCACAAGCAGTCGAGACGACAGGCATCTTATCCGCATGGCTGTAACGGATCGTGCAGCCACGTCTCGATCCCTGAGTCAACAGATGGAGACGTTTGCAAGACAACAACCATCTGCACGAACAGCTCGACGACGTTTGCAGCAGCATGGACTATCAGCTCGGAGACCATGGCTGCGGTTACCCTTGACGCTGCAACACAGACAGGAGCGCCTGCGATGGTGTACTCAACGACAAACCTGGGAGCACGAATGGCAAAACGTCATTTTTTCAGATGAATCCAGGTTCTGTTTACAGCATCATGGTGATCGCATCCGTGTTTGGCGACATCGCGGTGAACGCACATTGGAAGCGTGTATTCGTCATCGCCATACTGGCGTATCACCCGGCGTGATGGTATGAGGTGCCATTGGTTACACGTCTCGGTCACCTCTTGTTCGCATTGACGGCACTTTGAACAGTGGACGTCACATTTCGGATGTGTTACGACCCGTGGCTCTACCCTTCATTCGATCGCTGCGAAATCCTACGTTTCAGTAGGATGATGCACGACCGCATGTTGCAGGTCCTGTACGGGCCTTTCTGGATACAGAAAATGTTCGACTGCTGCCCTGGCCAGCACATTCTCCAGATCTCTCACCAATTGAAAACGTCTGATCAATGGTGGCCGAGTAACTGCACGTCACAAAACGCCAGTCACTACTCTTGACGAACTGTGGTATCTTGTTGAAGCTGCATGGGTATCTGTACCTGTACATGCCATCCAATTTCTGTTTGACTCAATGCCCATGCGTATAAAGGCCGTTATTACGTCCAGAGGTGGTTGTTCTGGGTATTGATTTCTCAGGATCTATGCACCCAAATTGCGTGAAAATGTAATCACATGCCGGCCGTAGGTGGCCCAGCGGTTCTAGGGGCTTCAGTCTGGAACCGCGAGACCGCTACGTCGCAGGTTCGAATCCTGCCTCGCGCATGGATGTGTGTGATGTCCTTACGTTAGTTAAGTTTAAGTAGTTCTAAGTTCTAGGGGACTGATGACCTGAGATGTTAAGTCCCATAGTGCTCAGAGCCATTTGAACCATTTTTTTGTAATCACATGTCA
Organism: Schistocerca serialis cubense; assembly: GCF_023864345.2. NCBI lineage: Eukaryota > Metazoa > Arthropoda > Insecta > Orthoptera > Acrididae > Schistocerca > Schistocerca serialis. The sequence continues at coordinate 172,857,971 of NC_064643.1, read as the reverse complement.
GTTTTAGCGTAATATATTCGTCCAATGGGTACCCGTTTATCATCTGCATTTCTTCTTGGTGTAGCAATTTTAATGGCCAGTAGTGTATTAGTGCTAGAGTAAAAATGAATAAGAGATTTTTTTGAAGGAAATGTGACGTAGAATTTTTTATGTCAAACATTTTGGCTAGAAGTGGCTGTTTCTGAAATCGTTAAGAAAAACATAAAAAGGTGACCTTTGATCCCCTGCATCCCTCGCACACATCCTACCGGTCAGCACTTTTAGTGTGTTGTTAATGGCGCTCCCGCCTACCGCCGTACATATGTTTGCGACTACTCTAATTTTTCCCTTTAATTTTCCTTCCTTGACCGGACTACACGAGTCACCGGTTTCTGCTGTGTTGTCACTTCCGCTGAGCAAAGCATAGTCCCTGCCAGTTCTCAAGTGGCAATCCATTCTGGACGCGAAATGTAGTCCTTAAAAAAATAAAAGTAATGTAATTCTGGGGCCCTAATTAAAACTAAGAATACTTTTTTACCTGCATAGAGACACTGTGGAGCTACCACTGGTGAATTTCAAATTTGTTATGGGATTTTTTTCAGGGGACAGAGACACATAATTTCGTTATTTGTTACGACTTAAAGGAAACTAGATATATTGTCTGTGGAACAGGCGATATAATATTTACAGTTTTTTACTGAAGTTGTATTAATCGCAACAGTCAGTAAGAAGACTGACCGGTTTTACTTGCTAAGTAGTCAAATGGTTCAAATGGCTCTATGGGACTTAACGTCTGAGGTCATCTGTCCCGTAGAAAATAAATGTTTAAATGTTTGTGAAATCTTATGGGACTTAACTGCTAAGGTCATCAGTCCCTAAGCTTACACACAACTTAACTTAAATTATCCTAAGGACAAACACACACATCCATGCCAGAGGGAGGACTCGAACCTCCGCCGGGATCAGCCGCACATGTCCCGTAGAACTTAGAACTACTTAAACCTAACCAACCTAAGGACATCACACACATCCATGCTGGAGGCAGGATTCGAACCTGCGACCGTAGCGGTCGCGCGGTTCCAGACTGTAGCGCCTAGAACCGTTCGGCCTGTCCAGCCGGCTAAGTAGTCATCACTACAGTTATTCTGTTTAAAAATGGTTCAAATGGCTCTGACCACTATGGGACTTAGCTTCTGAGGTTATCAGTCCCCTAGAACTTAGAACTACTTAAACCTAACTAACCTAAGGACATCACACACATCCATGCCCGAGGCAGGATTTGAACCTGCGACCGTGGCGGTCGCGTGGTTCCAGACTGTAGCGCCTAGAACCGCTCGCCACTCCAGCCGGCTATTCTGTTTATTACATAGTAATGGTCACAACATACAAACTGAGTTTTTGTATGCTGCTATCATTACTGCGACACGTTACTCTGTAACAAACTGAATGATTCTGATGATGACTGCCTAGCAGCTGAAACATGTCAACCTTTTAGTAATTGTTGCGATCAATACAATTCCAGTGAACATTTTGCGAGTTAGATGTTGGCAAAATTTCAAAAGAAAGGTCGTTTTCCGAAGCTTATAAATGACGAACGCAATGTGATACGGAACACTGGAATGATTCATTGCAGAGTGAGGTATTTCGGTAATAAACTAAAAAAAAACGTAGTTCAGTGATGTCAACAGTTTTCGAGATGCGATAAGATTGGAACTGTTACCCAGAATAAAATCTGAATCGTTTTAAAAAGCAATAAGCGTAACTCAGGCCGTAATTACAATGAAGAACGCGTTTTCACAAGAACAGGGATTCTAAACGGATGTTTGTTACTCGTGAATTCCAGAAGTTTTCTTAGGTATTTTTGTATGACATAGAGAGTTCAAAGCGGTTTTCTGTACCTGCGGAGAGCGTAGCTTACTGGCAGATGTACCTACCTGCTCCCGCCGGCGGCGCCATGACGACTGCAGTCAACTGTCAGGGCGGTCTGCGCGAACAGCCCCCACGGCGCATGCGCTGCTCCCGCGTCACATCTCGCCGCCTCCGGCTCGTGTTAACCAGGTGAGGTTAGTGGGCCGGTAATCTCGCTCGCTTCATCCACTGTCCGCTTGTTTGCCGGTTTGACATAACAGTTTCCAGTCTGGTACTGAGTAACACAGCAAACCAGCTTGCACAGAGTAACATCTCTCGCTTATCAGCTAATAGGCTAACTCTGACGTCCAATAAACCGTAGTGTACCTATCTACTTGCTTCTGTACACTCGGCATCAACAAAAAGAAATAGTGGAGACAACACTGCGACGACAGTGAAGCAAACTGAACATGCCTCCGCAATTTTTATACTGCCAATACCAATAAACGTGATATAACATGAAGGCATATAGAATGTGTCAAATAACTACAAAATAATATCGGAGTGTTAATCTTTACCAGTTATAGCCAGAAGCGAAATTACCACTGATTATGAAGCACGAAACTTGATATACCTAGTTACTTAATATAGTGAAGAGCCAAAGAAACTGGTACACCTGCCTAATATCGCATAACCACCCCCTCCCCCCTCCCCCCTCCCCCGAGCACGCAGAAAAGTCCCAACACGAAGTGGAATGGAGTCGACTAATGTCTGAAGGAGCGCTGGAGGGAATAGACACCATGAATCCTGGGCTGTCCATACATCGGTAAGGGTACAAGGGGGTGGAGATCTCTTCTGAACGGCACGTTGCAATGCATGCCAGATATGCTCAGTAATGTTCATGTCTGGGGAGTTAGGTGGCCAGCGGAAATGTTGAAACTGAGAAAAGCGTTCCTGGAGCCATTCTGTAGCAATTCTAGACGTGCACTGTGTCGTATCATCCTGCTGGAATTGCCCAATTCCGTCGGAATGCACAATGGACATGAATGGATGCAGGTAATCAGACAGGATGGTTACGTTCGTGTCACATGTCAGAGTCGTATCTAGACGTATCAGGGGTCCCATATGACCAACTGCACACACCCCATACCATTACAGAGCCTCCACCAACTTGAACAGTCTCCTGCTGACATGCAGGGTCCATGGATTCATGTGGTTCCCTCCATAATCGTACACGTCCATCCGCTCGATACAATTTGAAACGAGACTCGTCCGACCAGGCAACACGTTTCCAGTCCAATGTCGGTGATGACGGGCCCAGGTGAGGCGTAAAACTTTGCGTCGTACAGTCATCAAGGGTACACAAGTGGGCCTTCGGCTCCGAAAGCCCATATCGATGATGTTTCTTTGAATGGTTCACACGCTGACTTTTGTTGATGGGCCAGCACTGAAATTTGTTGTAATTTTCGAAGCTGTTGGACTTCTGTCACGTTGAACGATCTCTTCAGACGTCGTTGGTACCGTTCTTGCAGGACTTTTTCCGGCCGCAGCGATGTCGGAGATTTGATATTTTACCGGATTCCTGATATTCGCGGTACACACGTGAGATGGTCGTACGGGAAAATCCCCATTTCATCACTTCCTCTTAGATGATGTGTCCCATCGCTCGTGCGCCGACTATAACACCACGTTCAAACTCACTTAAACCTTGATACCTTGCCATTGTAGCAGCAGTAACCAATCTAACAACTGCGCTAGACACTAGTTGTCGTATATAGACGTTGCCCGCGGTAGCACCGTACTCTGCCTGTTTACGTATCTCTGTATTTGAGTACGCATGCCTACACCAGTTCCTTTGGCGCTTCAGTCCATCTCAGCACTAACACATACATATAAGCACGCCAGTCCAAAACGATGAATATCGTGACATTCAAAATAAGGAGACATGGTCTGGAAAATTCAGTTTAGGATCAGTCGTCGTTTAGTATGCTCTTCACTATACATAAGACGCATCCAATAAAGAAAAATTCCAAAATCCGTTGGAGATATGTGTAACCCACAAGTTCTGAATGACAAAGTTCAGAAAAAAATTTCTAGAAAAAGTTTATTATTACATAAATCGTATTTAGCGTACGGTCAATTCTGTATTTGAATTTGAAGTAAACTGTCTGTTACTTGGATAAGAAACTCTGACTCATAGGTCAGATACATTACAACCTAACCCACCCGGTCAGTAGAATAGACAAAGAAGCTGACGGATGATCGTAAGTTTATGAAAAATGAGCGGAAGTTTATGAAATTAATACTGAAGACACTGCCTACGTTTCTCCTGAATTAGTTTATCATCTGCTCGCTGTACACAACAAAATTACAGAATCACATTTTTGAAACTTCGTCATTGTCTTCCATTGCGACGCGTAACTTTGAAATTTGGCACAAAGGTGCGGACAACCTTCCTCTGAATGGCGACCTGCGATGTCATCCTCTGGCTTGGCTACGCTTCAGACAGCAATGCGTCGTCACTTGCCGAGAGAAGGCCACAGCTCAGAAGTTCATGAGAGCTTTAAGGTGGGTTAATGCTGCCACGCTGACACCAAATTCCACCACAATTCTCCCCTGCGCCAGCGTGGGGCGCTGGTATCAGGAGGTTTTCTCACGGCTGGTCGAGAAGTACATTTCAGACACACCGCCGTTCAGAACCGACATACATGAAAAACATACACATAATGTAAGAAAAAATTTGGAAATTTGTGGTATGGTTCAATGGGACCAAACTGCTGAGGTCATTGGTCCCTAGGCTTACTCACTAAGTAATGTAGCTTAAACTAACTTACGCTGAGGACGACACACACACCGATCCCCGAGGAAGGACTCGAACCTCCGACGGGGGCAGCCGCGCGAACTGTGACAAGGCGCCTGAAAACGCGCGGCTACCATGCGCGGCACATAATGTAAGAGCAAGAAGGTATATAGTCTAGAAAGAAAAGGTAACCAAACAAATATATCATGGTTCACGAAAGAAAAAAGAATAGGGAAATGAGTGCACTTGAGAGTCTACGTCTCAATCAGGCTGTGCGATATTTTATCCTAGCATCATTTACTGCTTTAACGTGCTGATCACCATTCTAACGTCATTAACTACTTCATTAACTTATACCATCACTGAAACCTCATACTTTCCTCATAACACCTTCCCTCTGAATTTACCTGATAAAAACATCATGACCATACTTTCTTCAAATATTTCACCATAACCACATAATATAACCATTATTCAACCTGCTTTTACTCATTTATAGTTCCACATTCCAAACACCATCTTTCTTCTACCATAGCATATATGCAACTTTATTCAACTTTCCTTCTAGGCGCTACAATCTGGAATGGCGCGACCGCTACGGTCGCAGGTTCGAATCCTGCCTCGAGCGTGGGTGTGTGTGATGTCATTAGGTTGGTTAGGTTTAAGTAGTTCTAAGTTCTAGGGGACTGATGGTACTATATTTATAACTTCTAACAGTAAATATTTATCCTAACTGAACTCTCATAAAATAATGGTCTCTGTAATGCACTTATATTCGCATAAACATTTCATTAGAAAATCAAACCAACCAAATTCATTATCATACACACATGAACATGAAAAATATTTCATCAGAAATGCAATGCAGCGAAGTTTCTTATCACATATGTAGCAAAAATCATTATCGTAAAGTGACAAATAAAATGAAATACAGTACACATTCTTAGGCTAAAGCATATCATACACAAAACGTGCAATGTAGCAACTAAAGCAAAATATGCCATCAGATAAATGCAAGATACCAGTGTCATCACAAAATCCCGATAACAAATCAGTGTCAAAAGGTGTGTTGGCGCACCAGTAATTGTGTAACGCATAGGTTCACATAAAGCAATAGCTATGTCAAGCAATAATCACATTATGCAACAAAATTATAAGTGCTAATATGCAAAAAAGAGGAAAAACTTTATGGATTGATAGCATATTATTCATTAAACGTTCATTTTTTACACAAAAGTACATCTGTATTTCAATACTCACAGGTGAAAAAGAAAACAAATGTGGTCAAAAATCTAGTTTAAACACTCATATGTTCCATCTCTAGGGAAACTCTAGCATATAGACAGATAGGTGAGTAGTTAGAAAGGTGTGTAGTTAGTTACAGAAAGAATATGTACTTCAACAGTATAATATTCTTACACGCCATATACAGCAAAGTAAAAAAAAAAAAAAAAAAAAATTACAAACATCATAAGGAACACAATATGTCAGAAATATATGTCACCAGTAAGGCCTGAAGGCAGTTTTCAAGATAATCAAATGATTCAAATGGCTGTGAGCAGTAAGGGACTTAACTTCTGAGGTCATCAGTCCCCTAGAACTTAGAATTAATTAAACCTAACTAACCTAAGGACATCACACACATCCATGCCCGAGGCAGGATTCGAACCAGCGACCGTAGTGGTCGCGCGGTTCCAGACTGTAGCACCTAGAACCGTTCGGTCACTTCGGCCGGCCAAGATGTTCATATCTGAGCAAAATACAAAATTCACTATTTTATAAATTACGTGATGCAGTTCTTTACTCTTTTTAGTGTGTATTGTTTCCACTTCTACTGCGTTGTCACGGACTACTCGACAAATTCTGTAAGGTACATTGTACACCGAGAAGAACTTATGATTCATACGCTTAATTTTTGTGTGACAATGGATGGGATTTCACAAGTACTTTCTGACCTATGTGCAGCTTTTCAACATTTACTTAGCGTGTTGCGACTTCTTCCTTCGCTCTGCAGGTATCTTGATGTTCCATATTGCTAAGTCTATTCTCTTTGTGACGTAGCTTGCATGAGTTAGGAAATGGTACAAGCTCTCTGATTCGATTTGGTGTTTGTTCGTTCTTAAGTGCAAGTAAGGGAGGAAATGAAGTAGAATCATGCTGCAATTCGTTTAAAATGCTCTGAAACATCTACATGTGACTATCTCAGTTCTGCTGTTGTCAGTGACAGTATTATCTCCAAAGTTTGTTGATTTCTCGCACCAGGCGTCCAGAAGGATTAGCTTGTGGCCACTAGATAGATATGAGTATGGGTTTAATTTCTTGAAGTTCTTGACAAGATTCCTAGATTATCATGTCAATGTTTCTTACATCACGTAGGGAATGCTTTACGAATACATGTGATACAGTTTTTCTTGTAGCTCTTCGCCACAGCGTGAGTGAAACAAATTAAGAAGATAGCTCCACGACAACAAAAACATAAGAAAAGCCATTCTGAGTTTTTTACGAATGGCCTAAAAGTTCTTTAGCTAATAATTCTTATAACTTTGGAGGGATGATGGGAAATAGTGGTGCATGGCGTGTAACGACAGATGGATTTGCTCTTTCACACAATTGGCATACAGTTAAAAGTTTTCTGATTCTCATTGAAATAAAATGATGTCCTGAGTTTGTCGAGGCACCTACGTGGTCCAAAATGAGTTTGTTTACGAAATCATCTAGAATACATAAGACCCAAAGTGAGTCATTGGTAGTACATCGCTTGAAGAGAATGTCCTTGTGTACAAGGTAACACTGTCTTGTCTTTCTGATTTTTTTGTTATGTCATTTATTTTTTGGGTCTCTCCAGAAAGGGATCCTTATCCTATTCCTGTGCAATATCTTTTAAAGAGGCTGTAATGAAGTTGGCAGAGGCAAATTTATGTTTTTATAGTATACTAAAGTTTTTGCCAAGATTCGTTCCTATATTACTTTTTTCCAAGCCAGAGGGCGCATTCAATAAAGTGTCTGCGACAACATTTTGTGAGCCAGGAATATGAACTATAGTAAAACGGAATTCCTGATGATACAATGCACAAAGTGGAAACCTCTGGGAAAATCCGGTAAAGTTTTGCACAGGTGTGTTGGGTAGTGTCTCTAGTATGACCGTCGATCGCATCAAGACGCTCTTTTCAGTTGTGAGCGCACTGTGAGCGATTAAAGGTGCTTAGAACAGCGATGTCTCCCGCCAAGTAGGAGGGCCCACCGAGAGGCTTCGCCTTAATGAACGCAGCCCACCTAACACAACTGCCACGCACTTCCTTCTTCATGGCAATTCTCAGCCGCACTCTGCAGGAGCAGTGAAGACGCTCCTGCAATCTTTTCGATAGGGAGTGTTCGATCACCCACAACACATCCCTAACTGGCTCGTCCTGAGTATCATCTCTGTTCACATGAAACGCTGGATACGAAGACAACATTTGGGCATAGGCTACGCACTTTACACCAGCGTAGAGAATTATCGGAAAGCACAGGCGGCTGCCTTCTATGACGATGGTGTTGGAAATTTGGTATAACGCTCAGACAAATGTGTAAGTCGGACTATGTAGAGAAATATCTGGGAAGTGTAGCTAACTCCTGCAAATAAAATGTTTCTGATTTTCAGTGTGGTTTCAATTTAGCGACCGATCGGAACTTTCTGGACAACCCTCGAATATACACACATCAGTGTGTTGGTTGTTTTTTTCTCTGCACCGAACAGTCTTCCCACTAACATGCCACAAACTTCAGAACTTGATGTTTCTGCATTGTTGTAGCTGCACCACTAAGTGAACTACATCTGTCAGAGTAGGCTAATCATTTTGCGTCCCCATGTCCACATTTTAACAGCTGACATTCTACCTGAGGGAAATAAGCATTAATGGCTCGCTCTTGCCACATGTACTTTGAAATAGCACCCAATCTAAAAACACAGTACTTGTAATAGCTACAATTACTGGCCGGCAAATGTCGTAAATACTGACGCAATGCTGTTTAGTACACCGTCCTCTGTCACCAACAGAAATATCTGGACTTATATGCGTTACAATCTTTATAGTTAGGGTGATCAGTCCTTAACGCAACCGTCTGGCTTTACACAATCAACACGTCTCATAAGGAGTTTATTTCAATGCGAATTTCCTGATGTTCAGGTTCCTAATGGGAGCACTATTCATCGACTGGTAAATTTAGTAGAACTGGAAGTGCTTTTGACAGGAAACATACACAACCGCGTACAGTACTCACAGAAGAAATACTCAATAACTTTGGGTAAGCTCTGGAAAGGCCTCCTAGAAAATCAGTTTGACGTCTTTCACAGCAAATGGGTATTTCCTATGGCTATTGTGGGTCTGTATAGTTACTGAAGTCACGGTCCTATAAAATAACACGCTGCAAAAACGTTGCAGTTTTGTTAATGGAATTTGAATAGAGAGCATGACGTAGAAACTGACCCTTACCTAGTATTCTTTTAGGACTAATCACGGTTCCACATATGTGCATACGTTAATTTAGAAAATAACCGTTACTGGAGTCCCGAAAAGTCTAATGTAAAACGAGAAACTACTGCAGTTTTTTTGCCAGTTAGAGAGAATACGCTTTAGAGACGTTTCATCAGGACTCTGCGACAGCACATGCAGCCATTTTCTCATTACAGGAAATTCATGAAGTGTGTCAAGCTGGAGTATTCTCTAACAACATATGGCCTCCTCGTTCTCGCGATCTAACCCTCTGCGACTTTTATCTTTGGGATGGGGCGATGGACATTATCCTTTAGATGAAAGTGAAACTAAAATTTGTGTAGAAAGTGCTGCATAGTCTAAGAAGCAATTTCCTAAGCAGGTGTCAGAAATGCTTAAAAAAATGTTCAAATGTGTGTGAATTCCTAAGGCACCAAACTGCTGAGGTCATCGGTCCCTAGTCTGACACACTACTTAAACTAACTTATGTTAAGAACAACACATATACCCATAAGCGACGGAGGACTCGAACCAGCCGCGCGGGATTAGCCGAGCGGTCTCAGGCGCTGCAGTCATGGACTGTGCGGCTGGTCCCGGCGGAGGCTAAAGTCCTCCCTCGGGCATGGGTGTGTGTGTTCGTCCTTAGGATCATTTAGGTTAAGTAGTGTGTAAGCTTAGGGACTGATGACCTTAGCAGTTAAGTCCCATAAGATTTCACACACATTTGAACTTTCTTTTTTGGACTCGAACCTCCGGCGGGAGGGGCCGCTCAATCCGTGACATGCATGGCGCCTCAAACCGTGCGGCCACTCCTCGCGGCAAATGCTTGAACAACGAAGGGAGGCAGCGCCAGCACCTCCTTGCTCACCAAACGTCAGTAATTTACTTTTGTTTTTAAGTGACAAACCCTAATATGAGATTTTCACTCTGCAGCGGAGTGTGCGCTGAAGGTAGGAGACGAGATACTGGCAGAAGTAAAGCTGTGAGTACCGGGCGTGAGTCGTGCTTCGGTAGCTCAGATGGTAGAGCACTTGCCCGCGAAAGGCAAAGGTCCCGAGTTCGAGTCTCGGTCGGGCACACAGTTTTAATCTGCCAGGAAGTTTCAAACCCTAATATACTTACCGCGGACCTCCTGTCATCCGTGCCTTGATACCACGACAGCGGGCCTCACCGGCTGGGCACACGCCGCGAAAGATGTTGCATTAATGATATATATAGAATCAGCCAGACGAGTGTCATTCGCATCCTGCATCGACAGAATTTTCATCCCTGTCATCTGACACTACATCGGGTACTCGACGACCGTGGCTTCGAACGTCGTACAGAGTTTTGTCGGTTCGCCCTTCAGCAACTGAGATACGACCCTACGTTTTTCAAACGTGTGCTCTTTGCCGACGAAGCAGAGCCTACTAACCACGTTCATGTAAATGCGCTACTGGCTACTGGGCAGCTGAAATCCACACTGGCTTCGTCAGGTGCAGCATCTGCGGCCTAGGAGCGTAACGTATGGTGCGGCATCGTATGAAATTACATTGTGAGATCTTATTTGATCTTAAGCGTTCTAAATGGACATTCGTACGCCACTTTTGGACATCTGCCGGTTCTTCTATAAGAGGTATCACTGATATTCGATAGTGTATGTGGCTGCAACACGACGGTTGCCCAGCTCACTCGTCCCGTGTTGCAATGCGAACACTGAATGAGAACATTCCTGAACGTTGTATACGACGAAATTCTGTTGTGGAATGGTCTGGGAGGTTCCTCGATTTGACTCCTCTTGGTTTCTTTGTTTGGGGAGGACTCAAAGATCCAGTTTATGGCGAAGCCCCGACTACGCCAGACGATACGTGTCGTCGAATCGCCAGTGCATGCTCTGTCATATCAACCACTATAATTACATCTGTTCACCTTTCTTTCGCTCGGGAATTGGAAATGTGCCTTTCAGTCCATGTTCAATAGTTTTAACACTTCCTTAAAAAATGATAATATTATGTTTTGGAAGACAAAAGTTATGTTATGTGATTTGGGTGATTACCAAATCATTATTAGTAAATCGTATACTTCATTTATGTCTCTATGAAATTGCATTGCAATGTCAAATAAGCCGACAGCGTGAATTGCACGTCGCTGGTAGTTAAGCACGAAACAAAGTTTCGTTAACAATAATACGAGGGTAATCCCAAAAGTAAGGTCTCCTCTTTTTTTATAAGTACAGGACTCTTTTGTGTGACAGTTGGTGACACTGTTATGAAGAGTGATTCACGCGCTGTGTGTAAACATGCGCACACCGCGATCAGGCGCTCAGTCTTGTCTTGGCAGCCGTTGACAATGGAGCTCCCGTTGGATGTTACTGCCAAGTGAGAATTGCGCGCAGTTATTCAGTTTTTGAACGCAAAGGGCACTGCACCGATTGAAATCCATCACCAATTGACGGAAGTGTATGGTGAGTCGTGAATGGATGTCAAGAAGGCTCGTAAGTGGTGTAGAGAGTTTGCAGCTGGTCGGACCGAAATTCACGACGAACAAAGGAGTGGGAGACCGTCAATTTCTGAGGAGACAGTGTTGAAGGTTGAGCAAAGCATGCGTGAAGATCGGCGGATCACCCTGGATGATCTCTGCACGTTGGTTCCTGAGGTTTCCCGAAGCACCGCTCACAGAATTTTAACGGAAACACTGAACTACCGGAAGGTGTGCGCAAGATGGGTGCCACGCATGCTGACAGGACCACATGCGGCAACGAGTTGATGCTTACCGCGCATTTCTTCACCGCCTTGCACCCGAACAGGACAACTTTCTGCGCTCAATTGTCACGGGTGACGAAACCTGGGCATACCACTTTACACCTGTGGCCAAGCAACAATCATACCAGTGGCGGCATCCTTCTTCGCCAAAGCCGGCGCATTTCAAACAAACACAGTCTGCCGGTAAAGTCACGACAACCGTTGTTTGGGATCGGAAAGGTGTACTGTTGGTCGCCTTTATGCCCACTGAGACCACAGTTAATGCTGACAGGTACTGTGAACTCTGAAAAAACTCAAACAGGCAATTCAGAACCGGAGAAGATGAATGTTGAGTAATGGCGTACACATTCTCCATGACAACGCTCGCCCACACATCGCTCGGCAAACCGTTGCTCTCCTACAACAGTTTCAGTGGAACATAACCACACACACACACCCTATAGTCCTGACTTGGCGCCCAGTGACTATCACCTGTTCCCTAGGTTAAAAGAACATTTGGCCGAAAAGCGATTCAGCTCCGACGACGAGGTGAAAGAAGAGGTTCATAACATTCTGAACAGCATGGTGGCGAGGTGGTATGACATGGGCATACAAAAACTGCCACAGCGTCTACAAAAATGCATCGACAGAGATGGCGATTATGTCGAAAAATTTAAAAAAATAGGAGACCTTGCTTTTGGGATTACCCTCGTGTTTATTCTGCGGTGTACAGGTGGACACCAAAGTATTGTTAATAAAATGTCTAGTTCAATGAATGTATCCCATATCATATAATTTAGAGCAGTGTAGGTAGAGACAGTTGTCCGATAGCACGTATTTTACCTCTAAGAAACACACAACTACGTACAGAAGAAGATACGTCACGTCTTCCGTCTAACATTTAGATATTTAATACAGTAGTTGCTTTTTGCAGCATATAAGACCTCTATTTTTGAACAATGAACAGTTGGCTCTTGTTTCAGCTCACGTAAATCTGGGTGGATACACAAACTTTTTCACGAACTCTCTGTGGTACGCTAGATTCTAGCCTATGTCGCATTTCTATATACAACATTCTTTGATGAACCTGCATCTAGTTCTGAAGTTGTTTCAATGGGAAATAAAGCTATATTCTCGTACCGCAGGCCTACTTTACGGTATGCAACTAAGCAGCCTGGTCCGAGACTCCTGTTTGGCAGTGTTCGCACCGCAAATGCCGTTTCCGGCCACCGCGTCCTCACATTCCAGGATATTTCTCTAATTTTTTACGACTGATTTCAACGTCAACATTACGTCACTGTAACTGTCTTCTCACGAGCTATCAAATGCAGTTATAAAAAGTATACGGTTTCATTAAAAAAAACTACTTATTTCAATATTTCAATTGCCCCTTGACGATCTAACATTTGCCGAAAACCGCGTTTCGATATGTGCCACTGTTCACGAAATAAAAGGGTTGTTACGTCTTGCATGATTCACTCTGTACATTCTGCGAAAAGCAGTTTGACCAGAAGTGTAGTGCAGAAAGACAGCATCAAACAAAGGAATTTGAGTATAGGAAGTAGGGGTCGTAGTAGTATATTTTCAGCGCTAC